>NC_135497.1:546134530-546444530 GCF_052857255.1 Amblyomma americanum | reverse complement strand
TTTTCAAACTGTTTATTAACAAGGTTAAGTTTAGAGCGATTACGTGGGTTCGTACGGTGTAGCGTCCATCTTGCCTCTCCCGTCTTGCTACCCAGGGTTGCTAGCCGCCTGCTCGCCCAGGGTTGCCGGATAACTGCGCTTTTTCTGCTGCGCGCTCGCCGCGCATCGAAAGGTCTGCTAACATTCGGCCATTCTGGCATCAGAAGCGCCCTCACTTTTGTCCGAAGGCTCCTCAAAGTCTTCAACGTGTTTGTTCGACGTGGATCATGTTTTAGCGAACTGATGTGAGCCGTTGTTGCGTAGCGCCTGCTTCGTGCCCCCTTCAGTGCCGCGACTCCATACGTGTCGTTTGGTTTAACTTCGGTCACAACCAGCGGCCCTTTGTAGCGAGGCTGCGTTTTTGTCGCCTCGCCGGTGTGATCGGGAGCACATCGCATGACGACTACGTCGCCAGCCTTGAGCGTGTCTTCACTGCAGTGACGCATGTCGAACCTTTTCTTGTACTTTACCTAAACATCCAGTATACTCGTTTGCACTTCAGCTTGAAGTTGTTCTGGATTCGTCCAGGTGACATTATCTTTTGTCTCTTCAATCTCACGCAACGCTCCGTCGTCAAATTTCGGGTTGTAACCATAAAGCACCTCGAACGGAGTCCTTCCGGTGCTCTTGTTGTAGGACGAGTTGAGGAAAGCGTCGACACCCTTTAATCCAATGTCCCATTCTCGCTGGTCGTTTCCGTCCATGGTGCTCATGATGGTCGGAACAAGGGTTCGGTTGACCCCCTCAACTTGACCATTCGCACGAGGGTGTCTCGTTGAGTTAAGCACGTGCTGGATACCCCTGGCTTTGCAGAATTCCTCAAATGCTTTTGATGTGAAGCACGTTCCTCGGTCGGTTATTATCCTTTCCGGCAGACCTTGACTCAAGGTGAAGTCCTCACAAGACTTGATCACACTTTTTGCCGATGTGTCTCGTGAAGGGAAGAGCCTCACGTACTTTGTCAGGTTGTCGATGACGACAAGGATGTCCTTGTTTCCCTTTTTTCTTCTCACAAATGGGCCCAGATGATCTGCATGTATTGTCTTGAACGGTCGCCGCCCAGGAGGGATGGGGTGCAGGAGTCCCTTTTCCTTGCCACTTGGCACCCTGCAGATCAGGCAGTCAAAGCACAGTCTGATGTGCTCACGGACGTACCTGCGCATCCCTTGGAACCAGTATGTTTCACTGATCTTTGCGATTTTCCGATCAAGCCCGAAGTGACCTTCCAAGTAGTGAAATTTAACACGAAGGCTTTTCCGCATGGACTTAGGCATAACGTAGACAAACTTTTTTTTTGCCGTTTGCCTCTGTTTCGCGAAACAGTCGTACCTCCTTCAGCACGAAGTTCTTTGCCAAAGCGCGTTATTCTGCAGTTCGATCGCATGATTTTTTCTCTAGAGTGGCAGCTATCCTACGAATTTCTTTGCCTGACCTTTGAATTCTCAAACCTTGGTCGTGCAAACTGATTGTCATCCACATGTCCAGTTTGTCAGCGATGACGTTATGCAACGGATCGATTGGGTGTTCAACTGCAGCACGACACATTGCGTCAACGTGCTCCATCTTCGAACCTGGTCGATGGCGTATGTCGAAGGTATACTCCTGAAGCATGTCAAACCATCTGGCTATCTGCGGCCTGAGCGTCTTTGTGGCATTCAGGTAGACGAGAGCCTGACAGTCAGTCACAAGGGTGAACGCGATTCCAATCAAGAACGGTCTCAATCTCTCGACGGTCCACACGAGTGCCAGCAGCTCCAACTTACTCGAATGGTAGAACCTCTCAGCTGGGCTGGTCTTTTTTGCTTACGTAGTAGACGGGTGTTGTGATCGGAGGCCCCGACAGCGGGAACAGACGAGCCCGGCAGGCGCCATCGAACTATGTTTGACCAAAGGTGCTGTCGTCCTGAGAAGAGGATTAGGAACGGCTCCTGGCGACGGTGAGCTGTGACGAAAGTCCTCTCACCCCTTCGTCCGGAGTACGGAATGCGGCATTTCTCCCGAACTGCGTCCTCACGTGGACCGGCAGAAAGACCCGAACAAAGGCGCCGGACCCGCCTCGCTCGCTTGCACCTGCGCGGCCAGACAAAGCGGGGGCGGACACGGCTGATTCATCTTACCCTCTGGAATTCCCGGGGCCGTCAGGACGCCTCTTTCCCACGGAGGGGATCACCGCCTGCAAAGCCAACGACCTTATGCACCTGGTCAACCCGTCGGAAACAGCATTCCAGGACCTCAAGGCGCCAGGATTCCTTATCGCCTGTGCACGTGTTTGTGAGGGCGGAGCGGTCACGGCGTTAGGGAAGAGACTATGAAGAGTGTGTCTGCCCATTGGACGTTTGATCAGCCACCGGTTTCCCTAGCTAGGTGCCTAGGGAATATCCACTGTATTTAAGCCGCAATTTGGCTGGTTTCACGACACTTCATCTCTGACTTTTGGTCTCCCTGCTTCTGTTGTAAATATGTAAATAAACCTTCAAGTTTACCAACCCTCCTGAAGGCTTCCCTCCGTCGTCTGCAGAGTTCACCGTCATGCGGTGAAGACCTCGGTCCCGATACCCAAGCATATCAACGGGGTATAGGACGTCATTCTCGTCCGCTTGAAGGAGAACGCCCACCAACCCGTCAGCACAGGCGTCGGTGCGCACCTCTGTTCTCACCTTCGGATTGTAGAGCTGCAGCACAGGATGTGATGTCGATGCGCTCTTCGGGGCCTGAAATGCGTCCTCCTGATCCTGGTCCCCGTGAAATGCCTCGCCTTTTCGAGTTAACCGACTCAGCGGCTCGCTCAGCGCTGCGTAACGCGGGACAAAGCGTCTGAAGAAGCAGGTGAGCCCCAGAAACGTCTTGACTTCATGAAAGTCTTTCGGCACTGAGAACTCATCGATTGCTCTTTGTCAGTTCCCGGTCTCACGCCGCCTTCACCGATGACTAAGCCAAGGTACTCGACTCGGTGATCTGCGAATCTACACTACGACAGTCGGATTGTCAGTCCTGCATCGCGGAGAGGTCGAAACACTTTGGTCAGCCTTTCTAGCATCGCTTCAAAATTGTTCGCAGGTACAAGGATGTCATCCAAGTAGCATACTGCTATATTATTACGGAGATTTCCCACAGCTGTGTTCATAAGGCGCTGGAACTCTGTCGGTCCATTCGAAAGTCCAAAAATAAGCCTTTCAAACTTCCATGTTCCGTCTCGGGTCACAAAGGCGGTCTTCTCTTTTGCAGATTCCTTCAAAGGGATCTGAAGGAGGCCGTGCGCAAGTTCAAGCGTTATGAAGAGCTTGCTTCCTGCGAGCTGCTCGACAGCGTGATCGATTAGTGCCAAGGGGTACTTGTCCTTGACTGTCGGTGCATTCAGCTTCCGATAATCGACTACAAGTCTCGGTTCGCCATTTTTCTTGCGCACGAGAAGTACAAGGCTTGCGTAAGGTGACCGTGACTCCGTCAGGATTCCTGCGTCCTTCCACTCGCTGTCAATTTTCTGTATAGTTTCACGCTCTGTTTTTGCTTGTTCGGTAGGGTTTAGAAGAAACCGGCGTACTTCCTTCCTTCAGGACAATGTCCATTTCAATGAGGTTGGTGCAGCCTAGCTCCTCGATATTCGTTGCGAAGCACTAGCGGTGTCGGTTGAGGAGTTTGAGTAGGTCTTGACGTTCCTTCATTGTCACGCCGTTGCCGGTTGCAACATCCTTTTCGTGAATCGGATCCGCGCTTGCCGTCTTCACTTCCGTTGTTTCACTTGTTGTACAGAGCTTAGCCGTGTCTATATTTACTTCTTCTACTCGACCAAAGTTCATCCCTTTCTACAGAAGCTTCTCGCATTTGGGAGTGTTTGCCAGAGGCACACTGAGCTGCTTGCTGGCAACATGAAACACGCTTCCAGTCATCGTACCCTTTCGCTGGTATAAGACGTCAGTCTCGCCTTTAAGGTCTACGCTTGCCATTAAGAAATTCACTGAACGTGGCTAGAGGGCTACGTCGTTTATTGTCGTGATTTGTATGGCTTGGTTTTGGGTGAAGGGTTCGAGATGCCCGAATGTATCGTCTCTCTTGTCCATGATCTTGAAGGTGTCGTCTGCCTTGACATAAACGATGTTAGGCAACGCCGTCCACGTACGAACAATGATTGCCGAGAAGGGCTGTGCCGTGTCCGGCACGACTTGAAGCATGACGTCTTCCCCTTTTACGCCATCAAGCTGTATTGTTGTTCTGAATCTTGAAAGGCATTTGACAGGGCTTTGGCCAAATCCATACAACTCCAGGTTGTCTTCTTCGAAGAAAGAGGAACAACCCATGGCGTAGGATGCCTTGATCGTGCAGACTGCACTTCCGGTGTCGACGAGCGCATCATAGCTCTTCTGGTTGACCACCGCAGTTTTTACGTACTTGATGTTGGGTAGCTCGCTACTCGATGACGCAGACACGTATTGTGATGGCTGCCCAGCCCCCGGCTTTGTCGTTTCAATGTTGGTGCGTTGAACAGGTATTGGACAGTCTTTAACAAGGTGACCGTATTTCCGGCATCTGTAACATTTTGGTTCTGTGGCCCTTTCAGCGCTACCGTGCGCGATCTGCTTCGGCTTCGTTTCCACGCCTTCTGGTGTGGCCGACACATGCTTGCTTCCGCCCTGGCTGGGTGGCCGGTGGCTTCCATGGGAGCTGAGGTAGGCTGCCTCTCCTGCTTTGAGGCTTTTTGCCGTCTCAAGCAGCTCCAAGGATGTGGTGAAGCTTGCTGCTTTAAGCCGCAGTATCGCAGCATCGTTTGCATTCTGCAGGCCCGCAGTGATCAAATTCTTCCATTGCGAAGTGTCCTCCTTGACATCGCACTTTTTGCAGAGGTAACTCTTGTCGAAAAAATAGTCGACAACGGACTCGCGTGGACCTTGCGTACGGCGGAGCATTCCTTCGTAGAGGGCAAGCGGGTTGCTCTCGTCGTCGGGAAAGATGTTCTGCAGCTCCTCCGCCCATTTCTCCCAGGTCTACAGCTGCTTCCCCTTTGCTCTGTGCCACTTCAAGGCAGTGCCGCTGAGCTTCGGCGCTGCAACCGCAAAAACGACACCGTCCCTCCACCCGGCCTGCCCCGCCACCATCTTGACATTCGATATCCATTCCCTTGCACTCTCTCTCTCGCTCCGGTCCCCGCAATGGCGGTGCCCGAGAAGGCGGGAATGAATGCCGACAAGTCCGGCATTGCTGTCACTTGTGCGTTGCCTTGGTTTTGGGCTGCCAACAGCTGTACGTGGGCTAGTTGTTCGGTGAGCGTCGTCAGCGACTTATTTCCCTGTCTTGGGACATGGAGATGCTTTAGGGGTTGCTGCCAGCTGACCGCTTCAGTTCGAGGAATCAGAGTATTGGAAGGAGGCTCACCGGTGCCGTCTACACGCAGTCGGCGTCGATGCGGTTGCCTCTTTCCCGTTGCTCCAGGCTTTCGGAGGCGGTAATCCCACTTCTGATTTGTAGGCTATCTTTGTCTTGGGGAGCGAATAAACGTCAGTATGCCTTATTACTTTTTCGAACTGTTTATTAACAAGGTTAAGTTTAGAGCGATTACATGGGTGCGTATGGTCCAGCGTCCATCTTGCGTCTCTCGTCTTCCTCCCCCAGGGTTGCTAGCCGCCTGCTCGCCCAGGGTTTCCGGACAACTGCGCTTATTCCACTGCGTGCGCTCGCCGCGCATCGGAAGGTCTGCTAACATAATGGACTCACTCTCGGAACTTTACGGACAAAGGCTGTATATCTGGCACTGCGTGTGCATCTTCTGAGTGCATGTATAAGTTTGATAAGTCGAACAGCCATGTCCGAAAGCCACTGTCGTACTACTAAGGGCTTGACTTGAGCGCCTTAATTTGTATACTCCACCGTTTCTGGCAAGTTATCTTGTGCCGCGGAAAATATTTATTAATTTATTATTGATCTATAACTGAAATGGCGTTACATGAGGAGTGTGCGGTACTTTGTAGTTGCGTATGATTTGTTACTTTATACAGTCTTTACAGTAGCGGTAGGACTGTATTTACGCGCGCAAGGCGTCGTAATGAACATGTGTGGGGTTAGCAACGAGAGAGTGAACTCACAGTCTTAGTAAATTACGACCTGCTCAAGAAGTGGGTTGGAGAGTTAATGAAAAGCGAGAACAGCAGTGTTTGACATGTGTCGTATGAGTTTCAATGCTTCATGTTCTCCTGAACGCCCTGCACTACACTGCACTAGAAGACTACATATACCTGAAATGTACAAAGACCACATCACAGTTCATTCGGCTTTATTTTTGATCAATGGAACACTCTAGAAAAGTAAGAACAGTTTACTACTAGCGGAGATGTGATGGAACTGACAAGAGCATACTTCTACTTAGGACAGGTAGTTTCCTTAGATCCTGACGACGAGTCTGGAATGGCTAGGAGAATAAGAATGGGGTGGAGCGCATATGGCAGGTTCTCTCAGATCATGAATAGCAGGTTGCTAATGTCCCTCAAAAGAAAAGTGTACAACAGCTGTATCTTACCGGTACTCGCCTACGGGGCAGAAACGTGCAGGCTAACGAAAAGGGTTCAGCTTAAATTGAGGGCAATGCCGCAAGCTATAGAGAGGAAAATGAGAGGTGTAACGTTGAGGGACAGGAAGTGGCCACAGTGGGTGACTGAACAAACGCGGGTTAATAACATCCCAGTCGAAATCAAGAGGAATAAATGGGCTTAGGCAGGGAATGTAATGCGAAGGCAAGATAACCGCTGGTTCTTAAAGGTAACGGAGTGAATTCCAAGAGAAGGCAAGCGTATCAGGTGGCGGCAAGAAGTTTGGTGGGCGGATGAGTTTAAGAAGTTTTCGGGGATACGTTGGCCGCAGCTGGCAATGGACATGGTTAAATGGAGGTCAGTGGCCGAGGAGTTTGTCTTGCAGTGGATGTAGTTAGCTTGCGGTTCAATCAATCAATCAATCAATCAATCAATCAATCAATCAGTTAATAGATGGCTACAGCAGAACCTGTATAAGATGCAGTACATTGCATCTGCTTCACTCGCGTTCGGCCAGTACCTTCCCAAGTTCTGGGTCGACATGATTTTAGGCAAATGCGCCGCAGAGAATTTCACGTGCAGTGAAACGCTCAGACTTGTAGACTTCAGCGCGTCTCAAGCAGAAAAAAAAAACAACGGAGCAGGCGTCACGAATAACAGAAACCTACTGAGGAAACATTTTTTTTCATAGCGGAACTGATAGTGGACCCGGAACATGGGCGATAGTGGACCCGGAACATGGGTACAAGCCGACAAAAAAATAAATACACGTTATGTGGGATTATTCGCCAGATTGAAAAAAGGAAGCTCGTCTCTTGTGCAATGTCCAACGATGGGGCGTCCTACCATCCATCATGACAGAGATAAGTGCGTGTTTTTTAATACATTATTCTTGCTTGGTTCATTTTCTGCTACTAAAAGTACCTTCTTTTTCATACCTTTGTCGCAGTTATTTTCAGTGATGCAACGCAAGCAAACCCACCACGTGTTTGATAGCGGGCCTGTCACAACTGTGACCGACATGTTGGGGCGCGACTGCGAGAAAAACATACCAGCCTGTTTATCTCCATTTAAAAAAAACGACGAATCTGTGCTAGCCTGACAGGGCCCTCCCTCCTTTAACGTTATTAAAAGCGATGCGTAGGCCTAGTGAATGAAGATCAAGAACGTCGTAATTTAATTTTTCAAATATGCTTCTCGTATGCCAGTTTCGCATGAGTGATTTCACCGACAGTTGACCTGAGCGGCAGTAAGGAGGTGTTACACGACAGCGACAACTACCGTGGCGCTCGAACGGCAGCTGAGCTCATAGGCAGTCCCAGCTGTACGGGTGAACTGACAACGTGGCATCCGAGGGATCAACTGTGTTGTGGAACTCGGTGACATTTTCTGCAGCCATCCAACTTCACACAAAACTTTGCTGTCTTGGCTACTAGAGGAACAAATCCACAACTACAAAAACGAGAATAAACGTGTAGTCATGGGAGTGGCATCAGAAATAGTGCGACCAAGTGATGAAGGAATATTAGACTGTCCTGGCTCCGTAAGAAGATCGTTCGTAGGGGTGCCGAAATGACAGTTAACTAAGGTAACACGCGAAACCAGTGTCCAGAAACAAAAACAACATGCCGCAAGCGTATTTTTGGACTTGCGGGCTGCAGGCGGTGGGACCGAGGTATAAGTTGCTCAGACGGCGCTCCTCGAAACCATGAGTGCGGCAAAGAAGCATCCTACTGCCCTCGCGCTCAGCACAGTGGCTCACTCCGACGGCCGCTAAACCTAGCTGTGAAATCATGAATGGCGAAACACCTCGTTTGGCTCTGCAGAGGACGAGCTAGAGGGAAATCGTGGTGCTAGTGGTTTGAGATTCTGCCTCGCACGCGGGTTCAATACCACCGGGTACCCACCGGTTTTCTAACGAGTACAAACATTTCCCCTACCTGGCGCTGGGCTGCACAGGGGTGAAATATTTGGAAAAAGGGGCATTGGTCCCCGTGGTAATTTTCACAGGGCCACTGCCGCTGTACACAAGCCGACCGAGGTGAAACAAAATGAAGTTTTCAGTGCAAAACGGCACCTTAAAATGATTCAAATTCTCATCAGCATCGGTATTGCTAAGAAAAAAAAAACTGCACACTGTAACTGATGCGCCTAATCCGTTGTTATGCACTAGGCTCTTTAAAAACATGGCGTATAACCTGCTTTCCCTTTGTGCTTCTCAGGTCAATCTTAATTGTTCGTCGTCTCAGTTTATATGGTGCGCAACCAACAAGCTTTCTTTGGAAACCCGCTTGCTTGAAACACAATAAAAAATCGCAGTAAGGCGCACTGTAAAAGCAGGATATCTGCTAGTATGCTTTTTTCTCTTCGTTAGGTCAATATAAATGCTACCTGAAATAAGGGCGTCCAGAACTCGGAGCTTAAAAATATCTTGGTCCCTGGCTTTCGCAAGCGAAACTTTAGTGGTTGGCCGCTTCTGCCACTTGACATCACTGAGTTGTAGACATTTTGTGAACGCTCACTTAATCGTCTAGTGCTAGAAGGAGGTATGGGCCCGTGTACCTAAAAAAAATTAACGATAAAATAAATGTTCTTCAGAAAAAAAACATTGTGTTATTTCGTGAATGCATATATACAGATAACCACAAATATCCTATTCCCGAAATACGTGATTATTAGATTCATGAGCAGTTATAAACATCCGTTGTTAAACCGGCTCTATTTCTCCTCCACGGAATCTGCAAATTTTCTTAAACTTGTTGCATAATTAAAACAGTGAACAAAATATTTATGCATTAGAAAGCTTCTCTATTGGTTAGTTCCCTATTTCCGCACCCAATACATGTTTCAGTCATTAAAACATAACCTACCATCCCATGTAATCAAATACCTTAAAGATTCTTTTTCATCTGAGAAAATATTAAAAATATTTTTTAACCTCAGCTGAAATTATTCGCGTCACTCAGATATGCTCAAAACTCTTATTGAAGTATGATTACGATTTGTTAAATGAGTTCAGTTGTCTTGTATAGTATGCTTCCGTATTATAACAGATTCTCTTTTCGTTATATGCGTGTGTTTGATGGTAATATATTTGTACCTCGTCTTTCAATTTCGATGAGTGTGCAGTTTTTATTGTTTAATAACCTGTGTTAACTGCTGTTTTTTACTATGGTCCCTGGGGCTGTTCAAGTTGCTGAGTGCAACTTTTAGTCAAGGGGACCATTCAGAGTTGTGTCTGTAACTACTCTGAAAAAATAAACGAATTGAATTGAATACCTCGCCTTTCAGCGCTCTGACCCTCTTCTACATGGTAAGGCGCAGCAGTATTTTTCCGAATTTAGGTATATTAGTGCACGCTGCTTGCATTTCTGTGTAGTTTCATCAATTTTCTTTCCACTCACGCCGAATGGCAGAAAGTCGCGCTTGTACAGAAACCGGTTTTAAAAGGGGGCGGAGGGGGGAGCAGAATGGCCGCCGCCACCACTGCGTGAGCAATTTTTACGGCAAAAACATGAAAAACTTTATTCTTTTTCTGACGCAGAATGTTCCAGAAGTGCATTGCAGTAAGAGGACCGCCCAGCAAGCCATAAATCTCCCCCCTACACTAGGAAGTCCCATCACCATCAGGCTCCGTAGCAAAGTAGAGCCTGGAACTTTGAATAAACAGTCTTTTCAGGCGACGCGGCGTCCGCCTGAGTATGTGAAGAACCCGCCGTCACCCCGCTCCCCAGCGGTGCTCCTTCGAGAAGCCGCGCTGTTTTCGTCGCACAAGAATGCTTGCTGTCCCGGACAGCACTGGCTGTCAAGTGCGCTTTGCCTCCCGCGCGCGCACAGTTTGCCTACTGTCGGCATAGTGCCGCGCCAGGAGAGGGTCATAAATATTTGCCGTGGCCTCGCGATAAGGCTGGAGTGACCACTTGAACTCGCAACGTTTCCCCAGAGAAAACTCCCACCGACGAGGATGGGTCTCGTCTGTTTTACGGGGGCAGAGTCCCCTTGCCGATGAGAGAGACGTCGTTAGAAAACGTCTAGTGTCCTGTACTGGTAAGTTAAAACGGAGATTTGAAATTCTAGTCTTTATGACAGACAAATAAAGATAGTTCATGTACTGCTCACTCGTGAAACAGCAACAAAATATTAACATGATTATAAATCCAGGCGCTCACAAACAAGGACACAGAGGGGACACAGCGCCTGGATTTATCATCATGAACGTATACCAACTAGCTTAGTTTTCTGCCCTGTTACAACTAATTTCTAGTACAGTGAGCCAAGCGCTGTGTCCTTTCTGTGTCGTTGTTTGTGAGCGCCTGGATTTATCATCATGAACGTATACCAACTTGCTCAGTTTTCTGCCCTGTTGCAACTAATTTCTAGTACAGTGAGCCAAGCGCTGTGTCCCCTCTGTGTCCTTGTTTGTGAGCCCCTGGATTTATCATCGTGAAGGTATACCAACTAGCTCAGTTTTCTGCCCTGCTGCAACTAATTTCTAGTACAGTGAGCCAAGCGCTGTGTCCTCTCTGTGTCGTTGTTTGTGAGCGCCTGGATTTATCATCATGAATGTATACCAACCAGCTCAGTTTTCTGCCCTGTTGCAACTAATTTCTAGTACAGTGAGCCAAGCGCTGTGTCCCCTCTGTGTCCTTGTTTGTGAGCGCCTGGATTTATCATCATGAAGGTATACCAACTAGCTCAGTTTTCTGCACTGTTGCAACTAATTTCTAGTACAGTGAGCCAAGCGCTGTGTCCCCTCTGTGTCCTTGTTTGTGAGCGCCTGGATTTATCGCCATGAAGGTATACCAACTAGTTCAGTTTTCTGCCCTGTTGCAACTCATTTCTAGTACAGCGAGCCAAGCGCTGTGTCCCCTCTGTGTCCTTGTTTGTGAGCGCCTGGATTTATCATCATGAAGGTATACCAACTAGCTCAGTTTTCTGCCCTGTTGCAACTAATCTCTAGTACAGTGAGCCAAGCGCTGTGTCACCTCTGTGTCCTTGTTTGTGAGCGCCTGGATTTATCATCATGAAGGTATACCAACCAGTTCAGTTTTCTGCCCTGTTGCAACTAATTTCAAGTACAGTGAGCCAAGCGCTGTGTCCTCTCTGTGTCGTTGTTTGTGAGCGCCTGGATTTATCATCATGAACGTATACCAACCAGCTCAGTTTTCTGCCCTGTTGCAACTAATTTCTAGTACAGTGAGCCAAGCGCTATGTCCCCTCTGTATCCTTGTTTGTGAGCGCCTGGATTTATCATCATGAAGGTATACCAACTAGCTCAGTTTTCTGCCCTGTTGCAACTAATCTCTAGTACAGTGAGCGAAGCGCTGTGTCGCCTCTGTGTCCTTTTTTGTGAGCGCCTGGATTTATCATCATGAAGGTATACCAACCAGTTCAGTTTTCTGCCCTGTTGCAACTAATTTCTAGTACAGTGAGCCAAGCGCTGTGTCCTCTGTGTCCTTGTTTGTGAGCGCCTGGATTTATCATCATGAAGGTATACCAACTAGCTCAGTTTTCTGCCCTGTTGCAACTAATTTCTAGTACAGTGAGCCAAGCGCTGTGTCCCCTCTGTGTCCTTGTTTGTGAGCGCCTGGATTTATCACCATGAAGGTATACCAACTAGCTCAGTTTTCTGCCCTGTTGCAACTAATTTCTAGTAAAGTGAGCCAAGCGCTGTGTAACCTCTGTGTCCTTGTTTGTGAGCGCCTGGATTTATCATCATGAAGGTATACCAACTAGCTCAGTTTTCTGCCCTGTTGCAACTAATCTCTAGTACAGTGAGCCAAGCGCTGTGTCACCTCTGTGTCCTTGTTTGTGAGCGCCTGGATTTATCATCATGAAGGTATACCAACCAGTTCAGTTTTCTGCCCTGTTGCAACTAATTTCTAGTACAGTGAGCCAAGCGCTGTGTCCTCTGTGTCCTTGTTTGTGAGCGCCTGGATTTATCATCATGAAGGTGTACCAACTAGCTCAGTTTTCTGCCCTGTTGCAACTAATTTCTGGTACAGTGAGCCAAGCGCTGTGTCCACTCTGTGTCCTTGTTTGTGAGCGCCTGGATTTATCTTTATGAAGGTATACCAAATAGCTCAGTTTTCTGCCCTGTTGCAACTAATTTCTAGTACAGTGAGCCAAGCGCTGTGTCCCCTCTGTGTCCTTGTTTGTGAGCGCCTGGATTTATCATCATGAAGGTATACCAACTAGCTCAGTTTTCTGCCCTGTTGCAACTAATCTCTAGTACAGTGAGCCAAGCGCTGTGTCACCTCTGTGTCCTTGTTTGTGAACGCCTGGATTTATCATCACGAAGGTATACCAACCAGTTCAGTTTTCTGCCCTGTTGCAACTAATTTCTAGTACAGTGAGCCAAGCGCTGTGTCCTCTCTGTGTCGTTGTTTGTGAGCGGCTGAATTTATCATCATGGAGGTATACCAACTAGCTCAGTTTTCTGCCCTGTTGCAACTAATTTCTAGTACTGTGAGCCAAGCGCTGTGTCCCCTCTGTGTCCTTGTTTGTGAGCGCCTGGATTTATCATCATGAACGTATACCAACCAGCTCAGTTTTCTGCCCTGTTGCAAATAATTTCTAGTACAGTGAGCCAAGCGCTGTGTCCCCTCTGTGTCCTTGTTTGTGAGGGCCTTGAATTATCATCATGAAGGTATACCAACTAGCTCACTTTTCTGCCCTGTTGCAACAAATTTCTAGTACAGTGAGCCAAGCGCTGTGTCCTCTCTGTGTCGTTGTTTGTGAGCGCCTGGATTCATCATCATGAGCGTATACCAACCAGCTCAGTTTTCTGCCCTGTTGCAACTAATTTCTAGTACAGTGAACCAAGCGCTGTGTCCCCTCTGTGTCCTTGTTTGTGAGCGCCTGGATTTATCATCATGAAGGTGTACCAACTAGCTCAGTTTTCTGCCCTGTTGCAACTAATTTCTGGTACAGTGAGCCAAGCGCTGTGTCCACTCTGTGTCCTTGTTTGTGAGCGCCTGGATTTATCTTTATGAAGGTATACCAAATAGCTCAGTTTTCTGCCCTGTTGCAACTAATTTCTAGTACAGTGAGCCAAGCGCTGTGTCCCCTCTGTGTCCTTGTTTGTGAGCGCCTGGATTTATCATCATGAAGGTATACCAACTAGTTCAGATTTCTGCCCTGTTGCAACTAATTTCTAGTACAGTGAGCCAAGCGCTGTGTCCTCTCTGTGTCGTTGTTTGTGAGCGCATGGATTTATCACCATGAAGGTATACCAACTAGCTCAGTTTTCTGCCCTGTTGCAACTAATTTCTAGTAAAGTGAGCCAAGCGCTGTGTCCCCTCTGTGTCCTTGTTTGTGAGCGCCTGGATTTATCATCATGAAGGTATACCAACTAGCTCAGTTTTCTGCCCTGTTGCAACTAATTTCTAGTACAGTGAGCCAAGCGCTGTGTCCCCTCTGTGTCCTTGTTTGTGAGCGCCTGGATTTATCATCATGAAGGTATACCAACTAGCTCAGTTTTCTGCCCTGTTGCAACTATATTCTAGTACAGTGAGCCAAGCGCTGTGTCCCCTCTGTGTCCTTTTTTGTGAGCGCCTGGATTTTTCATCATGAAGGTATACCAACTAGCTCAGTTTTCTGCCCTGTTGCAACTAATTTCTAGTACAGTGAGCCAAGCGCTGTGTCCCCTCTGTGTCCTTGTTTGTGAGCGCCTGGATATATCACCATGAAGGTATACCAACTAGCTCAGTTTTCTGCCCTGTTGCAACTAATTTCTAGTAAAGTGAGCCAAGCGCTCTGTCCTCTCTGTGTCGTTGTTTGTGAGCGCCTGGATTTATCACCATGAAGGTATACCGACTACCTCCGTTTTCTGCCCTGTTGCAACTAATTTCTAGTAAAGTGAGCCAAGCGCTGTGTCTCCTCTGTGTCCTTGTTTGTGAACGCCTGGATTTATCATCATGAAGGTATACCAACTAGCTCAGTTTTCTGCCCTGTTGCAACTAATTTCTAGTACAGTGAGCCAAGCGCTGTGTCCCCTCTGTGTCCTTGTTTGTGAGCGCCTGGATTTATCATCATGAAGGTATACCAACTAGCTCAGTTTTCTGCCCTGTTGCAACTAATTTCTAGTACAGTGAGCCAAGCGCTGTGTCCTCTCTGTGTCGTTGTTTGTGAGCGCCTGGATTTATCACCATGAGGGTATACCAACTAGCTCAGTTTTCTGCCCTGTTGCAACTAATTTCTAGTACAGTGAGCCAAGCGCTGTGTCCCCTCTGTGTCCTTGTTTGTGAGCGCCTGGATTTATCACCATGAACGTATACCAACTAGCTCAGTTTTCTGCCCTGTTGCAACTAATTTCTAGTAAAGTGAGCCAAGCGCTGTGTCCCCTCTGTGTCCTTGTTTGTGAGCGCCTGGATTTATCATCATGAACGTATACCAACTAGCTCAGTTTTCTGCCCTGTTGCAACTAATTTCTAGTACAGTGAGCCAAGCGCTGTGTCCTCTCTGTGTCGTTGTTTGTGAGCGCCTGGATTTATCACCATGAGGGTATACCAACTAGCTCAGTTTTCTGCCCTGTTGCAACTAATTTCTAGTAGAGTGAGCCAAGCGCTGTGTCCCCTCTGTGTCCTTGTTTGTGAGCGCCTGGATTTATCACCATGAACGTATACCAACTAGCTCAGTTTTCTGCCCTGTTGCAACTAATTTCTAGTTAAGTGAGCCAAGCGCTGTGTCCTCTCTGTGTCGTTGTTTGTGAGCGCCTGGATTTATCATCATGAAGGTATACCAACTAGCTGAGTTTTCTGCCCTGTTGGAACTAATTTCTAGTAAAGTGAGCCAAGCGCTGTGTCCCCTCTGTGTCCTTTTTTGTGAGCGGCTGAATTTATCATCATGGAGGTATACCAACTAGCTCAGTTTTCTGCCCTGTTGCAACTAATTTCTAGTAAAGTGAGCTAAGCGCTGTGTCCTCTCTGTGTCGTTGTTTGTGAGCGCCTGGATTTATCATCATGAAGGTATACCAACTAGCTCAGTTTTCTGCCCTGTTGCAACTAATTTCTAGTAAAGTGAGCCAAGCGCTGTGTCTCCTCTGTGTCCTTGTTTGTGAGCGCCTGGATTTATCATCATGAAGGTATACCAAGTAGCTCAGTTTTGTGCCCTGTTGCAACTAATTTCTAGTACAGTGAGCCAAGCGCTGTGTCCTCTCTGTGTCCTTGTTTGTGAGCGCCTGGATTTATCATCATGAAGGTATACCAACTAGCTCAGTTTTCTGCCCTGTTGCAACTAATTTCTAGTACAGTGAACCAAGCGCTGTGTCCCCTCTGTGTCCTTGTTTGTGAGCGCCTGGATTTATCATCATGAACGTATACCAACTAGCTCAGTTTTCTGCCCTGTTGCAACTAATTTCTAGTACAGTGAGCCAAGCGCTGTGTCCCCTCTGTGTCCTTGTTTGTGAGCGCCTGGATTTATCATCATGAACGTATACCAACTAGCTCAGTTTTCTGCCCTGTTTCAACTAATTTCTAGAAAAGTGAGCCAAGCGCTGTGTCCTCTCTGTGTCGTTGGTTGTGAGCGCCTGGATTTATCATCATGAAGGTATACCAACTAGCTCAGTTTTCTGCCCTGTTGCAACTAATTTCTAGTAAAGTGAGCCAAGCGCTCTGTCCTCTCTGTGTCGTTGTTTGTGAGCGCCTGGATTTATACCCATGAAGGTATACCAACTAGCTCAGTTTTCTGCCCTGTTGCAAATAATTTCTAGTAAAGTGAGCCAAGCGCTGTGTCCCCTCTGTGTCCTTGTTTGTGAGCGCCTGAATTTATCACCATGAAGGTATACCAACTAGCTCACTTTTCTGCCCTGTTGCAACTAATTTCTAGTACAGTAAGCCAAGCGCTGTGTCCCCTCTGTGTCCTTGTTTGTGAGCGCCTGGATTTACCACCATGAAGGTATACCAACCAGCTCAGTTTTCTGCCCTGTTGCAACTCATTTCTAGTACAGTGAGCCAAGCGCTGTGTCCACTCTGTGTCCTTGTTTGTGAGCGCCTGGATTTGTCATCATGAAGGTATACCAACTAGCTCAGTTTTCTGCCCTGCTGCAACTAATTTCTAGTACAGTGAGCCAAGCGCTGTGTCCCCTCTGTGTCCTTGTTTGTGAGCGCCTGGACTTATCATCATGAAGGTATACCAACTAGCTCAGTTTTCTGCCCTGTTGCAACTAATTTCAAGTACAGTGAGCCAAGCGCTGTGTCCCCTCTGTGTCCTTGTTTGTGAGCGCCTGGATTTATCATCATGAACGTATACCAACTAGCTCAGTTTTCTGCCCTGTTCCGACTAATTTCTAGTAAAGTGAGCCAAGCGCTGTGTCCTCTCTGTGCCGTTGTTTGTGAGCGCCTGGATTTATCATCATGAAGGTATACCGACTAGCTCAGTTTTCTGCCATGTTGCAACTAATTTCTAGTAAATTGAGCCAAGCGCTGTGTCCCCTCTGTGTCCTTTTTTGTGAGCGCCTGAATTTATCATCATGAAGGTATACCAACTAGCTCACTTTTCTGCCCTGTTGCAACTAATTTCTAGTACAGTGAGCCAAGCGCTGTGTCCCCTCTGTGTCCTTGTTTGTGATCGCCTGGATTTACCACCATGAAGGTATACCAACTAGCTCAGTTTTCTGCCCTGTTGCAACTAATTTCTAGTACAGTGAGCCAAGCGCTGTGTCCCCTCTGTGTCCTTGTTTGTGAGCGCCTGGATTTGTCATCATGAAGGTATACCAACTAGCTCAGTTTTCTTCCCTGTTGCAACTAATTTCTAGTACAGTGAGCAAAGCGCTGTGTCCCCTCTGTGTCCTTGTTTGTGAGCGCCTGGATTTATCACCATGAAGGTGTACCAACTAGCTCAGTTTTCTGCCCTGTTGCAACTAATTTCTAGTACAGTGAGCCAAGCGCTGTGTCCCCTCTGTGTCCTTGTTTGTGAGCGCCTGGATTTATCACCATGAAGGTATACCAACTAGCTCAGTTTTCTGCCCTGTTGCAACAAATTTCTAGTACAGTGAGCCAAGCGCTGTGTCCCCTCTGTGTCCTTGTTTGTGAGCGCCTGGATTTATCATCATGAAGGTATACCAACTAGTTCAGTTTTCTGCCCTGTTGCAACTAATTTCTAGTACAGTGAGCCAAGCGCTGTGTCCTCTCGGTGTCGTTGTTTGTGACCGCATGGATTTATCACCATGAAGGTATACCAACTAGCTCAGTTTTCTGCCCTGTTGCAACTAATTTCTAGTAAAGTGAGCCAAGCGCTGTGTCCCCTCTGTGTCCTTGTTTGTGAGCGCCTGGATTTATCATCATGAAGGTATACCAACTAGCTCAGTTTTCTGCCCTGTTGCAACTAATTTCTAGTACTGTGAGCCAAGCGCTGTGTCCCCTCTGTGTCCTTGTTTGTGAGCGCCTGGATTTATCATCATGAACGTATACCAACCAGCTCAGTTTTCTGCCCTGTTGCAACTAATTTCTAGTACAGTGAGCCAAGCGCTGTGTCCCCTCTGTGTCCTTGTTTGTGAGTGCCTGGATTCATCATCATGAGCGTATACCAACTAGCTCAGCTTTCTGCCCTGTTGCAACAAATTTCTAGTACAGTGAGCCAAGCGCTGTGTCCCCTCTGTGTCCTTGTTTGTGAGCGCCTGGATTTATCATCATGAAGGTATACCAACTAGTTCAGTTTTCTGCCCTGTTGCAACTAATTTCTAGTACAGTGAGCCAAGCGCTGTGTCCTCTCGGTGTCGTTGTTTGTGACCGCATGGATTTATCACCATGAAGGTATACCAACTAGCTCAGTTTTCTGCCCTGTTGCAACTAATTTCTAGTAAAGTGAGCCAAGCGCTGTGTCCCCTCTGTGTCCTTGTTTGTGAGCGCCTGGATTTATCATCATGAAGGTATACCAACTAGCTCAGTTTTCTGCCCTGTTGCAACTAATTTCTAGTACTGTGAGCCAAGCGCTGTGTCCCCTCTGTGTCCTTGTTTGTGAGCGCCTGGATTTATCATCATGAACGTATACCAACCAGCTCAGTTTTCTGCCCTGTTGCAACTAATTTCTAGTACAGTGAGCCAAGCGCTGTGTCCCCTCTGTGTCCTTGTTTGTGAGTGCCTGGATTCATCATCATGAGCGTATACCAACCAGCTCAGTTTTCTGCCCTGTTGCAACTAATTTCTAGTACAGTGAGCCAAGCGCTGTGTCCCCCCTGTGTCCTTGTTTGTGAGTGCCTGGATTTATCATCATGAAGGTATACCAACCAGCTCAGTTTTCTGCCCTGTTGCAACTAATTTCTAGTACAGTGAGCCAAGCGCTGTGTCCCCTCTGTGTCCTTGTTTGTGAGCGCCTGGATTTATCATCATGAAGGTATACCAACTAGTTCAGTTTTCTGCCCTGTTGCAACTAATTTATAGTACAGTGAGCCAAGCGCTGTGTCCTCTCTGTGTCGTTGTTTGTTAGCGCATGGATTTATCACCATGAAGGTATACCAACTAGCTCAGTTTTCTGCCCTGTTGCAAATAATTTCTAGTAAAGTGAGCCAAGCGCTGTGTGCCCTCTGTGTCCTTGTTTGTGAGCGCCTGGATTTATCATCATGAAGGTATACCAACTAGCTCAGTTTTCTGCCCTGTTGCAACTAATTTCTAGTACTGTGAGCCAAGCGCTGTGTCCCCTCTGTGTCCTTGTTTGTGAGCGCCTGGATTTATCATCATGAAGGTATACCAACTAGCTCAGTTTTCTGCCCTGTTGCAACTAATTTCTGGTACAGTGAGCCAAGCGCTGTGTCCACTCTGTGTCCTTGTTTGTGAGCGCCTGGATTTATCTTTATGAAGGTATACCAACTAGCTCAGTTTTCTGCCCTGTTGCAACTAATTTCTAGTACAGTGATCCAAGCGCTGTGTCCCCTCTGTGTCCTTGTTTGTGAGCGCCTGGATTTATCATCATGAAGGTATACCAACTAGTTCAGATTTCTGCCCTGTTGCAACTAATTTCTAGTACAGTGAGCCAAGCGCTGTGTCCTCTCTGTGTCGTTGTTTGTGAGCGCATGGATTTATCACCATGAAGGTATACCAACTAGCTCAGTTTTCTGCCCTGTTGCAACTAATTTCTAGTAAAGTGAGCCAAGCGCTGTGTCCCCTCTGTGTCCTTGTTTGTGAGCGCCTGGATTTATCATCGTGAAGGTATACCAACTAGCTCAGTTTTCTGCCCTGTTGCAACTAATTTCTAGTACAGTGAGCCAAGCGCTGTGTCCCCTCTGTGTCCTTGTTTGTGAGCGCCTGGATTTATCATCATGAAGGTATACCAACTAGCTCAGTTTTCTGCCCTGTTGCAACTAATTTCTAGTACAGTGAGCCAAGCGCTGTGTCCCCTCTGTGTCCTTGTTTGTGAGCGCCTGGATTTATCATCATGAACATATACCAACTAGCTCAGTTTTCTGCCCTGTTGCAACTAATTTCTAGTACAGTGAGCCAACCGCTGTGTCCCCTCTGTGTCCTTTTTTGTGAGCGCCTGGATTTTTCATCATGAAGGTATACCAACTAGATCAGTTTTCTGCCCTGTTGCAACTAATTTCTATTACAGTGAGCCAAGCGCTGTGTCCCCTCTGTGTCCTTGTTTGTGAGCGCCTGGATTTATCACCATGAAGGTATACCAACTAGCTCAGTTTTCTGCCCTGTTGCAACTAATTTCTAGTAAAGTGAGCCAAGCGCTCTGTCCTCTCTGTGTCGTTGTTTGTGAGCGCCTGGATTTATCACCATGAAGGTATACCGACTACCTCTGTTTTCTGCCCTGTTGCAACTAATTTCTAGTAAAGTGAGCCAAGCGCTGTGTCTCCTCTGTGTCCTTGTTTGTGAACGCCTGGATTTATCATCATGAAGGTATACCAACTAGCTCAGTTTTCTGCCCTGTTGCAACTAATTTCTAGTACAGTGAGCCAAGCGCTGTGTCCCCTCAGTGTCCTTGTTTGTGAGCGCCTGGATTTATCATCATGAAGGTATACCAACTAGCTCAGTTTTCTGCCCTGTTGCAACTAATTTCTAGTACAGTGAGCCAAGCGCTGTGTCCTCTCTGTGTCGTTGTTTGTGAGCGCCTGGATTTATCACCATGAGGGTATACCAACTAGCTCAGTTTTCGGCCCTGTTGCAACTAATTTCTAGTACAGTGAGCCAAGCGCTGTGTCCCCTCTGTGTCCTTGTTTGTGAGCGCCTGGATTTATCATCATGAACGTATACCAACTAGCTCAGTTTTCTGCCCTGTTGCAACTAATTTCTAGTTAAGTGAGCCCAGCGCTGTGTCCTCTCTGTGTCGTTGTTTGTGAGCGCCTGGATTTATCATCATGAAGGTATACCAACTAGCTCAGTTTTCTGCCCTGTTGGAACTAATTTCTAGTAAAGTGAGCCAAGCACTGTGTCCCCTCTGTGTCCTTTTTTGTGAGCGGCTGAATTTATCATCATGGAGGTATACCAACTAGCTCAGTTTTCTGCCCTGTTGCAACTAATTTCTAGTAAAGTGAGCCAAGCGCTGTGTCCTCTCTGTGTCGTTGTTTGTGAGCGCCTGGATTTATCATCATGAAGGTATACCAACTAGCTCAGTTTTCTGCCCTGTTGCAACTAATTTCTAGTAAAGTGAGCCAAGCGCTGTGTCTCCTCTGTGTCCTTGTTTGTGAGCGCCTGGATTTATCATCATGAAGGTATACCAACTAGCTCAGTTTTGTGCCCTGTTGCAACTACTTTCTAGTACAGTGAGCCAAGCGCTGTGTCCTCTCTGTGTCCTTGTTTGTGAGCGCCTGGATTTATCATCATGAAGGTATACCAACTAGCTCAGTTTTCTGCCCTGTTGCAACTAATTTCTAGTACAGTGAGCCAAGCGCTGTGTCGCCTCTGTGTCCTTGTTTGTGAGCGCCTGGATTTATCATCATGAACGTATACCAACTAGCTCAGTTTTCTGCCCTGTTGCAACTAATTTCTAGTACAGTGAGCCAAGCGCTGTGTCCCCTCTGTGTCCTTGTTTGTGAGCGCCTGGATTTATCATCATGAACGTATACCAACTAGCTCAGTTTTCTGCCCTGTTTCAACTAATTTCTAGAAAAGTGAGCCAAGCGCTGTGTCCTCTCTGTGTCGTTGGTTGTGAGCGCCTGGATTTATCATCATGAAGGTATACCAAATAGCTCAGTTTTCTGCCCTGTTGCAACTAATTTCTAGTAAAGTGAGCCAAGCGCTCTCTCCTCTCTGTGTCGTTGTTTGTGAGCGCCTGGATTTATACCCATGAAGGTATACCAACTAGCTCAGTTTTCTGCCCTGTTGCAAATAATTTCTAGTAAAGTGAGCCAAGCGCTGTGTCCCCTCTGTGTCCTTGTTTGTGAGCGCCTGAATTTATCACCATGGAGGTATACCAACTAGCTCACTTTTCTGCCCTGTTGCAACTAATTTCTAGTACAGTAAGCCAAGCGCTGTGTCCCCTCTGTGTCCTTGTTTGGGAGCGCCTGGATTTACCACCATGAAGGTATACCAACCAGCTCAGTTTTCTGCCCTGTTGCAACTCATTTCTAGTACAGTGAGCCAAGCGCTGTGTCCCCTCTATGTCCTTGTTTGTGAGCGCCTGGATTTGTCATCATGAAGGTATACCAACTAGCTCAGTTTTCTGCCCTGCTTCAACTAATTTCTAGTACAGTGAGCCAAGCGCTGTGTCCCCTCTGTGTCCTTGTTTGTGAGCGCCTGGATTTATCACCATGAAGGTATACCAACTAGCTCAGTTTTCTGCCCTGTTGCAACTAATTTCTAGTAAAGTGAGCCAAGCGCTGTGTCCTCTCTGTGTCGTTGTTTGTGAGCGCCTGGATTTATCATCATGAAGGTATACCAACTAGCTCAGTTTTCTGCCCTGTTGCAACTAATTTCTAGTAAAGTGAGCCAAGCGCTGTGTCTCCTCTGTGTCCTTGTTTGTGAGCGCCTGGATTTATCATCATGAAGGTATACCAACTAGCTCAGTTTTGTGCCCTGTTGCAACTAATTTCTAGTACAGTGAGCCAAGCGCTGTGTCCCCTCTGTGTCCTTGTTTGTGAGCGCCTGAATTTATCATCATGAACGTATACCAACTAGCTCAGTTTTCTGCCCTGTTTCAACTAATTTCTAGTACAGTGAGCCAAGCGCGGTGTCCTCTCTGTGTCGTTGTTTGTGAGCGCCTGGATTCATCATCATGAGCGTATACCAACCAGCTCAGTTTTCTTCCCTGTTGCAACTAATTTCTAGTACAGTGAGCAAAGCGCTGTGTCCCCTCTGTGTCCTTGTTTGTGAGCGCCTGGATTTATCACCATGAAGGTATACCAACTAGCTCAGTTTTCTGCCCTGTTGCAACTAATTTCTAGTACAGTGAGCCAAGCGCTGTGTCCCCTCTGTGTCCTTGTTTGTGAGCGCCTGGATTTATCACCATGAAGGTATACCAACTAGCTCAGTTTTCTGCCCTGTTGCAACAAATTTCTAGTACAGTGAGCCAAGCGCAGTGTCCCCTCTGTGTCCTTGTTTGTGAGTGCCTGGATTTATCATCATGAAGGTATACCAACTAGTTCAGTTTTCTGCCCTGTTGCAACTAATTTCTAGTACAGTGAGCCAAGCGCTGTGTCCTCTCTGTGTCGTTGTTTGTGAGCGCATGGATTTATCACCATGAAGGTATACCAACTAGCTCAGTTTTCTGCCCTGTTGCAACTAATTTCTAGTAAAGTGAGCCAAGCGCTGTGTCCCCTCTGTGTCCTTGTTTGTGAGCGCCTGTATTTATCATCATGAAGGTATACCAACTAGCTCAGTTTTCTGCCCTGTTGCAACTAATTTCTAGTACTGTGAGCCAAGCGCTGTGTCCCCTCTGTGTCCTTGTTTGTGAGCGCCTGGATTTATCATCATAAACGTATACCAACCAGCTCAGTTTTCTGCCCTGTTGCAACTAATTTCTAGTACAGTGAGCCAAGCGCTCTGTCCCCTCTGTGTCCTTGTTTGTGAGTGCCTGGAATTATCATCATGACCGTATACCAACCAGCTCAGTTTTCTGCCCTGTTGCAACTAATTTCTAGTACAGTGAGCCAAGCGCTGTGGCCTCTCTGTGTCGTTGTTTGTGAGCGCCTGGATTTATCATCATGAAGGTATACCAACTAGCTCAGTTTTCTGCCCTGTTGCAACTAATTTCTAGTAAAGTGAGCCAAGCGCTGTGTCCACTCTGTGTCCTTGTTTGTGAGCGCCTGGATTTATCATCATGAAGGTATACCAACTAGCTCAGTTTTCTGCCCTGTTGCAACTAATTTCTAGTACAGTGAGCCAAGCGCTGTGTCCCCTCTGTGTCCTTGTTTGTGAGCGCCTGGATTTTTCATCATGAAGGTATACCAACTAGCTCACTTTTCTGCCCTGTTGCAACTAATTTCTAGTACAGTGAGCCAAGCGCTGTGTCCTCTCTGTGTCGTTGTTTGTGAGCGCCTGGATTCATCATCATGAGCGTATACCAACCAGCTCATTTTTCTGCCCTGTTGCAACTAATTTCTAGTACAGTGAGCCAAGCGCTGTGTCCCCTCTGTGTCCTTGTTTGTGAGTGCCTGGATTTATCATCATGAAGGTATACCAACTAGCTCAGTTTTCTTCCCTGTTGCAACTAATTTCTAGTACAGTGAGCCAAGCGCTGTGTCCCCTCTGTGTCCTTGTTTGTGAGCGCCTAGATTTATCATCATGAACGTATACCAACTAGCTCAGTTTTCTGCCCTGTTGCAACTAATTTCTAGTACAGTGAGCCAAGCGCTGTGTCCCCTCTGTGTCCTTTTTTGTGAGCGCCTGGATTTTTCATCATGAAGGTATACCAACTAGCTCACTTTTCTGCCCTGTTGCAACTAATTTCTAGTACAGTGAGCCAAGCGCTGTGTCCTCTCTGTGTCGTTGTTTGTGAGCGCCTGGATTCATCATCATGAGCGTATACCAACCAGCTCATTTTTCTGCCCTGTTGCAACTAATTTCTAGTACAGTGAGCCAAGCGCTGTGTCCCCTCTGTGTCCTTGTTTGTGAGTGCCTGGATTTATCATCATGAAGTTATACCAACTAGCTCAGTTTTCTTCCCTGTTGCAACTAATTTCTAGTACAGTGAGCCAAGCGCTGTGTCCCCTCTGTGTCCTTGTTTGTGAGCGCCTAGATTTATCATCATGAACGTATACCAACTAGCTCAGTTTTCTGCCCTGTTGCAACTAATTTCTAGTACAGTGAGCCAAGCGCTGTGTCCCCTCTGTGTCCTTTTTTGTGAGCGCCTGGATTTTTCATCATGAAGGTATACCAACTAGCTCACTTTTCTGCCCTGTTGCAACTAATTTCTAGTACAGTGAGCCAAGCGCTGTGTCCTCTCTGTGTCGTTGTTTGTGAGCGCCTGGATTCATCATCATGAGCGTATACCAACCAGCTCAGTTTTCTGCCCTGTTGCAACTAATTTCTAGTACAGTGAACCAAGCGCTGTGTCCCCTCTGTGTCCTTGTTTGTGAGCGCCTGGATTTATCATCATGAAGGTATACCAACTAGCTCAGTTTTCTGCCCTGTTGCAACTAATTTCTGGTACAGTGAGCCAAGCGCTGTGTCCACTCTGTGTCCTTGTTTGTGAGCGCCTGGATTTATCTTTATGAAGGTATACCAACTAGCTCAGTTTTCTGCCCTGTTGCAACTAATTTCTAGTACAGTGAGCCAAGCGCTGTGCCCCCTCTGTGTCCTTGTTTGTGAGCGCCTGGATTTATCATCATGAAGGTATACCAACTAGTTCAGATTTCTGCCCTGTTGCAACTAATTTCTAGTACAGTGAGCCAAGCGCTGTGTCCTCTCTGTGTCGTTGTTTGTGAGCGCATGGATTTATCACCATGAAGGTATACCAACTAGCTCAGTTTTCTGCCCTGTTGCAACTAATTTCTAGTAAAGTGAGCCAAGCGCTGTGTCCCCTCTGTGTCCTTGTTTTTGAGCGCCTGGATTTATCATCATGAAGGTATACCAACTAGCTCAGTTTTCTGCCCTGTTGCAACTAATTTCTAGTACAGTGAGCCAAGCGCTGTGTCCCCTCTGTGTCCTAGTTTGTGAGCGCCTGGATTTATCATCATGAAGGTATACCAACTAGCTCAGTTTTCTGCCCTGTTGCAACTAATTTCTAGTACAGTGAGCCAAGCGCTGTGTCCCCTCTGTGTCCTTGTTTGTGAGCGCCTGGATTTATCATCATGAACGTATACCAACTAGCTCAGTTTTCTGCCCTGTTGCAACTAATTTCTAGTACAGTGAGCCAAGCGCTGTGTCCCCTCTGTGTCCTTTTCTGTGAGCGCCTGGATTTTTCATCATGAAGGTATACCAACTAGTTCACTTTTCTGCCCTGTTGCAACAAATTTCTAGTACAGTGAGCCAAGCGCTGTGTCCTCTCTGTGTCGTTGTTTGTGAGCGCCTGGATTCATCATCATGAGCGTATACCAACCAGCTCAGTTTTCTGCCCTGTTGCAACTAATTTCTAGTACAGTGAGCCAAGCGCTGTGTCCCCTCTGTGTCCTTGTTTGTGAGCGCCTGGATTTATCATCATGAAGGTATACCAACTAGCTCTGTTTTTTGCCCTGTTGCAACTAATTTCTAGTACAGTGAGTCAAGCGCTGTGTCCACACTGTGTTCTTGTTTGTGAGCGCCAGGATTTATCATCATGAAGGTATACCAACTAGCTCAGTTTTCTGCCCTGTTGCAACTAATTTCTAGTACAGTGAGCCAAGCGCTGTGTCCTCTCTGTGTCGTTGTTTGTGAGCGCCTGGATTTATCATCATGAACGTATACCAACCAGCTCAGTTTTCTGCCCTGTTGCAACTAATTTCTAGTACAGTGAGCCAAGCGCTGTGTCCCCTCTGTGTCCTTGTTTGTGAGCGCCTGGATTTATCATCATGAAGGTATACCAACCAGCTCAGTTTTCTGCCCTGTTGCAACTAATTTCTAGTACAGTGAGCCAAGCGCTGTGTCCCCTCTTTGTCCTTGTTTGTGAGCGCATGGATTTATCACCATGAAGGTATACCAACTAGCTCAGTTTTCTGCCGTGTTACAACTAATATCTAGTAAAGTGAGCCAAGCG
The DNA here is from genome assembly GCF_052857255.1 of Amblyomma americanum. Classification (NCBI taxonomy): domain Eukaryota; kingdom Metazoa; phylum Arthropoda; class Arachnida; order Ixodida; family Ixodidae; genus Amblyomma; species Amblyomma americanum. Next base: position 546,417,924 of record NC_135497.1, on the reverse strand, counting down.
CTGTGTCCCCTCTGTGTCCTTGTTTGTGAGCGCCTGGATTTATCATCATGAAGGTATACCAACTAGCTCAGTTTTTTGCCCTATTGCAACTAATTTATAGTACAGTGAGCCAAGCGCTGTGTCCACTCTGTGTCCTTGTTTGTGAGCGCCTGGATTTATCATCATGAAGGTATACCAACCAGCTCAGTTTTCTGCCCTGTTGCAACTAATTTCTAGTGCAGTGAGCCAAGCGCTGTGTCCCCTCTTTGTCCTTGTTTGTGAGCGCATGGATTTATCACCATGAAGGTATACCAACTAGCTCAGTTTTCTGCCCTGTTACAACTAATATCTAGTAAAGTGAGCCAAGCGCTGTGTCCCCTCTGTGTCCTTGTTTGTGAGCGCCTGGATTTATCATCATGAAGGTATACCAACTAGCTCACTTTTCTGCCCTGTTGCAACTAATTTCTAGTACAGTGAGCCAAGCGCTGTGTCCTCTCTGTGTCGTTTTTTATGAGCGCCTGGATTTATCATCATGAACGTATACCAACTAGCTCAGTTTTCTGCCTTGTTACAACTAATTTCTAGTACAGTGAGCCAAGCGCTGTGTCCCCTCTGTGTCTTTGTTTGTGAGCGCCAGGATTTATCATCATGAAGGTATACCAACTAGCTCAGTTTTCTGCCCTGTTGCCACTAATTTCTAGTAAAGTGAGCCAAGCGCTGTGTCCTCTCTGTCTCGTTGTTGTGAGCGCCTGGATTTATCATCATGAACGTATACCAACTAGCTCACTTTTCTGCCCTGTTGCAACTAATTTCTAGTACAGGGAGCCCAGCGCTGTGTCCCCTCTGTGTCCTTCTTTGTGAGCGCCTGGATTTATCATCATGAAGGTATACCAACTAGCTCACTTTTCTGCCCTGTTGCAACTAATTTCTTGTACAGTGAGCCAAGCGCTGTGTCCTCTCTGTGTCGTTGTTTGTGAGCGCCTGGATTTATCATCATGAACGTATACCAACTAGCTCCGTTTTCTGCCCTGTTGCAACTAATTTATAGTACAGTGAGTTAAGCGCTGTGTCCCCTCTGTGTCCTTGTTTGCGAGCGCCTGGATTTATCACCATGAAGGTATACCAACTAGCTCAGATTTCTGCACTGTTGCAACTAATTTCTAGTAAAGTGAGCCAAGCGCTGTGTTCTCTTTGTGTCGTTCTTTTTGAGCGCCTGGATTTATCATTATGAACGTATACCAACCATCTCACTTTTCTGCCCTGTTGCAACTAATTACTAGTACAGTGAGCCAAGCGCTGTGTCCTCTCTGTGTCGTTGTTTGTGAGCGCCTGGATTTATCATCATGAACGTATACCAACTAGCTCAGTTTTCTGCCCTGTTGCAACTAATTTCTAGTACATTGAGCGAAGCGCTGTGTCCCCTCTGTGTCCTTGTTTGTAAGCGCCTGGATTTATCGCCATGAAGGTATACCAACTAGCTCAGTTTTCTGCCCTGTTGCAACTAATTTCTAGTAATGTGAGCCAAGCGCTGTGTCCTCTCTGTGTCGTTTGTGAGCGCCTGGGTTTATCATCATAAACGTATACCAACTTGCTCAGTTTTCTGCCCTGTTGCAACTAATTTCTAGTACAGTGAGCCAAGCGCTCTGTCCCCTCTGTGTCCTTGTTTGTGAGCGCCTGGATTTATCATCGTGAAGGTATACCAACAGGCTCAGTTTTCTGCCCTCTTGCAACGAATTTCTACTACAGTGAGCCAAGCGCTGTGTCCTCTCTGTGTAGTTGTTTGCGAGCGCCTGGATTTATCATCATGAACGTATACCAACTAGCTCAGTTTTCTGCCCTGTGCAACTAATTTCTAGTACAGTGAGCCAAGCGCAGTGTCCCCTTTGTGTCCTTTTTTGTGAGCGCCTGGATTTATCAACATGAAGGTATATCAACTAGCTCACTTTTCTGCCCTGTTGCAACTAATTTCTAGTACAGTGAGCCAAGCGCTGTGTCCTCTCTGTGTCGTTGTTTGTGAGCGCCTGGATTTATCGTCATGAAGGTGTACCAACTAGCTCAGTTTTCTGCCCTGTTGCAACTAATTTCTAGTACAGTGAGCCACGCGCTGTGTCCCCTCTGTGTCCTTGTTTGTGAGCGTCTGGATTTATCATCATGAAGGTGTACCAACTAGCTCAGTTTTCTGCCCTGTTGCAACTAATTTCTAGTACAGTGAGCCAAGCGTGTCCCCTCTGTGTCCTTGTTTGTGAGCGCCTGGATTTATCATCATGAAGGTATACCAACTAGCTCAGTTTTCTGCCCTGTTGCAACTAATTTCTAGTACAGTGAGCCAAGCGCTGTGTCCACTCTGTGTCGTTGTTTGTGAGCGCCTGGATTTATCATCTTGAACGTATACCAACCAGCTCAGTTTTCTGCCCTGTTGCAACTAATTCCTAGTACAGTGAGCCATGCGCTGTGTCTCCTCTGTGTCCTTGTTTGTGAGCGCCTGGATTTATCATCATGAAGGTATACCAACCAGCTCACTTTTCTGCCCTGTTGCAACTAATTTCTAGTACAGTGAGCCAAGCGCTCTGTCCCCTCTGTGTCCTTGTTTGTGAGCGCCTGGATTTATCATCATGAAAGTATACCAACTAGTTCAGTTTTCTGCCCTGTTGCAACTAATTTCTAGTACAGTGAGCCAAGCGCTGTGTCCCCTCTGTGTCCTTGTTTGTGAGCGCCTGGAATTATCATCATGACCGAATACCAACCAGCTCAGTTTTCTGCCCTGTTGCAACAAATTTCTAGTACAGTGAGCCAAGCGCTGTGTCCTCTCTGTGTCGTTGTTTGTGAGCGCCTGGATTTATCATCATGAACGTATACCAACCAGCTCAGTTTTCTGCCCTGTTGCAACTAATTTCTAGTACAGTGAGCCAAGCGCTGTGTCCCCTCTGTGTCCTTGTTTGTGAGCGCCTGGAATTTTCATCATGAAGGTATACCAACTAGCTCACTTTTCTGCCCTGTTGCAACTAATTTCTAGTACAGTGAGCCAAGCGCTGTGTCCCCTCTGTGTCCTTGTTTGTGAGCGCCTGGATTTATCATCATGAAGGTATACCAACCAGCTCAGTTTTCTGCCCTGTTGCAACTAATTTCTAGTACAGTGAGCCAAGCGCTGTGTCCCCTCTGTGTCCTTGTTTGTGAGCGCCTGGATTTATCATCATGAAGGTATACCAACAAGCTCAGTTTTCTGCCCTGTTGCAACTAATTTCTAGTACAGTGAGCCAAGCGCTGTGTCCACTCTCTGTCCTTGTTTGTGAGCGCCTGGATTTATCATCATGACGGTATACCAACTAGCTCAGTTTTCTGCCCTGTTGCAACTAATTTCTAGTACAGTGAGCCAAGCGCTGTGTCCTCTCTGTGTCGTTGTTTGTGAGCGCCTGGATTTATCATCATGAACGTACACCAACCAGCTCAGTTTTCTGCCCTGTTGCAACTAATTTCTAGTACAGTGAGCCATGCGCTGTGTCCCCTCTGTGTCCTTGTTTGTGAGCGCCTGGATTTATCATCATTAAGGTATACCAACCAGCTCAGTTTTCTGCCCTGTTGCAACTAATTTCTAGTACTGTGAGCCAAGCGCTGTGTCCCCTCTGTGTCCGTGTTTGTGAGCGCCTGGGTTTATCATCATGAAGGTATACCAACTAGCTCAGTTTTCTGCCCTGTTGCAACTAATTTCTAGTACAGTGAGCCAAGCGTTGTGTCCCCTCTGTGTCCTTCTTTGTGAGCGCCTGGATTTATCATCATGAAGGTATACCAACTAGCTCACTTTTCTGCCCTGTTGCAACTAATTTCTTGTACAGTGAGCCAAGCGCTGTGTCCTCTCTGTGTCGTTGTTTTTGAGCGACTGGATTTATCATTATGAACGTATACCAACCATCTCACTTTTCTGCCCTGTTGCAACTAATTTCTAGTACAGTGAGCCAAGCGCTGTGTCCTCTCTGTGTAGTTGTTTGTGAGCGCCTGGATTTATCATCATGAACGTATACCAACTAGCTCAGTTTTCTGCCCTGTTGCAACTAATTTCTAGTACAGTGAGCGAAGCGCTGTGTCCCCTATGTGTCCTTGTTTGTAAGCGCCTGGATTTATCACCATGAAGGTATACCAACTAGCTCAGTTTTCTGCCCTGTTGCAACTAATTTCTAGTAATGTGAGCCAAGCGCTGTGTCCTCTCTGTGTCGTTTGTGAGCGCCTGGGTTTATCATCATAAACGTATACGAACTTGCTCAGTTTTCTGCCCTGTTGCAACTAATGTCTAGTACAGTGAGCCAAGCGCTGTGTCCCCTCTGTGTCCTTGTTTGTGAGCGCCTGGATTTATCATCGTGAAGGTATACCAACTAGCTCAGTTTTCTGCCCTGTTGCAACGAATTTCTACTACAGTGTGCCAAGCGCTGTGTCCTCTCTGTGTAGTTGTTTGTGAGCGCCTGGATTTATCATCATGAACGTATACCAACTAGCTCAGTTTTCTGCCCTGTTGCAAGTAATTTCTAGTACAGTGAGCCAAGCGCATTGTCCCCTCTGTGTCATTGTTTGTGAGCGCCTGGATTTATCATCATGAAGGTATACCAACTAGCTCAGTTTTCTGCCCTGTTGCAACTAATTTCTAGTAAAGTGAGCCAAGCGCTGTGTCCACTCTGTGTCCTTGTTTGTGAGCGCCTGGATTTATCATCATGAAGGTATACCAACTAGCTCAGTTTTCTGCCCTGTTGCAACTAATTTCTAGTACTGTGAGCCAAGCGCTGTGTCCCCTCTGTGTCCTTGTTTGTGAGCGCCTGGATTTATCATCATGAACGTATACCAACCAGCTCAGTTTTCTGCCCTGTTGCAACTAATTTCTAGTACAGTGAGCCAAGCGCTGTGTCCCCTCTGTGTCCTTGTTTGTGAGTGCCTGGATTCATCATCATGAGCGTATACCAACCAGCTCAGTTTTCTGCCCTGTTGCAACTAATTTCTAGTACAGTGAGCCAAGCGCTGTGTCCCCTCTGTGTCCTTGTTTGTGAGCGCCTGGATTTATCACCATGAAGGTATACCAACTAGCTCAGCTTTCTGCCCTGTTGCAACAAATTTCTAGTACAGTGAGCCAAGCGCTGTGTCCCCTCTGTGTCCTTGTTTGTGAGCGCCTGGATTTATCATCATGAAGGTATACCAACTAGTTCAGTTTTCTGCCCTGTTGCAACTAATTTCTAGTACAGTGAGCCAAGCGCTGTGTCCTCTCGGTGTCGTTGTTTGTGACCGCATGGATTTATCACCATGAAGGTATACCAACTAGCTCAGTTTTCTGCCCTGTTGCAACTAATTTCTAGTAAAGTGAGCCAAGCGCTGTGTCCCCTCTGTGTCCTTGTTTGTGAGCGCCTGGATTTATCATCATGAAGGTATACCAACTAGCTCAGTTTTCTGCCCTGTTGCAACTAATTTCTAGTACTGTGAGCCAAGCGCTGTGTCCCCTCTGTGTCCTTGTTTGTGAGCGCCTGGATTTATCATCATGAACGTATACCAACCAGCTCAGTTTTCTGCCCTGTTGCAACTAATTTCTAGTACAGTGAGCCAAGCGCTGTGTCCCCTCTGTGTCCTTGTTTGTGAGTGCCTGGATTCATCATCATGAGCGTATACCAACCAGCTCAGTTTTCTGCCCTGTTGCAACTAATTTCTAGTACAGTGAGCCAAGCGCTGTGTCCCCCCTGTGTCCTTGTTTGTGAGTGCCTGGATTTATCATCATGAAGGTATACCAACCAGCTCAGTTTTCTGCCCTGTTGCAACTAATTTCTAGTACAGTGAGCCAAGCGCTGTGTCCCCTCTGTGTCCTTGTTTGTGAGCGCCTGGATTTATCATCATGAAGGTATACCAACTAGTTCAGTTTTCTGCCCTGTTGCAACTAATTTATAGTACAGTGAGCCAAGCGCTGTGTCCTCTCTGTGTCGTTGTTTGTTAGCGCATGGATTTATCACCATGAAGGTATACCAACTAGCTCAGTTTTCTGCCCTGTTGCAAATAATTTCTAGTAAAGTGAGCCAAGCGCTGTGTGCCCTCTGTGTCCTTGTTTGTGAGCGCCTGGATTTATCATCATGAAGGTATACCAACTAGCTCAGTTTTCTGCCCTGTTGCAACTAATTTCTAGTACTGTGAGCCAAGCGCTGTGTCCCCTCTGTGTCCTTGTTTGTGAGCGCCTGGATTTATCATCATGAAGGTATACCAACTAGCTCAGTTTTCTGCCCTGTTGCAACTAATTTCTGGTACAGTGAGCCAAGCGCTGTGTCCACTCTGTGTCCTTGTTTGTGAGCGCCTGGATTTATCTTTATGAAGGTATACCAACTAGCTCAGTTTTCTGCCCTGTTGCAACTAATTTCTAGTACAGTGATCCAAGCGCTGTGTCCCCTCTGTGTCCTTGTTTGTGAGCGCCTGGATTTATCATCATGAAGGTATACCAACTAGTTCAGATTTCTGCCCTGTTGCAACTAATTTCTAGTACAGTGAGCCAAGCGCTGTGTCCTCTCTGTGTCGTTGTTTGTGACCGCATGGATTTATCACCATGAAGGTATACCAACTAGCTCAGTTTTCTGCCCTGTTGCAACTAATTTCTAGTAAAGTGAGCCAAGCGCTGTGTCCCCTCTGTGTCCTTGTTTGTGAGCGCCTGGATTTATCATCGTGAAGGTATACCAACTAGCTCAGTTTTCTGCCCTGTTGCAACTAATTTCTAGTACAGTGAGCCAAGCGCTGTGTCCCCTCTGTGTCCTTGTTTGTGAGCGCCTGGATTTATCATCATGAAGGTATACCAACTAGCTCAGTTTTCTGCCCTGTTGCAACTAATTTCTAGTACAGTGAGCCAAGCGCTGTGTCCCCTCTGTGTCCTTGTTTGTGAGCGCCTGGATTTATCATCATGAACATATACCAACTAGCTCAGTTTTCTGCCCTGTTGCAACTAATTTCTAGTACAGTGAGCCAACCGCTGTGTCCCCTCTGTGTCCTTTTTTGTGAGCGCCTGGATTTTTCATCATGAAGGTATACCAACTAGCTCAGTTTTCTGCCCTGTTGCAACTAATTTCTATTACAGTGAGCCAAGCGCTGTGTCCCCTCTGTGTCCTTGTTTGTGAGCGCCTGGATTTATCACCATGAAGGTATACCAACTAGCTCAGTTTTCTGCCCTGTTGCAACTAATTTCTAGTAAAGTGAGCCAAGCGCTCTGTCCTCTCTGTGTCGTTGTTTGTGAGCGCCTGGATTTATCACCATGAAGGTATACCGACTACCTCTGTTTTCTGCCCTGTTGCAACTAATTTCTAGTAAAGTGAGCCAAGCGCTGTGTCTCCTCTGTGTCCTTGTTTGTGAACGCCTGGATTTATCATCATGAAGGTATACCAACTAGCTCAGTTTTCTGCCCTGTTGCAACTAATTTCTAGTACAGTGAGCCAAGCGCTGTGTCCCCTCAGTGTCCTTGTTTGTGAGCGCCTGGATTTATCATCATGAAGGTATACCAACTAGCTCAGTTTTCTGCCCTGTTGCAACTAATTTCTAGTACAGTGAGCCAAGCGCTGTGTCCTCTCTGTGTCGTTGTTTGTGAGCGCCTGGATTTATCACCATGAGGGTATACCAACTAGCTCAGTTTTCGGCCCTGTTGCAACTAATTTCTAGTACAGTGAGCCAAGCGCTGTGTCCCCTCTGTGTCCTTGTTTGTGAGCGCCTGGATTTATCATCATGAACGTATACCAACTAGCTCAGTTTTCTGCCCTGTTGCAACTAATTTCTAGTTAAGTGAGCCAAGCGCTGTGTCCTCTCTGTGTCGTTGTTTGTGAGCGCCTGGATTTATCATCATGAAGGTATACCAACTAGCTCAGTTTTCTGCCCTGTTGGAACTAATTTCTAGTAAAGTGAGCCAAGCACTGTGTCCCCTCTGTGTCCTTTTTTGTGAGCGGCTGAATTTATCATCATGGAGGTATACCAACTAGCTCAGTTTTCTGCCCTGTTGCAACTAATTTCTAGTAAAGTGAGCCAAGCGCTGTGTCCTCTCTGTGTCGTTGTTTGTGAGCGCCTGGATTTATCATCATGAAGGTATACCAACTAGCTCAGTTTTCTGCCCTGTTGCAACTAATTTCTAGTAAAGTGAGCCAAGCGCTGTGTCTCCTCTGTGTCCTTGTTTGTGAGCGCCTGGATTTATCATCATGAAGGTATACCAACTAGCTCAGTTTTGTGCCCTGTTGCAACTAATTTCTAGTACAGTGAGCCAAGCGCTGTGTCCTCTCTGTGTCCTTGTTTGTGAGCGCCTGGATTTATCATCATGAAGGTATACCAACTAGCTCAGTTTTCTGCCCTGTTGCAACTAAATTCTAGTACAGTGAGCCAAGCGCTGTGTCCCCTCTGTGTCCTTGTTTGTGAGCGCCTGGATTTATCATCATGAACGTATACCAACTAGCTCAGTTTTCTGCCCTGTTGCAACTAATTTCTAGTACAGTGAGCCAAGCGCTGTGTCCCCTCTGTGTCCTTGTTTGTGAGCGCCTGGATTTATCATCATGAACGTATACCAACTAGCTCAGTTTTCTGCCCTGTTTCAACTAATTTCTAGAAAAGTGAGCCAAGCGCTGTGTCCTCTCTGTGTCGTTGGTTGTGAGCGCCTGGATTTATCATCATGAAGGTATACCAACTAGCTCAGTTTTCTGCCCTGTTGCAACTAATTTCTAGTAAAGTGAGCCAAGCGCTCTCTCCTCTCTGTGTCGTTGTTTGTGAGTGCCTGGATTTATACCCATGAAGGTATACCAACTAGCTCAGTTTTCTGCCCTGTTGCAAATAATTTCTAGTAAAGTGAGCCAAGCGCTGTGTCCCCTCTGTGTCCTTGTTTGTGAGCGCCTGAATTTATCACCATGGAGGTATACCAACTAGCTCACTTTTCTGCCCTGTTGCAACTAATTTCTAGTACAGTAAGCCAAGCGCTGTGTCCCCTCTGTGTCCTTGTTTGGGAGCGCCTGGATTTACCACCATGAAGGTATACCAACCAGCTCAGTTTTCTGCCCTGTTGCAACTCATTTCTAGTACAGTGAGCCAAGCGCTGTGTCCCCTCTATGTCCTTGTTTGTGAGCGCCTGGATTTGTCATCATGAAGGTATACCAACTAGCTCAGTTTTCTGCCCTGCTTCAACTAATTTCTAGTACAGTGAGCCAAGCGCTGTGTCCCCTCTGTGTCCTTGTTTGTGAGCGCCTGGATTTATCACCATGAAGGTATACCAACTAGCTCAGTTTTCTGCCCTGTTGCAACTAATTTCTAGTAAAGTGAGCCAAGCGCTGTGTCCTCTCTGTGTCGTTGTTTGTGAGCGCCTGGATTTATCATCATGAAGGTATACCAACTAGCTCAGTTTTCTGCCCTGTTGCAACTAATTTCTAGTAAAGTGAGCCAAGCGCTGTGTCTCCTCTGTGTCCTTGTTTGTGAGCGCCTGGATTTATCATCATGAAGGTATACCAACTAGCTCAGTTTTGTGCCCTGTTGCAACTAATTTCTAGTACAGTGAGCCAAGCGCTGTGTCCCCTCTGTGTCCTTGTTTGTGAGCGCCTGAATTTATCATCATGAACGTATACCAACTAGCTCAGTTTTCTGCCCTGTTTCAACTAATTTCTAGTACAGTGAGCCAAGCGCGGTGTCCTCTCTGTGTCGTTGTTTGTGAGCGCCTGGATTCATCATCATGAGCGTATACCAACCAGCTCAGTTTTCTTCCCTGTTGCAACTAATTTCTAGTACAGTGAGCAAAGCGCTGTGTCCCCTCTGTGTCCTTGTTTGTGAGCGCCTGGATTTATCACCATGAAGGTATACCAACTAGCTCAGTTTTCTGCCCTGTTGCAACTAATTTCTAGTACAGTGAGCCAAGCGCTGTGTCCCCTCTGTGTCCTTGTTTGTGAGCGCCTGGATTTATCACCATGAAGGTATACCAACTAGCTCAGTTTTCTGCCCTGTTGCAACAAATTTCTAGTACAGTGAGCCAAGCGCAGTGTCCCCTCTGTGTCCTTGTTTGTGAGTGCCTGGATTTATCATCATGAAGGTATACCAACTAGTTCAGTTTTCTGCCCTGTTGCAACTAATTTCTAGTACAGTGAGCCAAGCGCTGTGTCCTCTCTGTGTCGTTGTTTGTGAGCGCATGGATTTATCACCATGAAGGTATACCAACTAGCTCAGTTTTCTGCCCTGTTGCAACTAATTTCTAGTAAAGTGAGCCAAGCGCTGTGTCCCCTCTGTGTCCTTGTTTGTGAGCGCCTGGATTTATCATCATGAAGGTATACCAACTAGCTCAGTTTTCTGCCCTGTTGCAACTAATTTCTAGTACTGTGAGCCAAGCGCTGTGTCCCCTCTGTGTCCTTGTTTGTGAGCGCCTGGATTTATAATCATGAACGTATACCAACCAGCTCAGTTTTCTGCCCTGTTGCAACTAATTTCTAGTACAGTGAGCCAAGCGCTCTGTCCCCTCTGTGTCCTTGTTTGTGAGTGCCTGGAATTATCATCATGACCGTATACCAACCAGCTCAGTTTTCTGCCCTGTTGCAACTAATTTCTAGTACAGTGAGCCAAGCGCTGTGGCCTCTCTGTGTCGTTGTTTGTGAGCGCCTGGATTTATCATCATGAAGGTATACCAACTAGCTCAGTTTTCTGCCCTGTTGCAACTAATTTCTAGTAAAGTGAGCCAAGCGCTGTGTCCACTCTGTGTCCTTGTTTGTGAGCGCCTGGATTTATCATCATGAAGGTATACCAACTAGCTCAGTTTTCTGCCCTGTTGCAACTAATTTCTAGTACAGTGAGCCAAGCGCTGTGTCCCCTCTGTGTCCTTGTTTGTGAGCGCCTGGATTTTTCATCATGAAGGTATACCAACTAGCTCACTTTTCTGCCCTGTTGCAACTAATTTCTAGTACAGTGAGCCAAGCGCTGTGTCCTCTCTGTGTCGTTGTTTGTGAGCGCCTGGATTCATCATCATGAGCGTATACCAACCAGCTCATTTTTCTGCCCTGTTGCAACTAATTTCTAGTACAGTGAGCCAAGCGCTGTGTCCCCTCTGTGTCCTTGTTTGTGAGTGCCTGGATTTATCATCATGAAGGTATACCAACTAGCTCAGTTTTCTTCCCTGTTGCAACTAATTTCTAGTACAGTGAGCCAAGCGCTGTGTCCCCTCTGTGTCCTTGTTTGTGAGCGCCTAGATTTATCATCATGAACGTATACCAACTAGCTCAGTTTTCTGCCCTGTTGCAACTAATTTTTAGTACAGTGAGCCAAGCGCTGTGTCCCCTCTGTGTCCTTTTTTGTGAGCGCCTGGATTTTTCATCATGAAGGTATACCAACTAGCTCACTTTTCTGCCCTGTTGCAACTAATTTCTAGTACAGTGAGCCAAGCGCTGTGTCCTCTCTGTGTCCTTGTTTGTGAGCGCCTGGATTTATCTTTATGAAGGTATACCAACTAGCTCAGTTTTCTGCCCTGTTGCAACTAATTTCTAGTACAGTGAGCCAAGCGCTGTGCCCCCTCTGTGTCCTTGTTTGTGAGCGCCTGGATTTATCATCATGAAGGTATACCAACTAGTTCAGATTTCTGCCCTGTTGCAACTAATTTCTAGTACAGTGAGCCAAGCGCTGTGTCCTCTCTGTGTCGTTGTTTGTGAGCGCATGGATTTATCACCATGAAGGTATACCAACTAGCTCAGTTTTCTGCCCTGTTGCAACTAATTTCTAGTAAAGTGAGCCAAGCGCTGTGTCCCCTCTGTGTCCTTGTTTGTGAGCGCCTGGATTTATCATCATGAAGGTATACCAACTAGCTCAGTTTTCTGCCCTGTTGCAACTAATTTCTAGTACAGTGAGCCAAGCGCTGTGTCCCCTCTGTGTCCTAGTTTGTGAGCGCCTGGATTTATCATCATGAAGGTATACCAACTAGCTCAGTTTTCTGCCCTGTTGCAACTAATTTCTAGTACAGTGAGCCAAGCGCTGTGTCCCCTCTGTGTCCTTGTTTGTGAGCGCCTGGATTTATCATCATGAACGTATACCAACTAGCTCAGTTTTCTGCCCTGTTGCAACTAATTTCTAGTACAGTGAGCCAAGCGCTGTGTCCCCTCTGTGTCCTTTTCTGTGAGCGCCTGGATTTTTCATCATGAAGGTATACCAACTAGTTCACTTTTCTGCCCTGTTGCAACAAATTTCTAGTACAGTGAGCCAAGCGCTGTGTCCTCTCTGTGTCGTTGTTTGTGAGCGCCTGGATTCATCATCATGAGCGTATACCAACCAGCTCAGTTTTCTGCCCTGTTGCAACTAATTTCTAGTACAGTGAGCCAAGCGCTGTGTTACCTCTGTGTCCTTGTTTGTGAGCGCCTGGATTTATCATCATGAAGGTATACCAACTAGCTCTGTTTTTTGCCCTGTTGCAACTAATTTCTAGTACAGTGAGTCAAGCGCTGTGTCCACTCTGTGTTCTTGTTTGTGAGCGCCTGGATTTATCATCATGAAGGTATACCAACTAGCTCAGTTTTCTGCCCTGTTGCAACTAATTTCTAGTACAGTGAGCCAAGCGCTGTGTCCCCTCTGTGTCCTTTTCTGTGAGCGCCTGGATTTTTCATCATGAAGGTATACCAACTAGTTCACTTTTCTGCCCTGTTGCAACAAATTTCTAGTACAGTGAGCCAAGCGCTGTGTCCTCTCTGTGTCGTTGTTTGTGAGCGCCTGGATTCATCATCATGAGCGTATACCAACCAGCTCAGTTTTCTGCGCTGTTGCAACTAATTTCTAGTACAGTGAGCCAAGCGCTGTGTTACCTCTGTGTCCTTGTTTGTGAGCGCCTGGATTTATCATCATGAAGGTATACCAACTAGCTCTGTTTTTTGCCCTGTTGCAACTAATTTCTAGTACAGTGAGTCAAGCGCTGTGTCCACTCTGTGTTCTTGTTTGTGAGCGCCTGGATTTATCATCATGAAGGTATACCAACTAGCTCAGTTTTCTGCCCTGTTGCAACTAATTTCTAGTACAGTGAGCCAAGCGCTGTGTCCTCTCTGTGTCGTTGTTTGTGAGCGCCTGGATTTATCATCATGAACGTATACCAACCAGCTCAGTTTTCTGCCCTGTTGCAACTAATTTCTAGTACAGTGAGCCAAGCGCTGTGTCCCCTCTGTGTCCTTGTTTGTGAGCGCCTGGATTTATCATCATGAAGGTATACCAACCAGCTCAGTTTTCTGCCCTGTTGCAACTAATTTCTAGTACAGTGAGCCAAGCGCTGTGTCCCCTCTTTGTCCTTGTTTGTGAGCGCATGGATTTATCACCATGAACGTATACCAACCAGCTCAGTTTTCTGCCCTGTTGCAACTAATTTCTAGTACAGTGAGCCAAGCGCTGTGTCCCCTCTGTGTCCTTGTTTGTGAGCGCCTGGATTTATCATCATGAAGGTATACCAACCAGCTCAGTTTTCTGCCCTGTTGCAACTAATTTCTAGTAAAGTGAGCCAAGCGCTGTGTCTCCTCTGTGTCCTTGTTTGTGAGCGCCTGGATTTATCATCATGAAGGTATACCAACTAGCTCAGTTTTGTGCCCTGTTGCAACTAATTTCTAGTACAGTGAGCCAAGCGCTGTGTCCCCTCTGTGTCCTTGTTTGTGAGCGCCTGAATTTATCATCATGAACGTATACCAACTAGCTCAGTTTTCTGCCCTGTTTCAACTAATTTCTAGTACAGTGAGCCAAGCGCGGTGTCCTCTCTGTGTCGTTGTTTGTGAGCGCCTGGATTCATCATCATGAGCGTATACCAACCAGCTCAGTTTTCTTCCCTGTTGCAACTAATTTCTAGTACAGTGAGCAAAGCGCTGTGTCCCCTCTGTGTCCTTGTTTGTGAGCGCCTGGATTTATCACCATGAAGGTATACCAACTAGCTCAGTTTTCTGCCCTGTTGCAACTAATTTCTAGTACAGTGAGCCAAGCGCTGTGTCCCCTCTGTGTCCTTGTTTGTGAGCGCCTGGATTTATCACCATGAAGGTATACCAACTAGCTCAGTTTTCTGCCCTGTTGCAACAAATTTCTAGTACAGTGAGCCAAGCGCAGTGTCCCCTCTGTGTCCTTGTTTGTGAGTGCCTGGATTTATCATCATGAAGGTATACCAACTAGTTCAGTTTTCTGCCCTGTTGCAACTAATTTCTAGTACAGTGAGCCAAGCGCTGTGTCCTCTCTGTGTCGTTGTTTGTGAGCGCATGGATTTATCACCATGAAGGTATACCAACTAGCTCAGTTTTCTGCCCTGTTGCAACTAATTTCTAGTAAAGTGAGCCAAGCGCTGTGTCTCCTCTGTGTCCTTGTTTGTGAGCGCCTGGATTTATCATCATGAAGGTATACCAACTAGCTCAGTTTTCTGCCCTGTTGCAACTAATTTCTAGTACTGTGAGCCAAGCGCTGTGTCCCCTCTGTGTCCTTGTTTGTGAGCGCCTGGATTTATCATCATGAACGTATACCAACCAGCTCAGTTTTCTGCCCTGTTGCAACTAATTTCTAGTACAGTGAGCCAAGCGCTCTGTCCCCTCTGTGTCCTTGTTTGTGAGTGCCTGGAATTATCATCATGACCGTATACCAACCAGCTCAGTTTTCTGCCCTGTTGCAACTAATTTCTAGTACAGTGAGCCAAGCGCTGTGGCCTCTCTGTGTCGTTGTTTGTGAGCGCCTGGATTTATCATCATGAAGGTATACCAACTAGCTCAGTTTTCTGCCCTGTTGCAACTAATTTCTAGTAAAGTGAGCCAAGCGCTGTGTCCACTCTGTGTCCTTGTTTGTGAGCGCCTGGATTTATCATCATGAAGGTATACCAACTAGCTCAGTTTTCTGCCCTGTTGCAACTAATTTCTAGTACAGTGAGCCAAGCGCTGTGTCCCCTCTGTGTCCTTGTTTGTGAGCGCCTGGATTTTTCATCATGAAGGTATACCAACTAGCTCACTTTTCTGCCCTGTTGCAACTAATTTCTAGTACAGTGAGCCAAGCGCTGTGTCCTCTCTGTGTCGTTGTTTGTGAGCGCCTGGATTCATCATCATGAGCGTATACCAACCAGCTCATTTTTCTGCCCTGTTGCAACTAATTTCTAGTACAGTGAGCCAAGCGCTGTGTCCCCTCTGTGTCCTTGTTTGTGAGTGCCTGGATTTATCATCATGAAGGTATACCAACTAGCTCAGTTTTCTTCCCTGTTGCAACTAATTTCTAGTACAGTGAGCCAAGCGCTGTGTCCCCTCTGTGTCCTTGTTTGTGAGCGCCTAGATTTATCATCATGAACGTATACCAACTGGCTCAGTTTTCTGCCCTGTTGCAACTAATTTTTAGTACAGTGAGCCAAGCGCTGTGTCCCCTCTGTGTCCTTTTTTGTGAGCGCCTGGATTTTTCATCATGAAGGTATACCAACTAGCTCACTTTTCTGCCCTGTTGCAACTAATTTCTAGTACAGTGAGCCAAGCGCTGTGTCCTCTCTGTGTCGTTGTTTGTGAGCGCCTGGATTCATCATCATGAGCGTATACCAACCAGCTCAGTTTTCTGCCCTGTTGCAACTAATTTCTAGTACAGTGAACCAAGCGCTGTGTCCCCTCTGTGTCCTTGTTTGTGAGCGCCTGGATTTATCATCATGAAGGTATACCAACTAGCTCAGTTTTCTGCCCTGTTGCAACTAATTTCTGGTACAGTGAGCCAAGCGCTGTGTCCACTCTGTGTCCTTGTTTGTGAGCGCCTGGATTTATCTTTATGAAGGTATACCAACTAGCTCAGTTTTCTGCCCTGTTGCAACTAATTTCTAGTACAGTGAGCCAAGCGCTGTGCCCCCTCTGTGTCCTTGTTTGTGAGCGCCTGGATTTATCATCATGAAGGTATACCAACTAGTTCAGATTTCTGCCCTGTTGCAACTAATTTCTAGTACAGTGAGCCAAGCGCTGTGTCCTCTCTGTGTCGTTGTTTGTGAGCGCATGGATTTATCACCATGAAGGTATACCAACTAGCTCAGTTTTCTGCCCTGTTGCAACTAATTTCTAGTAAAGTGAGCCAAGCGCTGTGTCCCCTCTGTGTCCTTGTTTGTGAGCGCCTGGATTTATCATCATGAAGGTACACCAACTAGCTCAGTTTTCTGCCCTGTTGCAACTAATTTCTAGTACAGTGAGCCAAGCGCTGTGTCCCCTCTGTGTCCTAGTTTGTGAGCGCCTGGATTTATCATCATGAAGGTATACCAACTAGCTCAGTTTTCTGCCCTGTTGCAACTAATTTCTAGTACAGTGAGCCAAGCGCTGTGTCCCCTCTGTGTCCTTGTTTGTGAGCGCCTGGATTTATCATCATGAACGTATACCAACTACCTCAGTTTTCTGCCCTGTTGCAACTAATTTCTAGTACAGTGAGCCAAGCGCTGTGTCCCCTCTGTGTCCTTTTCTGTGAGCGCCTGGATTTTTCATCATGAAGGTATACCAACTAGTTCACTTTTCTGCCCTGTTGCAACAAATTTCTAGTACAGTGAGCCAAGCGCTGTGTCCTCTCTGTGTCGTTGTTTGTGAGCGCCTGGATTCATCATCATGAGCGTATACCAACCAGCTCAGTTTTCTGCCCTGTTGCAACTAATTTCTAGTACAGTGAGCCAAGCGCTGTGTTACCTCTGTGTCCTTGTTTGTGAGCGCCTGGATTTATCATCATGAAGGTATACCAACTAGCTCTGTTTTTTGCCCTGTTGCAACTAATTTCTAGTACAGTGAGTCAAGCGCTGTGTCCACTCTGTGTTCTTGTTTGTGAGCGCCTGGATTTATCATCATGAAGGTATACCAACTAGCTCAGTTTTCTGCCCTGTTGCAACTAATTTCTAGTACAGTGAGCCAAGCGCTGTGTCCTCTCTGTGTCGTTGTTTGTGAGCGCCTGGATTTATCATCATGAACGTATACCAACCAGCTCAGTTTTCTGCCCTGTTGCAACTAATTTCTAGTACAGTGAGCCAAGCGCTGTGTCCCCTCTGTGTCCTTGTTTGTGAGCGCCTGGATTTATCATCATGAAGGTATACCAACCAGCTCAGTTTTCTGCCCTGTTGCAACTAATTTCTAGTACAGTGAGCCAAGCGCTGTGTCCCCTCTTTGTCCTTGTTTGTGAGCGCATGGATTTATCACCATGAAGGTATACCAACTAGCTCAGTTTTCTGCCGTGTTACAACTAATATCTAGTAAAGTGAGCCAAGCGCTGTGTCCCCTCTGTGTCCTTGTTTGTGAGCGCCTGGATTTATCATCATGAAGGTATACCAACTAGCTCAGTTTTTTGCCCTATTGCAACTAATTTCTAGTACAGTGAGCCAAGCGCTGTGTCCACTCTGTGTCCTTGTTTGTGAGCGCCTGGATTTATCATCATGAAGGTATACCAACCAGCTCAGTTTTATGCCCTGTTGCAACTAATTTCTAGTGCAGTGAGCCAAGCGCTGTGTCCCCTCTTTGTCCTTGTTTGTGAGCGCATGGATTTATCACCATGAAGGTATACCAACTAGCTCAGTTTTCTGCCCTGTTACAACTAATATCTAGTAAAGTGAGCCAAGCGCTGTGTCCCCTCTGTGTCCTTGTTTGTGAGCGCCTGGATTTATCATCATGAAGGTATACCAACTAGCTCACTTTTCTGCCCTGTTGCAACTAATTTCTAGTACAGTGAGCCAAGCGCTGTGTCCTCTCTGTGTCGTTTTTTATGAGATGCCTGGATTTATCATCATGAACGTATACCAACTAGCTCAGTTTTCTGCCTTGTTACAACTAATTTCTAGTACAGTGAGCCAAGCGCTGTGTTTTTCTGTGTCTTTGTTTGTGAGCGCCAGGATTTATCATCATGAACGTATACCAACTAGCTCAGTTTTCTGCCCTGTTGCAACTAATTTCTAGTACATTGAGCGAAGCGCTGTGTCCCCTCTGTGTCCTTGTTTGTAAGCGCCTGGATTTATCGCCATGAAGGTATACCAACTAGCTCAGTTTTCTGCCCTGTTGCAACTAATTTCTAGTAATGTGAGCCAAGCGCTGTGTCCTCTCTGTGTCGTTTGTGAGCGCCTGGGTTTATCATCATAAACGTATACCAACTTGCTCAGTTTTCTGCCCTGTTGCAACTAATTTCTAGTACAGTGAGCCAAGCGCTCTGTCCCCTCTGTGTCCTTGTTTGTGAGCGCCTGGATTTATCATCGTGAAGGTATACCAACAGGCTCAGTTTTCTGCCCTCTTGCAACGAATTTCTACTACAGTGAGCCAAGCGCTGTGTCCTCTCTGTGTAGTTGTTTGCGAGCGCCTGGATTTATCATCATGAACGTATACCAACTAGCTCAGTTTTCTGCCCTGTGCAACTAATTTCTAGTACAGTGAGCCAAGCGCAGTGTCCCCTTTGTGTCCTTTTTTGTGAGCGCCTGGATTTATCAACATGAAGGTATATCAACTAGCTCACTTTTCTGCCCTGTTGCAACTAATTTCTAGTACAGTGAGCCAAGCGCTGTGTCCTCTCTGTGTCGTTGTTTGTGAGCGCCTGGATTTATCATCATGAAGGTGTACCAACTAGCTCAGTTTTCTGCCCTGTTGCAACTAATTCCTAGTACAGTGAGCCACGCGCTGTGTCCCCTCTGTGTCCTTGTTTGTGAGCGTCTGGATTTATCATCATGAAGGTGTACCAACTAGCTCAGTTTTCTGCCCTGTTGCAACTAATTTCTAGTACAGTGAGCCAAGCGTGTCCCCTCTGTGTCCTTGTTTGTGAGCGCCTGGATTTATCATCATGAAGGTATACCAACTAGCTCAGTTTTCTGCCCTGTTGCAACTAATTTCTAGTACAGTGAGCCAAGCGCTGTGTCCACTCTGTGTCGTTGTTTGTGAGCGCCTGGATTTATCATCTTGAACGTATACCAACCAGCTCAGTTTTCTGCCCTGTTGCAACTAATTCCTAGTACAGTGAGCCATGCGCTGTGTCTCCTCTGTGTCCTTGTTTGTGAGCGCCTGGATTTATCATCATGAAGGTATACCAACCAGCTCACTTTTCTGCCCTGTTGCAACTAATTTCTAGTACAGTGAGCCAAGCGCTCTGTCCCCTCTGTGTCCTTGTTTGTGAGCGCCTGGATTTATCATCATGAAAGTATACCAACTAGTTCAGTTTTCTGCCCTGTTGCAACTAATTTCTAGTACAGTGAGCCAAGCGCTGTGTCCCCTCTGTGTCCTTGTTTGTGAGCGCCTGGAATTATCATCATGACCGAATACCAACCAGCTCAGTTTTCTGCCCTGTTGCAACAAATTTCTAGTACAGTGAGCCAAGCGCTGTGTCCTCTCTGTGTCGTTGTTTGTGAGCGCCTGGATTTATCATCATGAAGGTATGGACCTCCTTCACCCCGCGACGTCACGAAAATGCGGTGGCGCTGATGTTAGCAGCGACTTTCGCATGGTAGGCAAAAAAGGTTCCGCTTGCCCGTGCCTACCGCAGCTGCCGCAGCTACCGGCGGCTGCTTCAAGCCTGTGCACTGCAGAAGCAGCATGTATTGACCAGCTGCGTCACTGCTGGATCCGCGTAGTAGCATAAAAAATATTTAATTAGCCTCGATAGGTTTCTCGCGCATAAATGCCGCATTCTGAAACTGGCTAACAGGCATTGGGCCACGGTAGTAAAGCGCGAAGTCTGGGAGTCGATAGGCACTGCCACTCAATGCACTTAATGCATGCAAGTTACTGCGTTCATTCACCTGAACTTCAGGATAGTAGGCTGATAATTGCTCAAGGAAAAAAAAAGACATGTAGCTGCACACGTACTTATCACCTTGAGCCGGAGTGTACGGGGCGCCGACAGGTTCACTCGCCCCCAAGGAATGCGTTTTTTTGTTAATAGCACACCATGTTTAAATGGCGCGTTTTGCGACATTTAATAGTTACTTGAAACTGTTTCTTGATATGACGACGTAATTATTTCATTCGAGTAGAAAGAAGTCTGGTAAGTTGTGTCAATCTTGCGCGGTCGCGTTGGTGTGCTTAGAATAGCGTACCTTAAGTGTGCTAAACGCCATATGCTTTTTCATTGCATCATGCATGTGTCATGTTTCATGAGGTAATACATGATCGCGAAGCTTGTTTGGAAAGAAGCAGCCGCAGGCGTGCTACTAACAGACACGTGGCGAGATTGAGGGGACGCGGCATGAAAAGTGTTTTCGTTATTCATGCATGCGATATGTAACTAAACTTGGTGCAAATATGAAATTCCTACGCTAGTTTCAGTCATTCCTTTTATTTATAGCTATACCTGGCGCAGTTCTGGGTAATTATAATTAACACCGTCGTCAAGTCCCCCCAAGCTAGGTCTCAAATAATTGAGTAGATAGTGCGCAGTTTTTTTTTTTTATGCCAGCGTGTGCATAAAGCCCTGTTCTGTATGATGACGCGATTAGTTGTTTTTCTATATGATCAGTACTTATGCATGCATAGTTACATGAAAACGTTTCTTGCAAAAAATAACTAACACAATACTGCACGTGTAGGGAAAAAAATCGAGAGATTTATTACGCTCCTCAACGTCTCAGGAATAGTTTGCGACAAATGGAATCATTTGATTTTCATGCGAATTACGATGGTGAGTGATCCAGTCGCAGAAAATGTGAGAGGTCAGAAAACGAACCTTAAAGTTTATTCCCTCGTTTATGGCATCTTCGCTTTCGCTTTGGTCAAAGAAATGCGGCACTGAAATCAAAGAAATTACCTCACAATTTTTGACGACCACACTTCTAAAAAGCGTAATTTATAAATTTGTACTCAATATTTTGCTATAATTTTTCGTCACGAAACTAGACTTCAGGGCTAGGAAAGGAAATAATTCTAGAAATCAAAAATTTTCACCAAATCGACCAGCTTAACAAGAGGACAAGTCGGCCTGGCTGGTGCGTGGTCATGCGGCTAAAAACAGTGCTAAGCGAGACAGGAGATCGGGGACACGACTCTGTCCCCAATTTTCGCGCAGCGCGACACGTACGTATGTC
Organism: Amblyomma americanum; assembly: GCF_052857255.1. NCBI lineage: Eukaryota > Metazoa > Arthropoda > Arachnida > Ixodida > Ixodidae > Amblyomma > Amblyomma americanum. Next base: position 546,396,986 of record NC_135497.1, on the reverse strand, counting down.
AGCAGACGATGAGCGCATGTCTGCTCCGGCGAAACAACGCCAGCACTTCCCCTCACTACTGTCCCGAAGTAAAATCATTCCGGCTAGTGCAGAGTGTCAAAACTTGTTTTATTCAATGCCTAGCGCGTAAATAAACGGCAGGAACGCTTTCTACATGTTTACTACTAACCATATATACAATACACAATGGCAAACTATTTCTCTTTATAGGCCGCACGTGGACAACACGAGCTCGTGTACTTCGACAAATTACTAAGTTGGAAGCATAGACCATTGCTGTGATTCGCAGAAACCGGAAACGCGCCTACAAGCCTTGAAAACCCGCGCACAACACATATCCGCGACGCCACTCCCCGACCTTTTGCCTACCACGAGCTCGCTAGCGACTGCAGCGCCACCTCGTTTGTTTACAAACATGCAGGAGGTCCATACCAACTAGCTCAGTTTTCTGCCCTGTTGCAACTAATTTCTGGTACAGTGAGCCAAGCGCTGTGTCCACTCTGTGTCCTTGTTTGTGAGCGCCTGGATTTATCTTTATGAAGGTATACCAACTAGCTCAGTTTTCTGCCCTGTTGCAACTAATTTCTAGTACAGTGAGCCAAGCGCTGTGCCCCCTCTGTGTCCTTGTTTGTGAGCGCCTGGATTTATCATCATGAAGGTATACCAACTAGTTCAGATTTCTGCCCTGTTGCAACTAATTTCTAGTACAGTGAGCCAAGCGCTGTGTCCTCTCTGTGTCGTTGTTTGTGAGCGCATGGATTTATCACCATGAAGGTATACCAACTAGCTCAGTTTTCTGCCCTGTTGCAACTAATTTCTAGTAAAGTGAGCCAAGCGCTGTGTCCCCTCTGTGTCCTTGTTTGTGAGCGCCTGGATTTATCATCATGAAGGTATACCAACTAGCTCAGTTTTCTGCCCTGTTGCAACTAATTTCTAGTACAGTGAGCCAAGCGCTGTGTCCCCTCTGTGTCCTAGTTTGTGAGCGCCTGGATTTATCATCATGAAGGTATACCAACTAGCTCAGTTTTCTGCCCTGTTGCAACTAATTTCTAGTACAGTGAGCCAAGCGCTGTGTCCCCTCTGTGTCCTTGTTTGTGAGCGCCTGGATTTATCATCATGAACGTATACCAACTAGCTCAGTTTTCTGCCCTGTTGCAACTAATTTCTAGTACAGTGAGCCAAGCGCTGTGTCCCCTCTGTGTCCTTTTCTGTGAGCGCCTGGATTTTTCATCATGAAGGTATACCAACTAGTTCACTTTTCTGCCCTGTTGCAACAAATTTCTAGTACAGTGAGCCAAGCGCTGTGTCCTCTCTGTGTCGTTGTTTGTGAGCGCCTGGATTCATCATCATGAGCGTATACCAACCAGCTCAGTTTTCTGCCCTGTTGCAACTAATTTCTAGTACAGTGAGCCAAGCGCTGTGTCCCCTCTGTGTCCTTGTTTGTGAGCGCCTGGATTTATCATCATGAAGGTATACCAACTAGCTCTGTTTTTTGCCCTGTTGCAACTAATTTCTAGTACAGTGAGTCAAGCGCTGTGTCCACTCTGTGTTCTTGTTTGTGAGCGCCTGGATTTATCATCATGAAGGTATACCAACTAGCTCAGTTTTCTGCCCTGTTGCAACTAATTTCTAGTACAGTGAGCCAAGCGCTGTGTCCTCTCTGTGTCGTTGTTTGTGAGCGCCTGGATTTATCATCATGAACGTATACCAACCAGCTCAGTTTTCTGCCCTGTTGCAACTAATTTCTAGTACAGTGAGCCAAGCGCTGTGTCCCCTCTGTGTCCTTGTTTGTGAGCGCCTGGATTTATCATCATGAAGGTATACCAACCAGCTCAGTTTTCTGCCCTGTTGCAACTAATTTCTAGTACAGTGAGCCAAGCGCTGTGTCCTCTCTTTGTCCTTGTTTGTGAGCGCATGGATTTATCACCATGAAGGTATACCAACTAGCTCAGTTTTCTGCCGTGTTACAACTAATATCTAGTAAAGTGAGCCAAGCGCTGTGTCCCCTCTGTGTCCTTGTTTGTGAGCGCCTGGATTTATCATCATGAAGGTATACCAACTAGCTCAGTTTTTTGCCCTATTGCAACTAATTTCTAGTACAGTGAGCCAAGCGCTGTGTCCACTCTGTGTCCTTGTTTGTGAGCGCCTGGATTTATCATCATGAAGGTATACCAACCAGCTCAGTTTTCTGCCCTGTTGCAACTAATTTCTAGTGCAGTGAGCCAAGCGCTGTGTCCCCTCTTTGTCCTTGTTTGTGAGCGCATGGATTTATCACCATGAAGGTATACCAACTAGCTCAGTTTTCTGCCCTGTTACAACTAATATCTAGTAAAGTGAGCCAAGCGCTGTGTCCCCTCTGTGTCCTTGTTTGTGAGCGCCTGGATTTATCATCATGAAGGTATACCAACTAGCTCACTTTTCTGCCCTGTTGCAACTAATTTCTAGTACAGTGAGCCAAGCGCTGTGTCCTCTCTGTGTCGTTTTTTATGAGCGCCTGGATTTATCATCATGAACGTATACCAACTAGCTCAGTTTTCTGCCTTGTTACAACTAATTTCTAGTACAGTGAGCCAAGCGCTGTGTCCCCTCTGTGTCTTTGTTTGTGAGCGCCAGGATTTATCATCATGAAGGTATACCAACTAGCTCAGTTTTCTGCCCTGTTGCCACTAATTTCTAGTAAAGTGAGCCAAGCGCTGTGTCCTCTCTGTCTCGTTGTTGTGAGCGCCTGGATTTATCATCATGAACGTATACCAACTAGCTCACTTTTCTGCCCTGTTGCAACTAATTTCTAGTACAGGGAGCCCAGCGCTGTGTCCCCTCTGTGTCCTTCTTTGTGAGCGCCTGGATTTATCATCATGAAGGTATACCAACTAGCTCACTTTTCTGCCCTGTTGCAACTAATTTCTTGTACAGTGAGCCAAGCGCTGTGTCCTCTCTGTGTCGTTGTTTGTGAGCGCCTGGATTTATCATCATGAACGTATACCAACTAGCTCCGTTTTCTGCCCTGTTGCAACTAATTTATAGTACAGTGAGTTAAGCGCTGTGTCCCCTCTGTGTCCTTGTTTGCGAGCGCCTGGATTTATCACCATGAAGGTATACCAACTAGCTCAGATTTCTGCACTGTTGCAACTAATTTCTAGTAAAGTGAGCCAAGCGCTGTGTTCTCTTTGTGTCGTTCTTTTTGAGCGCCTGGATTTATCATCATGAACGTATACCAACTAGCTCAGATTTCTGCACTGTTGCAACTAATTTCTAGTAAAGTGAGCCAAGCGCTGTGTTCTCTTTGTGTCGTTCTTTTTGAGCGCCTGGATTTATCATTATGAACGTATACCAACCATCTCACTTTTCTGCCCTGTTGCAACTAATTACTAGTACAGTGAGCCAAGCGCTGTGTCCTCTCTGTGTCGTTGTTTGTGAGCGCCTGGATTTATCATCATGAACGTATACCAACTAGCTCAGTTTTCTGCCCTGTTGCAACTAATTTCTAGTACATTGAGCGAAGCGCTGTGTCCCCTCTGTGTCCTTGTTTGTAAGCGCCTGGATTTATCGCCATGAAGGTATACCAACTAGCTCAGTTTTCTGCCCTGTTGCAACTAATTTCTAGTAATGTGAGCCAAGCGCTGTGTCCGCTCTGTGTCGTTTGTGAGCGCCTGGGTTTATCATCATAAACGTATACCAACTTGCTCAGTTTTCTGCCCTGTTGCAACTAATTTCTAGTACAGTGAGCCAAGCGCTCTGTCCCCTCTGTGTCCTTGTTTGTGAGCGCCTGGATTTATCATCGTGAAGGTATACCAACAGGCTCAGTTTTCTGCCCTGTTGCAACTAATTTCTAGTACAGTGAGCCAAGCGCTGCGTCCACTCTGTGTCGTTGTTTGTGAGCGCCTGGATTTATCATCTTGAACGTATACCAACCAGCTCAGTTTTCTGCCCTGTTGCAACTAATTCCTAGTACAGTGAGCCATGCGCTGTGTCTCCTCTGTGTCCTTGTTTGTGAGCGCCTGGATTTATCATCATGAAGGTATACCAACCAGCTCACTTTTCTGCCCTGTTGCAACTAATTTCTAGTACAGTGAGCCAAGCGCTCTGTCCCCTCTGTGTCCTTGTTTGTGAGCGCCTGGATTTATCATCATGAAAGTATACCAACTAGTTCAGTTTTCTGCCCTGTTGCAACTAATTTCTAGTACAGTGAGCCAAGCGCTGTGTCCCCTCTGTGTCCTTGTTTGTGAGCGCCTGGAATTATCATCATGACCGAATACCAACCAGCTCAGTTTTCTGCCCTGTTGCAACAAATTTCTAGTACAGTGAGCCAAGCGCTGTGTCCTCTCTGTGTCGTTGTTTGTGAGCGCCTGGATTTATCATCATGAACGTATACCAACCAGCTCAGTTTTCTGCCCTGTTGCAACTAATTTCTAGTACAGTGAGCCAAGCGCTGTGTCCCCTCTGTGTCCTTGTTTGTGAGCGCCTGGAATTTTCATCATGAAGGTATACCAACTAGCTCACTTTTCTGCCCTGTTGCAACTAATTTCTAGTACAGTGAGCCAAGCGCTGTGTCCCCTCTGTGTCCTTGTTTGTGAGCGCCTGGATTTATCATCATGAAGGTATACCAACCAGCTCAGTTTTCTGCCCTGTTGCAACTAATTTCTAGTACAGTGAGCCAAGCGCTGTGTCCCCTCTGTGTCCTTGTTTGTGAGCGCCTGGATTTATCATCATGAAGGTATACCAACAAGCTCAGTTTTCTGCCCTGTTGCAACTAATTTCTAGTACAGTGAGCCAAGCGCTGTGTCCACTCTCTGTCCTTGTTTGTGAGCGCCTGGATTTATCATCATGAAGGTATACCAACTAGCTCAGTTTTCTGCCCTGTTGCAACTAATTTCTAGTACAGTGAGCCAAGCGCTGTGTCCTCTCTGTGTCGTTGTTTGTGAGCGCCTGGATTTATCATCATGAACGTACACCAACCAGCTCAGTTTTCTGCCCTGTTGCAACTAATTTCTAGTACAGTGAGCCATGCGCTGTGTCCCCTCTGTGTCCTTGTTTGTGAGCGCCTGGATTTATCATCATTAAGGTATACCAACCAGCTCAGTTTTCTGCCCTGTTGCAACTAATTTCTAGTACTGTGAGCCAAGCGCTGTGTCCCCTCTGTGTCCGTGTTTGTGAGCGCCTGGGTTTATCATCATGAAGGTATACCAACTAGCTCAGTTTTCTGCCCTGTTGCAACTAATTTCTAGTACAGTGAGCCAAGCGTTGTGTCCCCTCTGTGTCCTTCTTTGTGAGCGCCTGGATTTATCATCATGAAGGTATACCAACTAGCTCACTTTTCTGCCCTGTTGCAACTAATTTCTTGTACAGTGAGCGAAGCGCTGTGTCCTCTCTGTGTCGTTGTTTTTGAGCGACTGGATTTATCATTATGAACGTATACCAACCATCTCACTTTTCTGCCCTGTTGCAACTAATTTCTAGTACAGTGAGCCAAGCGCTGTGTCCTCTCTGTGTAGTTGTTTGTGAGCGCCTGGATTTATCATCATGAACGTATACCAACTAGCTCAGTTTTCTGCCCTGTTGCAACTAATTTCTAGTACAGTGAGCGAAGCGCTGTGTCCCCTATGTGTCCTTGTTTGTAAGCGCCTGGATTTATCACCATGAAGGTATACCAACTAGCTCAGTTTTCTGCCCTGTTGCAACTAATTTCTAGTAATGTGAGCCAAGCGCTGTGTCCTCTCTGTGTCGTTTGTGAGCGCCTGGGTTTATCATCATAAACGTATACGAACTTGCTCAGTTTTCTGCCCTGTTGCAACTAATGTCTAGTACAGTGAGCCAAGCGCTGTGTCCCCTCTGTGTCCTTGTTTGTGAGCGCCTGGATTTATCATCGTGAAGGTATACCAACTAGCTCAGTTTTCTGCCCTGTTGCAACGAATTTCTACTACAGTGTGCCAAGCGCTGTGTCCTCTCTGTGTAGTTGTTTGTGAGCGCCTGGATTTATCATCATGAACGTATACCAACTAGCTCAGTTTTCTGCCCTGTTGCAAGTAATTTCTAGTACAGTGAGCCAAGCGCATTGTCCCCTCTGTGTCATTGTTTGTGAGCGCCTGGATTTATCATCATGAAGGTATACCAACTAGCTCAGTTTTCTGCCCTGTTGCAACTAATTTCTAGTAAAGTGAGCCAAGCGCTGTGTCCACTCTGTGTCCTTGTTTCTGAGCGCCTGGATTTATCATCATGAAGGTATACCAACTAGCTCAGTTTTCTGCCCTGTTGCAACTAATTTCTAGTACAGTGAACCAAGCGCTGTGTCCTCTCTGTGTCGTTGTTTGTGAGCGCCTGGATTCATCATCATGAGCGTATACCAACCAGCTCAGTTTTCTGCCCTGTTGCAACTAATTTCTAGTACAGTGAGCCAAGCGCTGTGTCCCCTCTGTGTCCTTGTTTGTGAGCGCCTGGATTTATCATCATGAAGGTATACCAACTAGCTCAGTTTTCTGCCCTGTTGCAACTAATTTCTAGTACAGTGAGCCAAGCGCTGTGTCCCCTCTGTGTCCTTGTTTGTGAGCGCCTGGATTTATCATCATGAAGGTATACCAACTAGCTCAGTTTTCTGCCCTGTTGCAACTAATTTCTAGTACAGTGAGCCAAGCGCTGTGTCCACTCTCTGTCCTTGTTTGTGAGCGCCTGGATTTATCATCATGAAGGTATACCAACTAGCTCAGTCTTCTGCCCTGTTGCAACTAATTTCTAGTACAGTGAGCCAAGCGCTGTGTCCCCTCTGTGTCCTTGTTTGTGAGCGCCTGGATTTATCATCATGAAGGTATACCAACTAGCTCACTTTTCTGCCCTGTTGCAACTAATTTCTAGTACAGTGAGCGAAGCGCTGTGTCCCCTCTGTGTCCTTGTTTGTAAGCGCCTGGATTTATCACCATAAAAGGTATACCAACTAGCTCAGTTTTCTGCCCTGTTGCAACTAATTTCTAGTAATGTGAGCCAAGCGCTGTGTCCTCTCTGTGCCGTTTGTGAGCGCCTGGGTTTATCATCATAAACGTATACGAACTTGCTCAGTTTTCTGCCCTGTTGCAACTAATTTCTAGTACAGTGAGCCAAGCGCTGTGTCCCCTCTGTGTCCTTGTTTGTGAGCGCCTGGATTTATCATCGTGAAGGTATACCAACTAGCTCAGTTTTCTGCCCTGTTGCAACGAATTTCTACTACAGTGTGCCAAGCGCTGTGTCCTCTCTGTGTAGTTGTTTGTGAGCGCCTGGATTTATCATCATGAACGTATACCAACTAGCTCAGTTTTCTGCCCTGTTGCAACTAATTTCTAGCACAGTGAGCCAAGCGCTGTGTCCCCTCTGTGTCATTGTTTGTGAGCGCCTGGATTTATCATCATGAAGGTATACCAACTAGCTCAGTTTTCTGCCCTGTTGCAACTAATTTCTAGTAAAGTGAGCCAAGCGCTGTGTCCACTCTGTGTCCTTGTTTGTGAGCGCCTGGATTTATCATCATGAAGGTATACCAACTAGCTCAGTTTTCTGCCCTGTTGCAACTAATTTCTAGTACAGTGAACCAAGCGCTGTGTCCTCTCTGTGTCGTTGTTTGTGAGCGCCTGGATTCATCATCATGGGCGTATACCAACCAGCTCAGTTTTCTGCCCTGTTGCAACTAATTTCTAGTACAGTAAGCCAAGCGCTGTGTCCCCTCTGTGTCCTTGTTTGTGAGCGCCTGGATTTATCATCATGAAGGTATACCAACTAGCTCAGTTTTCTGCCCTGTTGCAACTAATTTCTAGTACAGTGAGCCAAGCGCTGTGTCCACTCTCTGTCCTTGTTTGTGAGCGCCTGGATTTATCATCATGAAGGTATACCAACTAGCTCAATTTTCTGCCCTGTTGCAACTAATTTCTAGTACAGTGAGCCAAGCGCTGTGTCCTCTCTGTGTCGTTGTTTGTGTGCGCCAGGATTTATCATCATGAACGTATACCAACCAGCTCAGTTTTCTGCCCTGTTGCAACTAATTTCTAGTACAGTGAGCCATGCGCTGTGTCCCATCTGTGTCCTTGTTTGTGAGCGCCTGGATTTATCATCATGAAGGTATACCAACCAGCTCAGTTTTCTGCCCTGTTGCAACTAATTTCTAGTACAGTGAGCCAAGCGCTGTGTCCCCTCTGTGTCCTTGTTTGTGAGCGCCTGGATTTATCATCATGAAGGTATACCAACTAGTTCAGTTTTCTGCCCTGTTGCAACTAATTTCTAGTACTGTGAGCCAAGCGCTGTGTACCCTCTGTGTCCTTGTTTGTGAGCGCCTGGATTTATCATCATGAAGGTATACCAACTAGCTCAGTTTTCGGCCCTGTTGCAACTAATTTCTAGTACAGTGAGCCAAGCGCTGTGTCCCCTCTGTGTCCTTGTTTGTGAGCGCCTGGATTTATCATCATGAGCGTATACCAACTAGCTCAGTTTTCTGCCCTGTTGCAACTAATTTCTAGTACAGTGAGCCAAGCGCTGTGTCCTCTCTGTGTCGTTGTTTTTGAGCGACTGGATTTATCATTATGAACGTATACCAACCATCTCACTTTTCTGCCCTGTTGCAACTAATTTCTAGTACAGTGAGCCAAGCGCTGTGTCCTCTCTGTGTAGTTGTTTGTGAGCTCCTGGGTTTATCATCATGAACGTATACCAACTAGCTCAGTTTTCTGCCCTGTTGCAAATAATTTCTAGTACAGTGAGCGAAGCGCTGTGTCCCCTCTGTGTCCTTGTTTGTGAGCGCCTGGATTTATCATCGTGAAGGTATACCAACTAGCTCAGTTTTCTGCCCTGTTGCAACGAATTTCTACTACAGTGTGCCAAGCGCTGTGTCCTCTCTGTGTAGTTGTTTGTGAGCGCCTGGATTTATCATCATGAACGTATACCAACTAGCTCAGTTTTCTGCCCTGTGCAACTAATTTCTAGTACAGTGAGCCAAGCGCTGTGTCCCCTTTGTGTCCTTTTTTGTGAGCGCCTGGATTTATCATCATGAAGGTATATCAACTAGCTCACTTTTCTGCCCTGTTGCAACTAATTTCTAGTACAGTGAGCCAAGCGCTGTGTCCTCTCTGTGTAGTTGTTTGTGAGCGCCTGGATTTATCATCATGAACGTATACCAACTAGCTCAGTTTTCTGCCCTGTGCTACTAATTTCTAGTACAGTGAGCCAAGCGCTGTGTCCCCTTTGTGTCCTTTTTTGTGAGCGCCTGGATTTATCATCATGAAGGTATATCAACTAGCTCACTTTTCTGCCCTGTTGCAACTAATTTCTAGTACAGTGAGCCAAGCGCTGTGTCCTCTCTGTGTCGTTGTTTGTGAGCGCCTGGATTTATCATCATGAACGTGTACCAACCAGCTCAGTTTTCTGCCCTGTTGCGACTAATTTCTAGTACAGTGAGCCACGCGCTGTGTCCCCTCTGTGTCCTTGTTTGTGAGCGCCTGGATTTATCATCATGAAGGTGTACCAACTAGCTCAGTCTCTGCCCTGTTGCAACTAATTTCTAGTACAGTGAGCCACGCGCTGTGTCCCCTCTGTGTCCTTGTTTGTGAGCGCCTGGATTTATCACCATGAAGGTATACCAACTAGCTCAGTTTTCTGCCCTGTTGCAGCTAATTTCTAGTAAAGTGAGCCAAGCGCTGTGTCCTCTCTGTGTCGTTGTTTGTGAGCGCCTGGATTTATCATCATGAGCGTATACCAACTAGCTCAGTTTTCTGCCCTGTTGCAACTAATTTCTAGTACAGTGAGCCAAGCGCTGTGTGCCCTCTGCGTCCTTGTTTGTGAGCGCCTGGATTTATCATCAAGAAGGTTTACCAACTAGCTCAGTTTTCTGCCCTGTTGCAACTAATTTCTCGTACAGTGAGCCAAGAGCTGTGTCCCCTCTGTGTCCTTGTTTGTGAGCGCCTGGATTTATCATCATGAAGGTATACCAACTAGCCCAGTTTTCTGCCCTATTGCAGCTAATTTCTATTACAGTGAGCCAAGTGCTGTGTCCCCTCTGTGTCCTTGTTTGTGAGCGCCTGGATTTATCATCATGAAGGTATACCAACTAGCTCTGTTTTCTGCCCTGTTGCAACTAATTTCTAGTAAAGTGAGCCAAGCGCTGTGTCCTCTCTGTGTCGTTGTTTGTGAGCGCCTGGATTTATCATCATGAACATATACCAACTAGCTCAGTTTTCTGCCCTGTTGCAACTAATTTCTAGTACAGTGAGCCAAGCGCTGTGTGTCCTTTGTGTCCTTGTTTGTGAGCGCCTGGATTTATCATCATGAAGGTATACCAACTAGCTCAATTTTCTGCCCTGTTGCAACTAATTTCTAGTACAGTGAGCCTAGCGCTCTGTGCCCTCTGTGTCCTTGTTAGTGAGCGCCTGGATTTTTCATCATGAACGTATATCAACTAGCTCAGTTTTCTGCCCTGTTGCAACTAATTTCTAGTACAGTGAGCCAAGCGCTGTGTGCCCTCTGTGTCCTTGTTTGTGAGCGCCTGGTTTTATCATCATGAAGGTATACCAACTAGCTAAGTTTTCTGCCCTGTTGCAACAAAATATGAAACCAGGCTAGCCGCACCTGTTGTAGAAAAGAACTGTTTACCTTTCTTTCTCTCACGGCCTTACACCTATGTGGCAAGCTTTCTTATCGCTTAGGGGACAGTTTGGGTAAGATATCAAATAACAGGATATTGCTTACGAGTCATGCAGGGGTTCGCCTGGATCGCAACGGTGCGGATATATACGGCAAACAAAATACCGACTCATCGTTTTTCCCAGTTCCACATGCTACTACCCAAGCTGCACGGACACTGCTTACAGATTTCGCATTCGCATACCAGAGCCTTAATGAACTAAGGCCCAGCTTATTCGAATTTTAATATTCCAACTGAAGTATTTGAAATGCATAAATTTTGGAAACGTGGCGCGAAGCTCATTTCGTGACGACAAGACACCTTGCGACAAGAATTTACACACCAGCCCCAACATTTACCTATAAGGCTTTGTTTTAATCACTCCGGCATTGATTAGTGACGTTAACAGAATCTGATGACCTGAAGGTTGTTCTGATAAAGGCTTGTGGCGCACTGGTCACAGAGTTTCTGCTGCGGAGCCTGAATGACCACGCACCTGTTGTGTCGCGATGAAATCGCCCTTAATTGACAACACTGGCTGGTAGGATGCACTGCAAATACAGACTGCAATTGCAGGACCCAGCGGAGCAACGGAAATCTGCGTTTCCTTGTAATTTTAGCCTGTAAGGAAGAGCTTATATAACGGGAAGAACGTATACATTAAGCTCACTACGACGTGGTGGAACATGGGAGACTGTTCCATATTGTTCCTTTATAGCTAACAAAACCCCAGACCACGGCTCTACTCTCGTCGGCTAGTTGGTGATTCATATGTTCTGCGCGTTAAAAAGTGGTATGAAATCTAAGCAAAACTAAATGAACCACTGGACTCCGAGGAATGCTCTTAAGCATAGTGTAAAGATGCAAATATTTATCTCGTAATAGTTGAAAATTCTGCAAGCTCTTGGAGGTCGCCCAAGTAGGGGGCGATTTGCGGTCCCAGCAGCGTGCCCGCAGCTGCTCTGCTAAGCACGTAATGACGTTAGCCAAGCCAGCGACATTAATGCCGTGTCGTTTAAAAAGATTTGGTTGGTATTTAGCACTGTTTCTGCTCTCGCCGTAAGAGTTGCTGAGTTGAAGCGGGTCGTCGGCACGTAGTGTCTTATCACAACGGCGCTGCGGAAACCTTTGCTCCGGCGGCAGCGCCCCCTTCCATCCCTCCCCACGTGCGCGCACGCGGCGAGAAGGGAATATATCACCGTTGGATCCCGCTGCGGGGGCAGGGGCGGCGCTTTTCGGGGTCGCCACCAGGGGTCGTCTTGTTTCACCTTGGCTCTGATGTCGTTAATTGAAATTGATGGCCGCCATGCGACGACAGGGGCCAGTTGCATTCTCCCCTCCTCCTCTCTTCTGCCAGGCGACATTCGGGAAGAAGCCGTTTGATGGCCGCCTTTTGTTTGTGGCCGTTGCGGCGTTCGCCGTCCTTTGCTGCGTTTAATTTCCCTCTCGCCCACATGCACTTATATATGAGCGGCTGGATTCCACGCACGAAAGAGACCCAGCGGTGATCAATCTCTTTTTCGGGCAACCTTGCGTTTGTGGCCCCTATGTTTCGCCCTCATTTTCGGGTACTTACACAGTGATTATTTCCGAGAATCGCACTTTTCAAAGCTGCAAGTGCTGCAGTGCGACGACGCGTACTTCTCTCTCAGTCGCAGCTGCGTCAGGTCGTGAGCTCAACCGCGCACCCAACGCACCTCTGGGGGTGAAAGAGGGAAAGGAAACTGTATGACCACAAGAAAAACAGCGGCAGTTTACATGCCGCACACATTAACTTCACTGTGGACGCGTTGCCGCGATTGCACATTATACGGCGTTCCAAATTTTGCTTTAAGTGTTATGGAGAACGAATGATGAGCGGCGCACGAAAGTCGTTTTTTCAAGTAGGTCGTGCGACCTGACGGACACAGAGTTGAGTATAAGGGTCGTAATTAATCTCCTGAACGGCTAAAATAGATTAGTAGTCTCTTTGCACATAATCTTAGAAATGGTAGCAATCGTAGACTTTTCTATCTGGCAGGTGCGTTCCATGATATTCGTCTGAGAATCCCCAGCTCAGTTCAGGCAACTACGCAAGCAGTGGAAATGGTCGGCTCTAAGTCCTTGTGTATCGCGTTTCGGCGGCCAACGACGTAGAGCCTCGGCTTGTACTTTCTCCTGGGGCTAGAGCAACATGCATGGATCCGCGCCAAACCTAGGAATTCCTCCCTGAACCTCGAAGAGTACGTTGTAAGGAGACGAAAATTCTCCCAACGGCTGTTTCCAACATCCGTAAGAAGCGGCGCGGAGGCAGCCTCCCCGAGGTGCTGCAGAAGCCTCTCTCACTAGTCGTATTCGAAGAAACCACTGATGACGTCGCTCGAATCGCATCCCAGAGGGTGCAACGAAGCTGCTTATTTGGCTTCAAGGTGTTGCACAACACACGCCAAATTGGTTTTGCCCCTCGCATATAAAGGTTTTTTATAAAGGGCGCTCTTTCCTTTTGATTTAATGAGTAGATTTCTTGGTGAAGCATTGTGCCGTTACTCAACGAGCAAGCCATACATTCCGTGTGAGACAAGCGCTTCGTATGCGCCATGTCTCACCGCCGGTGCTCAGAGGTGGAAGCGGACTTTTAAGCACTGCTTTGTCTTCCTTTGCCATCACGAGATGGGTTCTCATTCTATATTCTGGTCGGTACCGTGTGCACGTTTTCGCCAGAAATTAAAAATTAAGTATTCTTGCACAGCCACTTTTTTTGGCGCATGATAGCCTTAGCCCCTTATCTGCCGTAAAACCCAAAACAATACGACTCAACTTTCAAACATCTGACAGCATCTTGTTTACTATTGTGCTTGTCTCTGTTCGTCGTCATTTTGTTAGCCCTGTCTTTTTTCGGTAAAACACAGGAGCTCAAAGCCTACTTTCGTCACAAAAATATATATAGATCTTTTAATTTGAATACAATATGCTAATGGGCAAGTTATCAAAAAATATGTTCAAACGCGACACCTGTTGTCTTTTTTGTACAAGAATGCCATCATGAATTCTTAAAATTTTGGAAAGCGGACATTTCGGCAAAAATATGCCGGGTCGGGAGGGGAATAGAGAGAAAACTGTTACTTCGAACAACCTTTGATGGAAGAATTTGGGAGAAATGAAAAATAAAAAACATACAGTTTTTCAGCACCAGTCCCGATTCAAGACGATATCAGAGCAGCCCCTACCCTCAGAGCCTGAAATCAACGCTGGCCTTCTACTTATAACATTTCTGGTGAATAATTGAGGTAATAATTAAGAAACATTTACTAATAATTCTGAAACATTGGGGTAACGCGAAAAGTTATGTTCATGACAAGAAAAATGATATTTCGAGTATATACAACAAACTTTGTCGGAAATATTTTTTTTCGTATTGCTTGCAAGTAATGATGTGCATCAACTAACACAACTTTGCTGTAAGATCGCTTGCTTTGCTCCTGCAATAGATTTCATAGCTGGGGAAGTTCGAATCAGGTGAGTGTACGGATGACGCATATGCCTGCACTGTCCTCCAGCTTACGCCTCGCAATAAAATCTATACTGTAGTGCACTGACTCGTGCTCTTTCCATGGAAACTATTTGCTCTCAGAATTGATGGGTCGTGTCCGGACTGTTGCACTTTTCAGCGGAAATTGCACACTTCGTTTCGTGCATGTTTGAAGTACGCGTAACTTTACCTTAGCGTTTCTATGTGCCGTTAAAGAGGCGTTAGAATCGTGGAATTCAATATATTTTATTATTTTTGTCCAGAACACCTCAGAAACCTAGTCTGAACGCATTTATACGGCATTGAGAAATGCACGATAAATTTAACATGTTTGCCTCACAATTAATCATAGTCTCAAGATGAAAAAAACGTCTTAATTCGAAACTCAATGGCGAATTTTGAACTGGAATGTAACACAAGCTCAACTAAGAACGCTTGAACCGACTTGCAATGCGTCGGCATTAGGACTGCCTTTTACGAATAAACTGACCGGCGATAGATCTTAACGATTAAAAGGAAATGCGCAGTGATTGGCTCCATTCTCAGTGGACACCTCAGCTGCGCCGCAAACCAAAAGCGTAGCCGTGGAGATGATGGAGCGCACAAGAGGGCCAGCGTCTTCAACGCTGTTGGCGGTTTGGAGACTTCTAATGAGGGAGAGAAAATCTCAGAACAGCCACCAAAGAGGAAAATCGGTGGCTACTGGGCGTGTGATTTCTACTAATTGAACAACACAAAAACAAATTAATGTTCACATAGAAAGATTAATTGTCGCTGGTGTAAATTCGGCTCGTCAACAACAATCGGTGACACGATCAGAGTAGCAAAGCTAACGCATGCTCGTCCGCATAGATCGCATTGATCGCAGCCGAATTTTGGTCCGCAGTTGTACGCAAGCTGCTGGCGATGTCTGAACTGGGAAACACGAGCGATAATAAAGCAGCTGTAGTGGCTTGCACTCTTCTCCGGGAGCTTGTATCCTCCCCTCTCCCCCACCGTGAAGTCGTTCCAATTAATGTGGGCATCAATAATTTCGCGCAGGCCTAAATGCCGAAAGCTGATTGTCTACCACCGTAGTATGGGCGAATAACTCGATCAGTAGCGCCTAAATGATCCTGCGAGGTGTGTCCATGCCCGTGCGGTCGCTGTGGCGTGCTGACCACAATAGCAGTGTCAAACTTTCAAGCCACGCAGGAGGAAACAGCCGAAGTGCGTTGTGAGCAAGCTCTCTAAACGCCCTCGGCAAACACGGTGGTGCGGAAGCAGCGGGACAAATATAGGCTTCATAAGAGACAGAAACCCGCCGCCGCCAGGAACAAATGCTCCGGTTTTCGCACGGCGCAGGTTTCGTGAGTCAGCTGACCAAGCACGCCGCACGTGCCGCGCGTCAGCCTACTCGGGCGGCGGTTCACGCGGGAGCGGCGGGATGCCGGTCGAAGTCCTTCCCCCCCCCCCCCCCCCCCCCCCCCCCCCCCCCCCCGGTATAAACGGTGCGCGGACAGTCGGGGTCGCGGGGCATTCCAGCAGCCGTCGCTCGAAGAGAGGTTCTGCAAGGAGCCCGGCAAGGGTCGGCCGGGAGGGAGCGGGAGCCCGAAACGCAATATCCCAGTCTCAAAGTCGTTTTATATTGGTTTTTCACCCTCCCCCGGCGCAGCGATCGAAGGCCAACGAGGCAGGCGCTGGTCCCCCTCGGCGCCGCCGTCGTCCCGTCTGGTGGGAGAAAGTACGGCAGGAATGCGAACAATGCGCGCGCCCGGGGCTTCCTGCGACGTTCAACGATTTATGAAACGCCGCCTCTTCCTCCTTGGCTGCTTCCCCCCCCCCCCTTTTTTTTTGTTCCGGGTAGACGGCGTTGTTTGCTCCCGTTGGCGCTTTTTTTCTTCCCGCACGCGGCTCAGGCTGTCGAGAGGGGGGCTCGGTAGGGGCGAGGGAGCTTCTCTGGAACCGGCGGCTTCCCCGTTGTGCGCTCCCTCCGTTCCATCCTCGTTCCCCTATCCCTACCGCATGCCATACGTGCGCTTTCTTATATAATTCCTTGCTCTGGCGCTCTTTGTATGCGCGGCCCTCCTTGCTTCGTCACCGAGTTTGGCGACTCTTTTTCTTGATGCCACGCGTCGTCGTCGTCCCAGGGGGCTGCAGCCGCTTACAAACCTGGAGCTCATATGCACGGCGTCAGGACGCGCTTTTACTGTCGGCGATAGAGAAGCTCTTGGCGCAGTTCCCTTTCGCCTTATTCTCTTGCTCGCGAGTCGCAAACACTCACCGAAACACTGCTAAGGACTAGTGTGCCCTGCTGTGATGTAAAGGCAGTTGTGCACAACGGACATAATCACTAGAATGCAAGCACTCTACGCGAGGTCGAAAATGTTTCATGCATGCTGCATTCGTGTTTAAAATTTCAGTTATACATGTCAATTGTTGAGGTGTGGCTTGTTGAGACAGCTGTGGCCCAGAGCAGAGCAGCGTGTGTTTAATGCTACGTTCGCATCTCGTGGTCTGCCTCAGTGCAGACCGAAGCCTGTCGCAACCAGGGCGTCGAACGCCCGTATGTATTTATCATTAAAAAACATGTCAAAAAGCAAGGAAAGGATGTTGCCGGCTGCGGCAGTTGCTATCTAAAAATTAGGAGCACGCTTAAGCTTCGAATTTAGAGGAGGTGGGATAGCGAATCCTCTTTTTTTATATACATTTTCTTTCTCATTTCTTCACGATTACCAATCCACAATCATACTACCGATCACGGACATCGATTACAATCACAATTACCGATCACCTTACCAATTACCAATCACCACTCACAGTTACCGATTACTAATCACCAATCATTATCTAGGCTGGACTGCACGATATACTACGCCCCTACATACTCTACGCATACACACCATTAGTTTCAGTGCAATCAAGCACCATGACACCACCTTTCATTCCGCGTTATTTCTGACGCCTCATAAGCATATTTATGTTTAGTTAATTCTTTTTAATTATGATAACATCAGTACAGCTCCCAAACACACTTTCAGAAGTCATACACACCGCGACGCGTTCACTAGGTGCCCCTCTAACACCCTCGAAGCAACGACCCTTCTTGACCTATGCGTTGCGTGCTCGCCTGGTACCCAGAGGCAACCCCACTGGCAGCCATTTTCCTTTAATGATTTATTTCTACTTTCTGGTTTTCTCTGTATTTCGGCATTTTTTTCCCACTCATGCAGGACGATGGCTAGCGCCGGGTTTCTAGCAGAACGAGCTCCTTACGCCGCCTATCGCCTAATACCTTCAGTGCCCTAGCTGCGCTGACGGAAATAGAAGGGACGGGAAGAGGACAGTGCAGAGAGGAACGATAACGCGAAAGAACAGGAGAGAGCTATGTACACAAAAACACGGAAAGCAAGCAAGTTTGCGCTGCTCGCGTGCGAGTGTACGATATACAACTGCGTTCGAGCGACCATCGCCCATATTTACAAAACATAACAAGCGCTGTGTATGCAAAGCTGCGCGGACGCGTCGTCCTGTCGTTAGTTAATCATGCGAGGTGCACTGCACAAGCGGCAAGGGTAGGGTGCCCGGCCGTCTAGTTTGGTGCACAACCACAAAAACCAATTTAAATAAACTCCTGGTTTTACAGAAAAAAATCATCCGTTACATAGCAAATATTGAGCCCATGGAAACTACAAAGGGTGCATTTGAATCATTCAATATCATAAGTGTAGACAAGTTGTATGAATTTCGCCTATTACAGTCAATCTACTTTTCCTCCCCTGAAGTTACTAACCTTCTAAAGTCCTTGGCGTCCTTAGAGCGACGAAATATTAGCGTGCAAACAAGAAATGTTGATGCGTGGGCAGTTCCTCATTTTCGTACATTTTATAAATATCAGTCACTTACCCATAACCTCCCTACAATACTAAACAAATATAGACACACAGTGGGCTTGAACAAAAAACAATTACATTCCTGTTTTGTGCAGTTGTGATCCATTAATTTTTGTTTGTTGTTTCCGCGTATGTGCTTTTCAGTTGTTTTATTTTGGTTTCAGTTCATTACTGGTAGCTTTATGTGATTGACATCATTATTACCTGTCACAGTAACTGTTTTATTATTTCCCTATTACTGTCTACCTATGTACTATTCATCTATTATGTTTCTATTCTTTACGCTGCTGCCTTGTAATGGTCTCTTGGGCCTCGTCAAGCTTTTGTGTAGCTTTTAGCCCAAGAGACCATCCAGTTGTCTTCTGGAAAATAAAGATGTATGTATGTATGTATGTATGTATGTATGTAACATACGCGGAGCATTCCCGTCGTAGCGGGGGCTAACCGCGATGCAGGTCAAGTCCGCCTGCTCGATGTATGCGCAGTTCTCGCAACCGAAACGCACACAAGGTGAAACAAATTTGCCTAAAAATGAAACTCGCCTCCAAATTAACGTTGTATACCCAAAGCAGGCTGCACATTTCCTGAGATTATCCGAGGCCAGACTGCAAACTTCTACGCGCCCATCGAACTCGTGCCTGGCCGCGTACCATTTGCTACCGCGCAACAGCACGCGTTCAAAAGCTTGCCCAGTCACGCCTGCTGTTCTTTCCTGAAACTCTATTTTAATGCACTTTGTGCATCTGTATCGGGTACCGCTTGGCCAAAATAGAAGAATCGGAGTAATCGCGTGTTTTAACGATACTGAAAAATACCTAGAACCCAAAGAGAGCATCTATACTGAAGGAAGCTAAACAGCTTTTACTCACGAGTGTAAAACAAAATCTAGGACTGTTGAAAACACGGCTATTATCGTGCTTCGTGGAAACCTGAGGGCCCCAGCGGTTTTTTTTTTAAATTTTTTCCCAAGCTTCGCGCGAAGCCAGGCCGACGCCTTGTCCCGTGGCTCCCGTGTGGAGGGGTGACTCCACACCCGTTCTAGGGAGCCCAGGTTGCACTGAACTTTTTTTTTTTTGCTCCTAGTTTGGTCTGCTTCAAGCAGGAGTCATCTTCGCTTGGAAGGGACACGCACCAGCCTAGCTTCTTTCGCCGCAAAGTATCTTCGCGCAGGAAGGAAGCTGGCTATTACACATTATGGCTTATCGCCCTAACTAGAACACAACAACAAACCATGCAACACTATTTATTGTTGCGTGTATGGTTGCCAAGACAGCTGCAGGAACGCCGCCGGAAAGCGGTCACAAATGAAATTTTACCGCTGTGAGGACAGCTAGAAGCCGACGGGGAGAAAACATCCCAGAAGCGTTATTTTAATGGCGCTGTTTCACTATCTTGCCAAACCAAATCTTGTTCTCCGCTCAACTTAGTTTTAATCAGTGCTTTCGTGGTCTCTTTCGTTCTCCACATTGGACGCAATGACGGCCTCTGCCATGCGCTAGGCAGATTCTTTTACGATTCATGCTTGTGGTGGTTCTCAAGCACTGGTTTAGTCGGATCCAACTCAAGAACGCAGCGACTTTTTCCCGTCAAAGGATCTCCTTCTTTCCAACCAATGGCATCGGCCGCTTCTCATGACCCTGCTAGTGTAGGAGAAGGCAAGTTGCGTGTAGGTTTCAAAAGACTTGGAAAAATATGCGCCATTTTGTGATCAGATATGCCGCACCATAAACCATCAAAAACGCATCATTTTGTTATTAGACATGCGATGCTCAACAGACACTACAAAATTTCCATTTCAGCGGCTTTCAAATAGTAGTATTGGTATTTGTCAGCCACTCTAATCGTATACTAGGATTAGAAGTGGCAGTAATACGTGTTGCATTACGTTTTTGGCGAACATTATGTTTTTGACCTTGCAGGGAGTTACGGCAAATACGGGCTCGGTGCGAGTCTCTCGCGAGGTCCGTGCGTGAGCTGTGCGCCCGGTGCACTTTCCTCTCAATGTAGGCTCAGCTTGCATTAACGTGACTCAGCTTGCAGTGGGCGAAAAATTTTTGGCGGGACGGGTTGGCGTCGGGTTTCCGAAAGGAGAGACGCGCCGTTGTGCCCTACTCGAAACACAGAAGCCCTGGATGCGCGAGTGCGGGAAACCGCGACCCTTTTTCTGGGAACAAGAATCCGTACGTGTCTTGACCCCGCTGTCCTATGACGGCCGGCACGGGCGTGGAACCCTAATGGAAGCTCTGGTAGATGGTGTCCACAGAGGGCGCTCCAGTGGTCTAACAGGGTTGATGTGCTGCAGGGTGGATGGCGCAAATGGGGAAGGTTTCGGTACCACCCGACACTGATTTGCCCCGCAGTCTCCTCCTCAGCCGCGTCCCCTGGTCAGAATTTCTATTCGAACTTTTTAGCGAGCATCCAATAAAAGCGAACGGGAAGTTTGAATGGAACTGCTGAGACAGAGTGTAAACGACGGAGAAGTATGAAATATAAATATGATACAACTGGCACTCAACGAAAGCAAGGAAGACTCAGAACGCACACCGACGCAGAATCAAAAACAAAAAAAAATGGTCGCTCTTTTCATGCCTGTCGCAACATCCTAACTCCGCTCTGTATGTACAGGTGTGGCCCAAGGTTACAGAGCTCGCCTCCGCGTTTGAAATTTTCCCGCGAACTTCTGGGGTTCATGCGGCATAACATGTGCACAAAAACTGAATTTCTACGAGGTCAGGCGCGTCAAGAGATTGGTCCCTAAAACGTGCTCCATAATATTATGGCCGGGATTGCACACGGCCTAGGTTTTTCTACTAACGCCAAAGCGTTTGTACTAGCCACAATGTAGATTCAGGCAGCCAAAACACAGGCTGCATAAAACTTATAAGCAAAGTCTCGCTCCAATTGCCGAATAATCTGAAACACTGCATCTAGGGGCCACAATCTGCAACGATCCGTTTCATTCCGTAATGTGACGAAAGCAGGAGCAGGTAGGAAAGCGACCAGCTAACCACAGGCACAGGTGGTCTGGTCGCGGCGCCGCCGCTCGCCAGCCTCCGCATCCAATCCAGCTAAGTCACACGGACCCATATGCTGCGCCAATTAATCGCACAAACACGCCCAGGTTCTTTGTCGAGACATAATCGGCGACGATAAAGATTGTCTGGCATGTCAAACTTCGTGCATCGTCACTAGTGGACGTCGGCGCGGCACGGGCTCGAGCCGCGTTTAAGTAGAATGGTAGCATCGTGAGCATTTTTATGTCCCGACCAGCATGACGTCTACTCTAACGCCCTACGGGAATGGCAGCAGCGACCAATGGCAGAGGCCCAAATGGAATGGAAAGGAAATGCAAATACGGCTCCAGTAGTTCTGCGCGTAGGCCTCTATACCTTGTGTCCATCTTCAGGATGAACTGGTTTGGTTTGGTTTATGGGGGTTTAACGTCCCAAAGCGACTCCGGCTATGAGGGACGCCGTAGTGAAGGGCTCCGGAAATTTCGACCACCTGCGGTTCTTTAACGTGCACGGACATCGCACGGCACACCGGCCTCTATAATTTCGCCTCCGTCGAAATTCGACCGCTGAGGCCGGGATCGAACCCGCGTCTTTCGGGTCAGCAGCCGAGTGCAGCAACCAATGAGCAACCGCGGCGGCTCATAATCATGTTCTCTAGGCGACCAAAATCAGCGGATGAGAAGGTTGGTACCACCTTGGAATATTAAAAATGAAGACGCGCTTTTCTCTGCCCTTCCCCTGAAGTGGTAACAATGCTCCAGACCCGTGTTCCTGCGAACTTCCGTTTCGCCCCTGCGTATGTATTTGTTGGCCAAGGTTTATTATCTTTGCCCCACTCTCGCACATCCGCCGACCGTAAAGGGGCTCGGTTGCTCTGCTTACTCTGTAAACGACCGGAGTGCGGGCCCCGCCTTATCGAAGAGCCATCATCCGGTCGTCTCACAGGAGCGTCGGCCGCACGTCGCCAAGGAAAACTAAACCGGCCGACAAAGAAAAACAAAATGCTGGCGGCCCTAATACAAACAGCCAGAACACGGCCGCCGGGAGATGAAGGGAACGGGTCTTCGCCTTGCGCCAACTAATAACAGACCTTTTAAAGTGCTTCTCTGTATACAAAGCTGGCCGCCGCACTCCGCACCGCACCTCTGGCAGAGCCCAACCGCGCGAGTGTTGCCACTTTGTGTCGCGGGATAACATAAATAAGCGGCTGCGATCGAGAGCCATCGAGGTGCGCGCACTCGGAGTGTTTGGACCCGCGGCCACGTTCGTTGTTTTTCCGTGCATCACAAGGCGCCTTCCTCCCGCTCAGAGGCAAAGTAGGCGCCGCGCAATCAGTCATCAGCGAATCGCTCCGCGTCGAAAGGGATACTTGCTTTTCTGTAGTTCAGGCACCTCCCTCTCGGCAAGCCGCAATCTTTGCGGTCATAGAGCCCTTCTCTTGCCGGTCGGTGGCTCTGCTGTACGGCTGTTCTGTGCGTTTCAGCCAAATGCCGTGGCATCTCACCGATCCATCCATTTTTCCATTGCGCTTTTACGCCACCAATGCTCCAGTCCTCTCTGGCTCCTCTACACAGCTATTGTCTTAATTTTGCTATCACTATTCCTAAAACCGAAAACTACTACAAGGATCACTAATTCCTCTTCGATATCTAGTTGTACATCTTTACAGTTTACCAGAACCTGTCTAATGTATTCTACATTGCTCTCACATGCTACACGGGTATCCGCTCGTTGCTCGTAGTTGCTTATAGTGTATTGCATGGTTCCGGGGCAACCTGATCTTCCCTTCTGGATATCCCCTTTACCAACTATGTATTCACGCAATGATTCTTTTGTTCCCATTTTTTTTGTGTCACCTCAGCAGTCTCGGCTTCACGGACTTTCTTTTCGGTGCTCGTTAATGCCCCGTTGTAGCCTGCGCAGCCTGCTGTAAGCTTCTCAGTCCATTTCCCCCATCGCGTATGCGCCTTTGCACTGTACTAGTACCTGAAGACTTTTGGCTGCCCACCTCTTCTCCCCAATTTTTCGTAATCTCTGTTCAAACGATATTTTGCTCTGTGCTTCCTACTCCTGAAAGGACGAATATACCCCTGTAGAGCTGCGCTTTTTGTCTCTCCATAGGCCCCTAAATCTAATGTGCTCATCATTTTTTAGGTTAATCTCTACACTTTGTACCACATCATATTTTAAGCCCAGAAGCGCGTTCGCAAGAATCACTCCCGTAACATATACACCCATCTATACTCCTCCCATTGCTTAATATCGTATTACTTAATAATTACGTATATTTAATATCGCATTACTGAATAGCCGCGTCCCTCTCTGCTTTCGCCTTGACACGTTCTTCACGGTTCCTTAAACATTTTCTTCCATCATCAATCCACACTCGCAGACGTTTGCACCTTTCAATGCGCGATACTTCGTGTCCCTGCATTGATACTGTTCCAGCGTCACTATCTTTTAATACCATAACACCCGTTTTTAAACACCTAATTCGAATCCAATGTTTCTTCCTTCCTTTGCACACATATCAAGGAGAAGCTGTAACTCGCTTTGGCTTTCTGCAAAAAGTACCATATCGTCCGCGTACTATACACCTGGAAGAGAATGTCTGTTACTTTAGTCCTTGTCGACTAAAAGCTAAATTAAACCCAGCTCTACTCTCCTATCCTCTGAGATTTGAACCACCAGCACCATCTGACGAGCATGGAGCAAGTCGCATGAAACGTCAGAAGATTTTACCCACCGCAGCAGGGCAGCAAAGAACTTAAAGTACCAATGGTGCGAGCGAATTCGGTTCTTCAATAGGAAGCGCTCAACACAATCTGAGCCCATATGCTAACGCATGCACTATGCATCAATCGCGTGTTACGATCGTATTCACTCATCTCGCTCTCTCTCTCCACATTCGGTTAGTGGCCAGTTATTATGATGTGTCTCCGCAGGGCTATAAGTTTTATTTGGAAACACGTTTTGTTATTTCCGTGAGCGCATGTACTGTAATGCTGCACGAAACCGCTATTTCCACCTGAAGCACTACTGCTCGCTCGCATCCGCAGGCTAAGAAGCTATGGCTGCTGGATATACAAGAGTTCCCCTCTTCCTGCTCTGTCCAAAAAGGAGCGAGTATACGAAAGGCCGTTTCATTTAGCATGGTATGAGATTAGTTTGTGTTTATATGGCCTGCTTCATCACCACCGGACAGCAAACACGAAGAAAAGGTCCGGCATGCGAATGATGTACAGGGTGTTTCACCTAAGACGTTACGCAATTGTTAAACATAGGCTTTTTGAGTTAGAAGAGCGCTTTTTTTCGCCATAGCGTTGTCAGCGGTGCAATACATCAGAATACAGCAAAGACGTGCTAACTAGCAGGCTGTTTAAATTATATTCTGCAGTTCACTTTTTAACTGCTACCATTAGGCTTATTAATTGTAGAGAGGCGTGTAGCCCACCCTAAGTAATATCTACATCAGTTTTCAGGATTTCGAAAATGCGGCGCTATGGCAAAACAAAGTTTGGCTCTTTCGACAATTTATGTGCACTGGAGATGTTGCTTTGCATGCATTCTTCTCGAGATAACATGCATTTTGGCGGGATGTAGCCAAAGTTTGTTGGGTCACAGCGCCGGGGGTAACCGCGTTTTCTAAATTCTAGAAACTGATATGGATATGAGTGGAGGTGGGCTACACGCCTCTCACTAATTAAGGGGCTTAACAGCAACAGTTAAAAATTAAATAATGAATACCAGTTAAACAGCCTGCTAGTTAGCAGGCCTTAGCTGTATTCTGATGTATTGCACCACTGACAACGCTATGCTTCAAGAAACGTTATTCAAGCTCAAAAAGCGTGTGTATAATATTGAGTAAAGTCTTAGGTGAAACACCCTATATGATGCGCATTCTTGGACATGGCGTGATTAGGTGCCCCCAGAGGCCGACGGGCCATGCGCCCCCAAGACAAACTGTCTACTCTCACTCCCTCTGCTATGAACGGTGTGTGCGCAAGAAGAGTCGATAGAAGCCATTGCTTCTACCGACGCTTAAACGCCCCTCATTGCGTTCCGTGCTTGAGCACAGCAATGTCATGGGCCGGTATTGAGTGAACACTTGATTGATTGATAAACTCTGCAGTGCACGACAACACCAGTAGAGGGGAAATGAGAAAGCCAAAAATTAAAAATGCAATGACAAAAAAATCTGAAGGAATATAACACACGCAGACGAGGATAACCGCGCGCCACGTCACGCATCTGAAATGAATGCTTCGTACCTATCTTCAATGGAGCATTCAACGATGCCAGGAGGCAACCTGGTCTATTCGATGATCATCGGTGAAAAAAAAAGTTTTATATACATTTGTGCACCGTTTAATATCAGAAATTTTCAACTGGTGACGAATTCGTCAACAGGTGTTCCTTAATGTTCCAAGTTTGAAAAAAAAAATGCGGGGCATCTTTTTTTAACTCAGGTTTTTACTGCGCTCATATAAATGATCCAAGCCGAGCCGGTCGTTCGGAGATATGACACTGATTAAAAAAAATGTATTCCCCAGGCACAAATTAGCTGCCGCGGCATAGGACGCGTTCCAGCATATCAAATAAATAAGCAAACGGGGGGTGCCACAACTACCCGTATTAACTGATGAGTTTTACTTGAGTGAAACACAAAAGTTACGGGACATCAGATGGCGGTTTATTGATATTACGCTAAAGAAAATTTTGAAAACTCTGCAAGCTTTAGATGCAACATATAACTTGCCTCGTCTACAAAACGACAGACGCCAGGATAGACTTGTCGCAGAGGAACGCTGTTTAATAAGTATCTTGTCGAAATTTGGGTGGACGATACAGATCAGCATTTCGAAGTTTAAAGGGCGAGAAGTCGGATAATGATTTCACCTGGCGGTTCTGTGAACCAGATGCCCCCGCTGGAAGAAACACGGACTGCTATTGAAATGAAGAAAACATTTCTTGAGCAACAGTGTCCGGGTATCCGTTCCATCCGTCTAGAGACCGTAATGTGGAAAGAATAAATATGGTGACTAGAAAATTAAGGAGTTCAGCGCCTTGAAACACATGAGAGCCGTATAAATCCGCTGTATACAGGAACGCAACTGGATAAGCGTTTTCAAGAAGGTTTTGTGAGCTACATGTGCGATGACAACGTACAGGGTACCGGGTAAAAGCTCACCGGACGAAATGGCACCAATTTTGAATTGATCTAGACAAAAGGTCACCACCATCTGTTGCGACCCCGGACAAATGCTCACCGTTGCGCAGTGTTTCATTGCTTTACAGTGCTTCCATTTTTCTGCATTAACACCAAAACTTTAGGTTACGTTGCGCTTAAGGTCAGGCTAATTGTACCAAATCAGGTTGAAATAAAGAGTAACCACTCATTATCGTCTACCCGAGCTCAGCCTAGTGTTACATGAAAAAGCTTTACAGCTTGTTAATGAGCAAATACTCGTTAATTCACATCTACTTAACCTGCGGATTTCCCCTAAATACATTTGTCTAAGCTTAGGTTAAGTTTGTGGTCAGATTGGTTTAAGAATAGGCTTTGAAGGCAGGCGTTAATAATTAGCAGACGGAAGCCCCCTTGACCCACCCTTGCTGCCTTTGAACTAAAAAATATAGGTGAATGCAGAAACAGGTGAAGAAATTAGATGTCTTAGAACCGGGAAAATTCAGCAGACTGATGACCTCTATCTAGGCCTAGATATGAGGGCATTGGTGCCCCTCCTATAAAGAGAGTGGCATCACGGTCACGAAGAAATCAGCGAGCTTTTGTTCTGAACTAGAGCGCGCCTTGCCGGCAACCTCCGGTGTTACGGTTGCCGTCTGCTTTGAAACACCTTTGGCCGAAAGACTGAGAGCTACTGGCCGAAAAGTGCGCGCATCCGAGGAAGTTCCGATTCCCACGGTGACTCACTCAGCCGCACCGGCACAGACACGCGCGTGCAGTCTCTGCCGAGAACGCACGCGCGAGCCGTAAGTAACCAGCGGAGCGGCAAGAGGTCTCGGACCACGCTTACCGGCCGATCTGTGGCACCACCTCCCTCCTCTCCCGGCAGTGTCGCTCCGTTTATATTGCAGCCCCAGGAGCCGGTGTTGACACAAGATCGTTAAGTAAATACGCCTGGCCGCTCCTCCTCCTCCTCCTCCTCCGTGCCGGAGCACAACACCGCCGCGAAGCGGGGCGCTGCGGGATGTCTCCTTGGCCCGGGCAAACAGAGAGCTTAGCCGCCGGCTGTGAGTCCGTGCAAAATCGCGCGCCGGCTTGCGAGGTGGGAGGGAGCGTGTGCCCGTTCGTGTGTGTAGAGGGGTCAGCAGGCGGGGGGAAGGTATTAATATTGTATCTCTGAATCACTCGCGACGCCGGTGCGCGCGCGTGCGGGATCCTCTTCATTGAACCGTAGCTGGCAGAAAGAAAGATGTGTCGTTAGGATTAGCGCGGCCTTTACACCGTTTGCCCCGGGCGCGGTCTGGGAGAGGGGAGGGCAGAAAGTTGAAAAAGGGGGAAGGTCCCGCTTCAGTGGGCGACCAGGGGAGAGCCGCAAATCGGTCATTTGGGGATTTGCCGCGGATTTGTTCTCCCACGTAGGGAATCAAGGAGGTGGTTTTTCCCGCGCTTTCCGGTCCCATTTCTTGTTCCCTTTTTAGCGCCTTTTATTACTGGCGCAATCATCCCTTTTTTATTATTATTCTGTCGTGTATCCTTGAAAGTTCCATGCTTCTAAATTAGCGCCTCATGCCGCACGTATAAACATAGCTGCAAAAGTGCGGAAGACCTATTTCATTCTCACAGCGACTGTGAGATTCTTTCATATTTTAATGATCACAGGTGCAATCTCATGCTTCGCAAGGAGTGCGCCAGACGAAATGGCGGCCCACTGTCAGGAGACTCGCAGGCGCCGGCGCGCCGCAGAAAATCTCAATATCTGTAGTTTTGTTGATTTAAAAAATCATGCTACATTTAGTTGTAGTTACAAGCACCACTGCAAAAAGCATGCCTAACTACATATATTTTCTTCAATGGACAGTTTGATAAGCATTCAACGTTTGTCGTGCCCTTCTCCTTGCGCGTTTCGGCTTCGTCGCGTTAAGAGATTTGCACACTACAGCGCGAATTGTATGGGAACAGGTAGTGGGCTAAGAGCACACTGCGGAGCAAGCAGTGAGAGCTCAAGAGCCACTTGCGTAAAGAACGCTTACTCATTCAATCGAACTGAAGGAACAAAATAGAGGATTCCCTACCTTCTCCTCTGTATATTCGTTCGAACTAAGAGTGGAATGCCCTCAGGCGAGAATACTTGTACGGCGGGATGAAGCATGAGATTAGCGACGCAAAAATGAAACAGTCTATCAGAAGCAAATAGTTTCAGGAAGCAAGAAAGCTTAAGAAAAGGTCTTGCTGTTATTTTTTTTATTTCTTACTTTAATTTATAGATGCGATCAAGGTGAACCTACTCTCAGTGCATGGCGCTTGTAGAACGCATGCAACGGGGGGGGGGGGATGCAAAGGAGGATTGAGAGGCCTTCTTTTTCATCGCACAAGGCGAGAGTGCAGGTGCAGACGCTGAGATCGAGCATCCAGCAGATGAGTTACAACAGAGGCTGTCTGTCGTCGACGAAGCGGACTTCTGCAGGGGACGAAAAGACGGAGCAACAGATCCCCAACCTTTAGCGAGCCTGGGCGAGACGTGAGCTCCATCACATTCCCATACTCTACGATTCGGCTGGCATAGTAGAGAGCGATGGTCCCTCTCAACTGTGCCGACCGCAAGCGCCGCAGGTAGAACTGCTAACATTCCGATGGGGAAGCAACAAGCGTTACTGAAAACCGCCCCGAGTATTGCCGAAACAGTAAGAGGCTCATTCTGCAAAACTCATAAGACACACCGTGCGCTGTTCGTCAGCGGGTGTCGATCAGCAAATTATTTGAGGAGTCCTGCGGACGTGGCACGAAATCGAATGATACACCTGACCAGGAAGGCAGCCGAGACTAAGGTATTTCAGCAAGGGCAGAAACCCCGCCCTTTGCGCAATTGTCCGGACGAGTTCTTATGAAGTTGCAGGTGCTCAAATATTCCGCCGTCCTTTGAGTGCCCCTTGACGACCGTTCGATAGCTGCATGTGACAGTGAGATAGCTCCGCTGCGACACACTTGAAGCATTTTTTCTTGAAGGCAGAACAGGCTCCAAAGCAATAAAAATGACAAGGTTTTCCATTTTCTCCAGCTTCCAGTGACGGAAATCATTCTGATGACCGCAACGACACGTGTACATGCAAAGGCCGGGAGCCCAAGCCTAGCTGCACTAGCGGGGGGAATCTGAGCACGTCGTGAAGCTAACGAACCGCTCAGAGATCAAAAGTGCGGGCCACATTGTTAGCCTCGTTTTTGCCACTTTGTACACGAGCCGCTCGGCAGTGCTGAGCCGTTCCAAACGATCCGCACGCACTGGCAACGCCGGCTCGCTTCGGCGACGATGCCTGCGGGCGCGTGCTCGAGGATCGCGAGGAAAGGGTTGGGGCACAAAACGGCCTCATGGTCAACTTAACTTTGGCCCCGGCGGTGAAATTGGCCGTGAGGGGCCGAGTGCTTTTAAAAGTCCATTATGCAACGCCGGGGTCGGTGCAGGCGCGCTCCCTCCTCTGAACGAGTTGCAGCGCTTTTGTGATGCCTGGTGCCCGGGAATAATGGCAGTGCTTCTCGGCAGGAAGAACCGCGAGAAAACTGGCAAGAAGAGAAAAAAAATTGCATGGTCTTTAGATAGTGCTAATGGCCCATATATGCGGAATTGGTCATTCTGTACTGACCATTCATAGAGCCCTGCAGGGAGCCCTCATACCACTCCTGGGGCAGTGGTGCAAAGGTAGGAGATGCGCCACTGTCGTGCGATGGCAGGTGCTGCCACCTGTGGGACTTGTGCGGCCCAGGTTGCTCTCCCCGTGCAACCACTCGTGAGCAATCACTAATTTAACTGGCCCCTGCCACGATGGGCAGTTTGCTCACAATCTGGTAAACGGGTTGTGATGACGCTTCAAGGTCACGTGACCTAGGTGTACAACCTAGGTTGTTCCTTGAGAAATTTTTTGTGAATTTTTTGCTCACTGTCAAACACGCCGGCTTTTCTGAGACGCGGGATCCTTAAGGCCGATTCACACGACGTACCGTTCGGCCGTGGCCCGCGCATCCCGTGTTCGTGCGCGATCAAATTGAGAGGCGTGCTGTCGGCCCGCGGACTGGACAACCAAGGAAGTTCAAGTGCCTCTCCCCTCGCGGGAATTAGCGGCGGCCCGCGAAGATACGCACGCTAGCTCTGGCAACCACCGCTCTAGCTAACATTTCGGCTGCCGCATTTCGCTGAGTGACGGTGAGCTGGCGCACTGTTTTGACAAGCTGCACTGCGTTCGCTACCTTGACAAATCGATCGACTGGGCTAGGAAGACGGCCCATTCCATTGAGGAATTGGACGAAGGGCCGCACCTGCACCATTCAGTCGCAGTCATGGGTCGGGAGGAAGAATCAGTTTGACCAGTGTTGCCAAACACTTTGAAATAATCTGGCAAGAGTGGTACACCCAGCGCATTGTCTCATCATTGTCTCATCAGCTTGACGTCATCGAATCGCAGGGCCAGTTTTAAGCGGCGCATGAACACGCAATGCGCGGACCGCTGGCGAACGGACCGGCGTGTGAATCGGCCCTTAACAGTGTTGCGCTTAAACGCACTAAACAAAAGTACCGCTTAAAATCCAAGCAATAGAGCGGGTCCTTAGAAAAAAACGCGAAAACGGCACCACTTACCAAAGAAGCTCTCCTTAATCGCGGGCCACCCTCCCCGGCTGGACATCCAAGCTCCGAGTAGTTGCACAGGCTGGCCCACTGGCGAGGGCTTCGATCGGTTAGCTGAAGAAACTCGGAGCTTCGGTATAGCTAGAATCTTGAGATGACGACTAGAAACAGCGACCGACAGCTGCCGACTCAGATTATGCGTCACTGGTCGCAAAACGGCAGTTCACACACGAATATACAGCCGACCTGACTTCACAGAGAATATGGACGTTTTGTAAGATCGGTTTTGAAGGCTGAGGTGAATACAAATTGCCGTAAAAAGAAAAGGAAACGATTTAGACCAAAGACGGGGTCGATTTTCGAGCACGTCGTTTATTTGCATAAATAAATAAACAATAAATAAATAAATAATCTAAATTAATTTAGAATGGCCGAATATGTTCATTGAGGGATATGTCGCGTGAGGAAACACGCGCGCGCACAGACGCACGCAGGTGTTCGCATAAATGGAGAACTTAGTGAAAGAAAGGCAGCAAAAAATGTTGATTAAAATCTAGGCCTAAGCATATCAACATATCGTCGATGTGGTCTAGATTTATATAAGGTGAAAGATTTGCGGTCTAGGACCCACTCAAGGAATGCATGCGTGCTGTTCAATGTTATGACCTCATTCGTACAGAAGCAGCAACACAAGGAAGGTGGTAACTAAAGAAACCTTTACCGACTCTTTTAGTCACCTCCCTTATAAGCACCCACATGGCAGCAGCGATGACGTAGCATGTTCGACATGTCTACTTTGAATAGTCGCCTCTTATCGGCGTCTTGGCGCATGGTTGGCTTTTCAACTTCATTTACTTGCCAATGCTGTCAAACGTTCCAGGTGAGGTCGGTCAGGCGAAAAAAAACGAAGACGCGGCCAAAGCATATTTACAGACACTTCCTGCACGCGGCGAGCCTACCACACACGGAGAGAGCGAACGCGGGCAGTGTGCTATGGAGCGCAACAGAGAACGCATCACAAGGAAGGACGTCCCAAATGAGCGGAACGCGTTTTGAGCGACTCTTTCTCTGGCCATGCGGGGCTTTGCCTTCCTCCTTGTGCTCCGAACTTAGTTTTCAGCAACGCTGTTGCTGTTAGTGACGCACTAATTGCAGGCTATTACATGAGCAAGTGTTATTTCCATGAGCTTCTAAAACCTGCATGCCAGATTACAGGGGGATATCCGCAGCAATCGCTTCGGCGGACGTGCACGGTTACTGCAACGCGCCTATTCTTTGGAACATTTTTTTTTTATTTCGACGGCATTCCGCCACCAATTCCTATCAACTCTCTGCCCGCGGAATTGACAGTAGTGGGGACGGACAGACAGAAATCTGCGGACAAAGAGAAATGAAAATGTAGACGTTAAATGCATTGAAAACGAGACCGACGAGTTACGCTCCAAGAAAGCACCAGACATATTTGCGGAGAGCATTTGCCTGGCGAAGGAATAAGCATGCACTCACTGGACAGGCAAATGCAGGTACTACAAAACTAGAAAAATTGCTCAGCTCATCTCATGTGAATGGCGTCATGGACAAACTGAGTACAGCTTTGCGCTTTTTTTTCTTCCTCTCGTGTCGTTTGTGTCGAATAAAAAATTTCAAGCCAATGCGAACAAGATCTGTCTAACTCTGCGCCTACAGTGCCTATAATGCGGCATGTTTCTCAGCATTTAGAAAGGAGAACTGAATTACAGTTCGAACGATTTTCAGACGCAAGAAATATCAGCCAATTTCGGTAATTAGGCCAAATGCGGATATGTGCGCTAGCATGATGCGTTTCGGTGCTGCGCTGCTCTGCTAGATTTAGGTGGTTGTTGGTGTGCTGGGAGACAATCTTCATAATGACCAAATCACGTCCATTGTCGGTTGGAACTACGATCTACTAAATGGTAGCAGGCTTCCACGTAATTACCCCCACAACTTCTTCCGTTTAGCTACTGTGCAAGCATCAATCGAATCACGTTCCCCTCCTAATCACTAGGGTAGAAACTTGGGCGAGTCGGTAACGGTGATCCATGGAAAGTGAGAGTAGCGCAAAACTCTCTGTCCCTTTGTCCCGTTTTGCGCTACTCTCACTTTCCCTAATCACTGCTGCTCATTCCGCTTAGCTCGGTGCGCTTAGGGGTGATGACGCCTAATTAGCATCCCAGGTTATGGCTTGGTTATCAACGGCTACACCAAGGCAAGTAAGCCACCTTGTGGGCAAGTGAACAGTGCAGTGGCGCCGTGGCACAAGGCAGGTGCTATGGAAGTTGTTGCTATCGGTGGGACTCGGGCTGCTTGGGCTGGGTTGTGCCCCAGGTTGCTTTTCGCGAGCAGCCTCTCACGATTAAATGGGCTGCTGCCTGACACGGTGGCCACGTCGACCAGTACCCGGTGGGCAGGTGAGCAGTCTGCCACAAAACCGGCTTCAGACACAGAAAAACACACAACGCAAAAATGCGGGAAATGGCCACTGTATGTGCTAGCGCATTTTAAAAAAAAACATTACTTTCAACTACTTTACACTCGGTTCAGCGTCCTGCGGAAAATAACTCATTTTTTTCCCCGCGAAATGGTATATGGCCCGCTTCTGTTGTTTACAGCGAAAATACAACGCTTAGAAATAAATTACACCTAAGTATTCCAGCACCATGCTTTTACACCGGACTTCTCGTGACGGAGTCATTAACCGATCGTTACTGGAGAAGCAGAAAGCTGCTGGTTGGTATTGTGCGGCTTTAACGTCCCAAAGCAACTTAGTCTTTGAGGGACGCCGTAGCGGAGGGCTCCGGAAATTTCGACCACCTGGGGTTCTTTAACGTGCTCTGACATCTGTTGTGATCGGAGGCCCCGACAGCGGGAACAGACGAGCCCGGCAGGCGCCATCGAACTATGTTTGACCAAAGGTGCTGTCGTCCTGAGAAGAGGATTAGGAACGGCTCCTGGCGACGGCGGGCTGTGACGAAAGGCCTCTCATCCCTTCGTCCGGAGTATGGAATGCGGCATTTCTCACGAACTGCGCCCTCACGTGGACCGGCAGAAAGACCCGAACAAAGGCGCCGGACCCGCCTCGCTCGCTTGCACTTGCGCGGCCAGACAAAGTGGGGGCGGACACAGCTGATTCATCTTACCCTCTGGAATGCCCGGGGCCGCCAGGACGCATCACCGGCTACAAAGCCAACGACCTTATGCACATGGTCAACCCGTCGAAAACCACATTCCAGGACGCCTCTTTCCCACGGAGGAGATCACCGCCTGCTAAGCCAACGACCTTATGCACCTGGTCAAACCGGTCGGAAACAGCATTCCAGGACCTCAAGGCGCCAGGATTCCTTATCGCCTGTGCACGTGTTTGTGGAGGCGGAGCGGTCACGGGGTTAGGGAAGAGACTATGAAGAGTGTGTCTGCCCATTGGACGCTTGATCAGCCACCGGTTTCCCTAGCTAGGTGCCTAGGGAATATCCACTGTATTTAAGCCGCGATTTGGCTGGTTTCGGCACTTCATCTCTGACTTTTGGTCTCCCTGCTTCTCTTGTAAATATGTAAATAAACCTTAAGTTTACCAACCCTCCTGAAGGCTTCCCTCCGTCGTCTGCAGAGTTCATCGTCATGCGGTGAAGACCTCGGTCCCGATATCCAAGCATATCAACTGGTTGGCAGCGGTGGGATGGTCTGCGCCTGGTCCTGACTCTGGTATGGTAAGTGCGCGGTCTTTCTCTTGGAGCATTGCCAGGTTTTACACCTTTGGAAATTTGTTAGCCTAGGTAATCGAAGGTTGGTATAAGAGGCAGCCGGGGCTCCTCTGACCACGTGAGTAGAGACTTGCCGTTGCTTAAATAGTCATGGACTGGAAGAAGCTGCGCAAACCAGACCTAGTTCTCGTATGCGGGGAATTGGGCATTGATTGTAGAAAACCTGAATTGATTAGGGCAATTGAGAATTTCGGTGCGGACGAGGAGGAGATAGTAGAATGTTGGGAGCTAATTAAGGAGGAGTTGGAGAATGAAAAGGAACAAAGGAAGTGCGAAGAGCAGGAAAGAGAGCATGAAAGAGAAATTGAGAAAAAACGGCTCGATCTACAGATAGCTCGGGCCGCACAGGCAGAACGCACTAGGCTAGAGGTGCCGAACACAGTGGCAAGCCAGGCAGCATCAAAAATAAAAATAAAGGACCTCTTGCAACCGTACAAACTTGGAGAGGACATAGGGCTCTTTCTCGTGAACTTTGAGCGGGCATGTGAAAGTTGCGAGTTCCCGACCGAGTCTTGGCCGCAGAAACTTCTGACCATTCTTCCATGTGAGGCGGCCCAAGTACTCGCTCGTCTGGCAAAAGAAGAGGCGGCAGACAATAATAAAGTAAAGGCAACACTCCTAAAAAAGTATCGCCTGTCCGCAGAGGCCTTTCGGCGCCGCTTCAGGGAAGCCAGAAAACAGCCTAATCAGTCATTTCCGGATTTTGCGTATAACCTTAAGGCAGACCTGAAGGAATGGCTAAAGGGAGAAAAGGCTTACGGAACTCACGATAAAGTAATAGAGGTGATCTGCCTGGAGCAGTTTTTTGGCTCTTTGAGGGAAGAAATGCGCGTGTGGGTGCAGGACAGGCCGGGAAATAAACCCTAGAAAGTGCAGCAGAGCTGGCCGAAGAGTTCCATGCCAAGCGGGTAGCAGAGGGTGCGCGTGCCCCCGTAAGCCCCAAAGTAGAAAAAGAATTTCCACGGATCCAGACAGGAGGGGCAGCAAGCCGCAACTGGGAGCGGAACGAGGGCCACAAAGCAGAATCAAGCAAACACACAAAGGGGGCGACCGAAAAAGAGAGGGATAAGGCTTTTGAAGCCAGAAAGAAACCAGTGTGTTTCCGTTGTCACGAGCCCGGTCACTTCGCCCGTGCTTGCAGGAAGCAGGAAATCGTTCTCTCCTTGGTGGAGGCGGGCGATGAGAACATGCGCCTGCTAGAGCCATACCTGAAAGGCATGCAGGTTAATGGAAAAGCGTGCCGGGTTCTGAGGGACTCCGCGGCCACCATGGACGTAATCCAACCCACGTACGTGAACGCAGTTGATTTTACTGGGGAATGTGCAGGGATTAGGCAGGTGGCCGAAGAGAATAGCGCGTGCTTGCCGATCGCACGAGTTAGAATAGAGGGCCCGTTTGGCGTTCTGGAAACGGAGGCAGCGGTATCACCGAATCTGCCGGAAAAATTTCCGTACCTCTTTTCAAATCGGTCGGAGCAGATGCCCCAAGAAGAGGGTCGTAGTTTCGGCGATCGAATCGTCCAGGCGCTCACTCCTGCGAAGGCTCGCGAGATTGCAGCTGAAGTAAATCGTAGGAAGAACGAAGGCTCTCCCACGACGGGTCAGGCAGGGGCAAACCCAGGAGGCGATGCTTCTGAGACGAGCGGAGAGGCTCGCGGCAGGAACAGATGCAACGCCGAGTACAAGGACTCAAAGGGGGTACAGTTCGATGAGCTCGTGGTGCCGCAGAAATACCGCGCAGGCATCCTTAAATTGTGCCATGGTGGGGGTTGGTCTTGCCACCTTGGAGTGAAGAAAACTAAAGCTAGGCTTCTACAGGAGTTTTATTGGCCTGGCTGCTCCAGGGATGTCAAGCAGTTTGTAAAGTCTTGCGACACCTGTCAGCGTGTCGGAAAGCCGGGGGATTTAAGGAAGGCTACGATGACGCTAGTGCCCGTGTTTAGCGAACCCTTCCGTCGTTTGGTGGTGGACGTAGTCGGTCCTCTACCAGTGACTCAGTCGGGCTACCGCTACCGAAAAGGGCGGGAAAACGGGAATGCCGATGGTCTCAGTCGTAGCTTTCCTGCATAATCTGGCGTAAAATGCCCTAATGCTCGAGAAAAGCTACCGTATCATTTTTGGTTTTTTTTTTCTTACTTCTCCGTACCTACCTCATTGCCGAAAATAAAAGTTTCTTACCAAATTTCAGACGCATGTCTTTTGCGAAAAAAGGAAAAACAAAGAGGAACTAGTTTTGGTTCAGCAGACTTCCGGGCGTGAGCTGTTGGCGAGGGTTAAGTCATCCAAAATTTGCAGCCATATTGCTCTGTATTAAATACCTGGCAATTATCTGAGGCTGGCCGCGTGCTGCCTAGCCGGAGGTAGGGGCTGAGCTCAGATCTGATCGCTAATGCTCCGTTGAGGACCCTTGCCAGCTGTGCAGGTCAAGTGGACTGACTACTACGAGGCCGACTGGGACTCTGACGCCCATTCGTTGTGCACCGACCAGCTGCAACCACTTCGTGGCGTCTTCTTGGCGGCGGACGGATTGTTGTGATCGGAGGCCCCGACAGCGGGAACAGACGAGCCCGGCTGGCGCCATCGAACTATGTTTGACCAAAGGTGCTGTCGTCCTGAGAAGAGGATTAGGAACGGCTCCTGGCGACGGCGAGCTGTGACGAAAGGCCTCTCATCCCTTCGTCCGGAGTATGGAATGCGGCATTTCTCACGAGCTGCGCCCTCACGTGGACCGGCAGAAAGACCCGAACAAAGGCGCCGGACCCGCCTCGCTCGCTTGCACTTGCGCGGCCAGACAAAGCGGGGGCGGACACGGCTGATTCATCTTACCCTCTGGAATGCCCGGGGCCGTCAGGACGCATCACCGCCTACAAAGCCAACGACCTTATGCACATGGTCAACCAGTCGGAAACCACATTCCAGGACGCCTCTTTCCCACGGAGGGGATCACCGCCTGCTAAGCCAACGACCTTATGCACCTGGTCAAATCGGTCGAAAACAGCATTCCAGGACCTCGAGGCGCCAGGATTCCTTATCGCCTGTGCACGTGTTTGTGGGGGCGGAGCGGTCACGGGGTTAGGGAAGAGACTATGAAGAGTGTGTCTTCCCATTGGACGCTTGATCAGCCACCGGTTTCCCTAGCTAGGTGCCTAGGGAATATCCACTGTATTTAAGCCGCGATTTGGCTGGTTTCGGCACTTCTTCTCTGACTTTTGGTCTCCCTGCTTCTCTTGTAAATATGTAAATAAACCTTCAAGTTTACCAACCCTCCTGAAGGCTTCCCTCCGTCGTCTGCAGAGTTCATCGTCATGCGGTGAAGACCTCGGTCCCGATACCCAAGCATATCACATCGCACAACACACGGGCCTCTAGCATTTCGCCTCCATCGAAACGCGACCGCCGCGGTCGGGATGGAACCTGCGTCTTTCGGGTCAGTAGCATATGCACTGAGCCACCGCGGAGGCTTCAAAAGTTGTTTGTATTTAAAAATGTGCACGTAGAGCGCACGAAACGCTAACGGCAACCAGGAATGCGCTGCTGCTCAACATGTGCGCCATGCCAAAAGAGGCGGATTGCTTGTACTACGTGCACCCGCGCTCCCTCGGGGTGTGTCGCAGCGGCGGCAGCAGCAGCGCGGCGTGCCTGACCATTAAGAGCCCATTATGGCGGCTGGCGAACACGAAGGTCAAGAACAGCGGAGGGGCGTAACGACGTCATCACGGCCTTATAGTTTTCAATGGCCATTGCCCCCTTCCCTGCCGAGGGAGCAGCTCGTGCTAACGCCTCAATAATAGCCGCCTGCCTAATTTCGCGGCTGCATCAGGCGCTAACAACCCCGCTCGCTCTCGGCTGTTTCATCGCACTAGTTGCGCAGGGAACAACCGCCTCACCAGTATGACGGCGTGGCACGCACTCGGAAAGCAATGGCGGACGTCTTTATTTGTCTGCAGTACAAGTTATGCTCTGTTCCCGGAAGTAAGATGTCTGTAGAGAACGACCGCTTCAGGCGCTAATCGCGTCCTAAGGCTGCTCATGTTCCGCAAAAGTTAGCAACTGCTGAGAAAAACTTAAAAATGCTCTCGGAGGGCTTTTGATGGGGCTTTTGAAGAAACAACTTATTGCCTCGGGCAGGCGTTGGAAATTTATCCACGTACCGTAACCATTTATGTAAAGAAGAAATTTTGTAAAATATTTTATTTCGTAGCTTCAACAAGAAAAAACGTAATAAGAAAACTGGTGCCTGTCAAAGGTTGAAATTAGACTGATTATTACACTCATGAAAGTAACCTCCTCTTTGATATTTTCGTGAAATAATTCGACGCTGCACGCGTGGTATTGTAAGCAAAACCATGCTCCTACTTTGGGTAACTGTGACAACGCCTTTCTTGGCCTACAGAGCACGAGGGGTGGTTTTTTTCACGCATGTTAAGCTATTCACTTCTTCCTGTTGCGTTATAGCACAAAGCCCAGACACCCGCCAATACTTCATTTGCATGTGAAGTGTCAGGCGCAAGAGATACCAGAATTATATGCGTAATCTCGCGAAAAATAGGAACTGCACCTCATCAGGGTGAGGCGAACCTCTGCCGTGTGCCTACTGCTGGATGACGAAATCACCGAAAGCGTGACCAGCAGGCAAGCTCAGCTGACACATAACGTGATACGAAGCCCACAAAAATACTGCGCTTCGTTTGTGGAAGGTAGGGCGCACTGCACCGCTGTCGGGAAAGAGAAATATTAGTGGCAGTAGGAAAGTCTTGTTGGAAAACTGGTTGAGCCCTCCCTCGAGCTTAAGTAATTCTCTCTCATCGTAAGTTGTCAGAGGAGATCGACACCTTTAGAATTCCTCCTGGTAACGGCGCTTCTCGAGCCTTCCACAAGTAGTAACGCACTGTGTAGGAAACAAAAAGAATTACTCGGAAGACGGGACACGCACGGCGTCCGCGAACAAGCTGCATTTATGTCTCAGTATTTTCAACACAACAGCCGCTCGCGAATCACGCGCCTCTGCCTCAATCGGCTGAGGCCACTGCAAGCCCCAAGATCTGTTTACAACTTCCTTCTCTCGAG
This sequence comes from Amblyomma americanum, assembly GCF_052857255.1. NCBI lineage: Eukaryota > Metazoa > Arthropoda > Arachnida > Ixodida > Ixodidae > Amblyomma > Amblyomma americanum. The sequence continues at coordinate 546,357,323 of NC_135497.1, read as the reverse complement.
GTGACGCCGTATGCACGCTAAAGATTGCGCATGCGCGCAGTGTGCAGCCCTCGCTGCATGCTATGCTATACTCGCAAACCACCCAGGCCGAAACTTTGGCATTATGAACCAGCGCACTGTTTTGTGAGCTTGAGGGGCGAAAAACTCCACTGCCTCCTCCCTGCTGCCGCTGACGAGTGGCGTTCCCCGCGCGCTGCACGCGCTGTGACAGGAAATGGAAGAGGGGGTCCACTCCCCCCACACCAGCGGTTGCCGGCCCGCTATGAGCTCGAAGACTTCACCCCGACTCGCATGTCGGGGCGGCCTCCACCTGCGACACAGGCAGGGTGGCGCCTGCCTCCTCGCGCAATCCAAAAGGCATCCATCAGAGCAGCAACGAGCAGCCCCGCCGTCTAACTGTGAAACGCGGGGACCCCGCATCTCACGGGCTGTCTGGCTGGCTGGAGACGGAGGCAAATTCCTCGCTGTCTGCGGCCAGTGTCGCTGCTTGTACCGCACTCACCCAGCTGTTGCGCGCCTGCATCTCTGCTATAGGGGCTCTGAGGGACGCCATCGGAAGGGCCGTGGGATTCGAGTCCAGCAGGCGCTCCGGAATAGCTTAGAGGGAATATATGAAAGCTTGTGTAGGGGGAACACCAAAAAAGGAATTGACGCACTAATATTTTCTGCGTTGAAACTTGAGCTCCCATCACTAGTCGACTGCAATTTTTTATTGTGTCTTCTTAATTAGTATCTTCAGAGAAGCAGACAGTTTTGGTCGATGTAACAGTGCTTAAATGCCAACTGATAGGGAGGTAGGATTGTAAATGTGCCAACACGAAGCTCTTCCGATCGGCCATATCCGCGCCCAGTTACGTTGTGTAACTGGGCGAAGACGTTACAGTGAAATAACTGCCGTGACAAAGGTAGAAACTTGGGCGAGTCGGTAACGGTGATCCATGGAAAGTGAGAGTAGCGCAAAACGGGACAAAGGTGTTGTGTCTGTCTTTCTCTGTCCCTTTGTCCCGTTTTGCGCTACTCTCACTTTCCATGGTTTGCCGTGACAAAACCATGCGCTGCGGTTTTGTGCAATAAATGATCCGGCGCATGGCTTTATGCGCTATGGAAAAATTACCCCATTAACTGCATATGCGCGATGGTCAATATGTCGTGCGTGGTTGAGGTGGCAGAGAGCGTGCTGCAGAATGCGATGACACCCCGTTTATTCGGTGCGGGGAGAATTGCACGGCATGCGAAGCAACAATTTTGTTAATACAATCTCACGCCCAAAGAAAGCCGAACCTAAGATACCACGTGGTCACGTGGCGCTTGAAGGTCTGGCAAAAATGCACCGCATTAGTACACGAGAGATATATAAGGGCGTCCTTGTTGACTTAGAAGGCAGGTGAGATGCGCTATTTAATGCCGTCACGGCCACAAAGAGCTCCTTGCTTTGGATGCAAGTTCAAAATTTAACGCTGTTTGCAATCTCTTCTAAAGTAAATCGAAATTTTTATTGCTTCAATAGCTTCAACAAGTTATATACGGCATACGTTTCTAATAGCGAATGGTAAGCCCCCCCCCCCCCCCCCCCCCCCCCCTCCATTTCTTCTCGCTCTAACATAGTATTCCCGTCTTCCGGCAAACTTGACAAGACCATAAGTCGCTGGTTGCCACTCTGGAATACTGATGGTTCCTGTTCACTTGTTCATCACGCATTGCACTTTCAGATGTTGCTGCATACGTATTCGTCGTCTGAAAGCGACGCCAATGCCAGCGCCAAACGATAGAGGTGAGGTAAACAGGTTCCAATGGAATCACGATACTGGCGAATATTCCCTGTTTCCTGCACGCAAGCCGTTCAAGCAATTTCGAGTTACCAATCCTCTGATCTTTTCGCAGCATATCAATTCCATGGTAATAGCTTAAAAAAAAGCAAGCGCTTGATCATGTGCGTGCTAGCGCTGAAACGAATTTTACGTGAGAAGATGCTCGCTAACATAAGTCAAGATTCGCTGGCGTAAACGACGGCTGCACCTGTCATTTACCAATGCGGCCATGTATGCCACTCGGCGGGGTCTTTTGTGTTTCTTACCTGCAGTGCACGCTTATGACGATGCTAAGGATGTAGGGACTGCTGCTGCTGCTCACTGAGGCGTTGTGGCGCAATATTCACGCCTGGCCCCCTCCGTTATACACGAGTGAAGACGGCATTCGGGCATCTGCGTCATGCCGACGTGAATGCCGGTTAGCATCGAAGGGAAGTCCAGCCCGGCGTTCTCGTTTTTGAACAAGCGAGGCAGCGGCCGTCGGAAAGAGTGGCCGACTGGGCGGAATAATTAATTCTTGAGGGGGAAGGGCGCAGAGCAGCGGCTGAACCATGAGCGGAAAAGAGGAAAAAAATTAGCAGGAAAGGCGCACCCATGCGGGCGCTGCCCAAGCTTTGTCTTTATGCGCACAACTAATTCCGCTTTGGCTCCTCTGACGTCTCTTTTATTCCCGCCTTCTATTTCGCTCTGGCCTCTGCTATACATTCAGGTGCACCTTCGGCGGCGGTCGCAGAGCTGCCCAAGCACAGTTGGCAAACACGAATGGAAACATTCCTTCACGGAGGAAAAACGCTTTTGATGTGCCACAGGAGACTGAAGAAAAAAAACAAAAGGCGGTAATGAGCGTACATCAAGCCTGGAAGCTTTTTCACTCTGATTTATGATTAATTTGGCGCTTATGGCCCTTTCAAAGCATCGGGGAACGGCGTTTTTAACGTAGTTACATATTTTAGGCATTTGTCTAGCGATGATGAAAAGCAGAGCTGCAGCATCCATCCTCTGCGCGAAAAAGAAAATTTCAGAGCATAGACTGGTCCAGCCCCTACGTACTGTCAGAGGTACTTCAGCAGTCAGCCAAACCTTTTTGAACCTATGCACGCACGCAGTTCAATTGTACACAGCGTTGACTGTCGGGAAAAAAAGCCCCTATTTCCCTTCATTTGTCTGCTAATAGCTTAACGAGGGTATCGGATCTGGGAGTCTTGATGCCATAGGGAGCATAAGAGGGCTCTCGCACAGTTTCCGCCCTCGCCGTTAGATGACGTTCTACGTCACATTCGCGGTAATACAGGAAGTGCTACGTCCGCCGCTATGGACGAAGGTGGCGCTGGTGAACACTCTCATGGTTCGCTTACATGCAAAAACATAAATACCCACGAGAGCAGCAGATTTGACAGCCGTCACCGTAGCTCAGTTGGTAGAGTACCGGACGCGAAATTCGGAAGTCGTGGGTTAGGATCCCACCGGCAGTGTGTGGTTTTCTCTTCTGCTTTATAGTGAATTATCGCGAAATAATAGGCCTACTATTCTCCCATTGATGAACACCACAAATTAGGTTAACATCTGTGCCTTTTCCTCCTCCTCTTTATCTATCTATCCATCTAGAAAAAAAAAACATCCCCATTGCTCTTTGGTTTCGTTGACTGTTGGATTCCATGTATGTCCTAACCAGCCCCTTTTTTCCCTTCACTGGTTTGCTCAAGATTTGGCTCTAGTACTTCTAACCTGTTAGACTTAATACTTACCACAACTCGTGATCCTTACCTTCTGCATCGTATACATTACTTGCCCGGTTTGAATGATCATTGTCTCATTTACTTGGAACTAATAGCGCATATTGCAAAAAAGTTATCAGCATGAAGACAATTACAAGCTATTTGAGAAGCGACTACACACCAATGAAATCCAAACTTGCAGTTCTAGTCTTGCAAACTAATCTTGCAGTTCGTGAAAACATTTCACGCAGCCGCCGCAGTTGCTCACTGGTTCTGGCGCTCGGCTGCTGACCCGGAAGACATGGGTATGGTCACGGCCACCGCGCTCGCATTTCAATGGATGCGAAATGCCAGAGGCCCGTGTACTGTGCGATGTCAGTGGGGGTTAAAGAACCCCAGCTGGTCGAAATTATCTAGAGCCTACCACTACGGCATCTCTCATAGCCTGAGTAGCTTTAAGAGGTTAAACTCACAAATTCGCACACAGAAAAAAAAATTCACGCCTCATTCTTTTCCACGGCATATTTTTTTTCATAACCAAACAGTAAAATATGAATTTTTTTTCATCATTTGTTGAGCATCCGCATACAGTTGCCACCCCTATATGTAAAATAAATGTGCTCTTCAATTCTTTTTTACCTAAAACCAGGCAAGAGTGGAACTGCCCTCCGTCTTTTATTGGCTGAAATTAAGACACGTCCTCCTTCTAGACAGCCATCGTCAAGTATGTGATCGAACCAGCACCTGCATCATAATTTTTATTGTTGCTTATATTTTTGTAACAAATCTAATCCTTTATTTTTTACACACCCACCCCTCTCCAAAGCCCTCTTGTGTCGTGAGGGCGTTGTAATAAATTAGATAATTAAACAAACAGGGTACCAGACTGCCACAAAAATTAAATATATTGATGTAAAAGGACAACCGGAATTCTTGAATCTGGGCTCTGAATTCTTGCCTGCCACAAATCCCTCTCCTAGTTTTTTTTCTCTTCTAGCTTAGACGAAGAATTTAACGAACCTAAGTGTTTGATCCATCTCTCAGGTTTCATTCTCTCACCTCTCGCGATTTCGTGCGCTAACAACACACGCACCAACATTAACTATGCAATCAAGGTGTGGTTCATTGAGTGAAGACGCACGTCGTGCTTCTGCCCAGTTGCCTCAGGAGACCAAGTGGATGGGCGGAAAATGACATTTTGATGATGCGTGGGTGCCTACGCGGGCCGACATACGCACAGGAGCGGAGGCAGCGTAGATATTGGTCGCCATGCAAGAAGCCACGGACGGAGCCAGACGAAATGAACAGCAAACTCGTCTTGGTACGGAATGCGTCACAAGTAAAGAGCCCAAGTTGTACTGGGAGGACGGGAAGTATAGTTGCCATCGCGTGCCCACGAGCAAACCCCTCGGGCTTTTCGGAAATGCTGCTCATCAACAGGCCCACCTCCGCTGTCAGGCTTGGCATGGGGTGCGACAGGACTCCGTCATCCAGAGCGTGTTTCAAAGAACACAGGCTGGGGCACCTCTCATCGCCTTCTGCCGAAACGCAGGCTGCTCTGTAAGACGCTCGTTTCTAGAAAATTATCTTCGACGCAGAGTTTTCATGGTGCGCCAAAAGAAATTCAAGACGTAAACTTGATAGAGGAGAAACTAGGCCACTAGACAGTGACAACAACAGTGATTCCCAGTGTATTGCCAACGGGAGTTCTATTTACTACGTGACTTTTGATATAACCGCTGGCACGGCGGCGGTAATCTGAAAGCGTAGTTGGGACTCATAAGAAGCACAACGCTTCCAACCTATAGTTCCTGGGGGCAGCAGTTGCGGAACGCTGATGTGCTTGAAACAGCTTTTGAGAGGCACATACCTCGTGAAGAAAGGCAGCTGCTCTCGTCTTGAGATGTGGGGAAAAGAAAATGGTCAGGGTACACCAGCCGCATCAGTGTAGCACCGACGAGCCATGTGCCATTTCTCGAGGGTGCAGTGCGACTTCAATGTCTAGCCTGTTGACGAATTCACGAATTTCGCAAGATCAATTCCGTAAAAACACGAATCGCACTAGTTTCTAAGCTAGCTGCCCGTGAATTGCGCTCTGTTCATAGGGCGCTGTTTGCGTTGGATTTCTGCATGACAGTATACACAAGTTCTAGTCCCGATCTGTGCAAGCCGCTGCTCTGTTCCCAGAAGGAGAAGAATAGGACGCATGTGACGGGGGGCTTTCGCCACGTTATCCTTTGACAGCGACCGCATTGGAATCAAGCCGATTGGCTGGACATCGGCTCCCCGCCGCGGAGAAGCCATTTTGTAATTGGCGAGCACCGTCACTCGCAGGACGTTCGCGCGCACAAGGCCGACTTCAGTTCTGCACGTGTTTATTCTCCTTTTTCAGGAGGCATGCGTCGGTACGTAAGAGCGGGGCGGGCGGAATTATCGTGGAAGTGTTCAACGTGAAGGTAAAATAAAGCACAACTATCAACACTTTCCAGTGCCATCAATAGTTGGATATGGGTACGAAGCTGAAGGAGATAAAGCCGGCCAAAGAACAGGTATAATGTGCCACTTGGTATCCTTTAACGTCGATACGGGTGTAGTGTCATGCCGTTGTGTCCAAGATGTTTTCCCATGCGGGTTGGTGCCCCGCGTGTGACCAAAAGTTCCCGGAGCCTTCGGAGGGCGCGCCACAAAGACGTCCCGCGGCGACGGGGCAGCGGTGAGCGCCGTGGATTAGGGCCCCCGCTAGGCGCGACCCCAGGAAGCGAACTCTTAACCGGCCTTGCCTCCTGCGTGGACAGCCACCTGCTGTGCACCCCGTCGAAGCGCTTTCTCACGCCTTCGGCGATGCTCGTGCGTCAGATAGATGAATCAGGCTGACTCTTGGGGATAGCGTGGGCTTACTGCGTTGACAGCAGTGTGCCCTCTGTCGGGAGAGACTCGTGCGCACTATGCTTGCGCAGTCACATCGGATGAACACGAACGCCTTGTGACTGGGCCGCAGTGAAGAGAAAAGGGAAACGAAGGATCGTACACAGAACGACGCAAAAAATTATAAACAACGCGTCTTTGACGAAACTGGACCATTGTTGTGAGCGGGCGCCCAGAGCTAACACAGTTAATATTGCGATCGCCTTAGAAGTCTCATAGAGCCGAAAATGTGCCCCCCATTGGTTGGACAGAAGTGACATCGCCAGTCCGGAACATCCCCATTGACTGGTGGAAAGTGACGCCATCAGACTTGAAGTGAGGACACTTCCCGTAAAGGCATAAACAGCTGCCAACGCTACCGTACTGCCGACACATATTAGAATTTGGGGTCTCAGTGAATTTTAGTGCGCTACTGCACTAAATCCCCCAATCTCAAAATTAGCAGGTGATTGCTTGTCCGAAGCCACTGGTAGGGTTGGCCACTTGCCACAATGAGCAGGTGGCAATCTTCCCATCCGGCTGTGGGAAGCCTGCCAGCAGGCTTTATGGCCAACTATGCAAAGTATTTATGGTAAAACACTCTATGGCCGCGATTGGGCTTGAAACCCGCGGCGGCTCAAGCAGATGAGATTCGCTGGCCACTGCATTAGACCACTGCGTAATCGCCGCAGCCGAACATCCCGCGTGGTTAACTTCCAGTGCCTCCCGCTGTTCATTGTATGTCGACGTTTTCATCAACTTCCATCAGGGCGCAGTGGACCGAGAACACACCGCTATCGCACTGCCCTTTTAAACCAAGCCTCCGAACCGAAACAGAAGCGAAAAGCGAACTGAGAAAGCGCCTAATTCGTATTTTGCCTAGCCACGCTAAATCATCAGTAATTTCTTTTTTACTGTACACTTATGCAAAAAATCTAATGGAGCTAAATGCTTTTAAGCAAATTCGAACTCTGAACAGTAAAATCCTAGACGTAGAGCATGAAAAACGCCCCAAGCGGTACAAGTGTTCTTTTTTTTTTTTGACGTGTTTACAGCTTGCTATAAGTTTAGTAATTATTTACAGCTTTTATGTATCAGCGTCGTGTCGCTGAAAGAACTTGCTGTTTCGTATAATTTTTTACTAATTACGCCGCCCCTTATTTCTATGTGAACAGCACCTGAACACAAATAAACAAATTACAAATGCTGAGTAAGCCCCAACACGTTTGCGGAACTGCCCGTGACTTAAAAACGGCGTTGTGCAAATAGTAAACATAGAGATTTCCTCTTTATTACAGGTATTCTTCATCACCGTATTAATTGTTCAGTTACTAGCTTGTAATAATATTGGTGACGAGAGTATTTTTTACACCACGAAATGGGACAACTGCGCGCCGTTCGCACGTTCTGACCTCTTAAATGACGAAAGATTTTCGATGACTGTGCTTATTGGTCTCATCTTTCAGTCAGTCGACAAGTGCCACGTTAGCTGTTGTTAGCCTTTTGTAACGGCCATAATTCCGGTGCCGTTCATGAACCAAGGGCTTTGATGCGGGCTTTTCCTGAGCGGCAGCCTTGTTCAGGCAGAGCCCGCCTTAATCGAAGCGGTGCTTTGGGTGGCCAGAGAACGTGACACATCTCTTGAACAGCACCTATTGTTAACTATTCAAAACTCCAACTTCTCTCTTTTTCTTATTAGAATCATGAGTTCATTTCTTTACGGTGATATTACTAAGGTTACTATAGTTACTGTAGGAAACGAAGCCTTCGCCTCCCTGTTCCTATGCAGTTCTATGGTAGCTGCTTTCGTTATGAGTAAGCGTAATTTGACAGGCTAACTTTGATGCTACCCGTATTTTTCATCTTTTTCCATTTACAAAGACAGGCAGAGCTCAGTTATGCCAGAAATTGCTTCAGCACAGCACAAGCGCTCACAGGGTTTTCGCTTTACTATGTTTTTTTTCTACGCAGGGAGCATTACCCTTGTAAAAATGATCTATAGACAGTCTATAGACTTCTCATACACTCTATTGCCTTCCTATATATATTTCTTTTTGTCTACTCTTAGTCTATGGGCTGTCTACAGACAAAAGTCTACTAAAAGTGTATGGCCATAAATCTATAGATTGTCTATAGACCGTCTATAGGATTTGTATTGCCTAAAGACTGTTCTCTAGACTCGTCTATACAGATTCTATAGACTTTATAGACAGAAGTCTATGGACAGTCCATAGACTCCCTGAAGACGTTTTTGTAAGGGTAATGCCAAGCTCTGCTGCAGATACGTGGCATATCGCATTTCACAGCGTCACTCTCAACGTACAAGGCGGCCAAAAAAGTGTGCGAAAACAAAAAAAAAGGTTACGCTGTCTAGTGTTGCCGAAACCAGGAACGTGCGGCAAAGCTGCGATTTGGACTTCAGCAATCTTGAAAAAGAGTTTCGAGGATGGAAAGGAAGAACTAAACACTACGCGAAGAATGGTTCTCCGGAACCTGTGCACTTGTGGAGGGAGGCTGCGGCGCTTATTCGGCAGAACAGAAGCGGCCCAGCGTCGCGCTAAACCCGTCGAGGCGCTCTCCGCTTCCTCGCGGCGGTTGTCCCGCCAGGGGGCGCGAAGAGGCCGAGCAGCGCACGCTGGGCCAGCAGAAATCTCAGGACGAGTGGCGGGGGAGCCGCTTTTCCTTGTTGCGAGGCCAGCCGAGCAGCGTGCATTGTTTGTTTCCGGGACGGGAAGCCTGGCGGCTACGAGTGACGTAATCCGCCGCAAAAAGCGGTGGCGTCGCCCAGAGCACGCCCTTTCCGTGTTCGTCTCGTCGAGTGCGGGGCCACAAGTGTAGGCTTAGCGGTCGCGCGGTGAGCCCGCGCGAAGGCGCCACGGGAAGGGAGCGGCTTGCGAGCGTGACGACGCTAATCCGGCGCGCCAGACGCGGACGCAAACAGAGGGAGGAGTGCGATGCGCGTGAGCGCCTCTTCAGTGAAATTGCAGGTTTCGACATACTATTCCAGGTTACCGCAGCTTACAGCTGTTTTGAAACATTTCATTGCGCTTACTTTTCCGATTAGTTATTTTGTATATGCCTATTGCACTCATCATCTGCGTGCCTCTAGACGAGATTCAAGTCCGGCATTAGCTTATGCCTGGCAGCACTTATGCAAGCCTGAAATATGCCGATTTATGAAAATTACATTTGCATATGCACTACACCCCTAGCGACGTGCTCACCTGTCTGGATGGAGGATGGATGGATGGATGGATACGGCTGAACCCTTTACATCGGGCGGTGGCTCAAGCCACCTAGCCATGTCTTGTGAAATTTTACTCCTGTCTTGCTTTTAGCCACCAATCAGATAACCTTCGCTTGGTTACTTCTAACCTCTTAAAATCCACTTTCCCGTCACTATCCCTAAACCCCAATGCCTTGGGTAAGTCAGCCCCGCTGCCTTCCACTGTAGGGTGAAGCCCTTTACAGAAAAGTATCAAGTGTTCAGCCGTTTCCTCCTCCTCTCCGCACGCAATGCACAAAGTGTCTATCCCCTGGTACCTGACTCTATACTTCTTAGTCCGCAAAACTCCAGTCCTGGCCTCAAACAACAAAGAACTTCCCCTACAATTATCATAGATATTTTCTTTGACAATTTCCTGTTTAAAGGTCCGGTATGTTTCTAGTGCCGATTTCCTCAGCATCCCTGTTTTCCACAAAGCTCTCTCTGTTCCTTTAACCTTTTTCTTAACCGATAATTGCTGATTTGCCCCCTTACTGCTGTCCAGATATTTGCTTGTCAATTTTCTAGTTCGCTTTCTCCATTTCGTGTCAACATTCTTTATATACAGGTATCTGAAAACTTTCCTAGCCCACCGCTTTTCCTCCATCCTTCTCAATCGTTCCTCAAATGCTATCTTACTGCTAGCCTCTCTGCTCTCGAAAGACGCCCATCCCATATCACCCTGTACCCCCTGATTTGGTGTATTGCCATGTGCTCCCAAAGCTAACCTCCCTACTCCCCGTTGCCTAATTTCCAGCCTTGCTTGAACATCTGGCCTCATACACAGGACCGCATTCCCGAAGGTCAGGCTAGGGACCATCACCCCTTTCCAGATCCCTCTTACCACCTCATACCTATTGTAATTCCACAGTGCCCTATTTTTCATGACAGCTGCATTCCTACTAGCTTTATTCATTACATATTTTTCATGCTCTGTCAGATACTCAACACTGTTATTTATCCATACCCCAAGATACTTGTACTCATTCACCACCTTTAGCACGAACTCCTGTATTCTATGCTCGCCGCCCTCTTCATTAAATGTCATGACTGCAGATTTTTCCTTACTATACTTGAAGCCTAATCTATCTCCCTCTGTACTGCATATGTCTAACAACTTCTGCAGGTCTTCCTTGTTGTCAGCCATTATCACTATATCGTCCGCATATATTAGTCCCGGTAATGTCTGTTTAATCAATTCCCCTTGCTTGAAAAAAGATAGGTTGAAACCTAGTCCGCTCCCCTCTAGCTTGGCCTCCAAACCTTGCAGGTACAACATGAACAACAAAGGGGACAGAGGACATCCTTGTCTAAGCCCCCGCTGTATCTCTACAGGCCCTGATACATTTTTTTCCCATTTTATGAGCACTCTGTTACCTCTATATATATATCTTTTAAAAGATTAATTACTCCATTTTCCACATCCAATGTGCCCAATATGTCCCACAAATGCTCCTGAGTAACGTTGTCATAGGCTCCCCTAATATCCAGAAATGCTAGCAATAAGGGCCTATGTTCCTTTTCCGCAATTTCTATACACTGTGTCAATGAAAATAGATTGTCCTCCAACCTCCTTTGTTTCCGGAACCCATTCTGTAGTTCCCCTAGCACCCCCTCGTTCTCCACCCAAGCCTGCAGTCTATCCTTTATAATTTGCATCACCACCCTGTAAACCACAGACGTCACTGTTATGGGGCGATAGTTACTTACGTCTGCTTTGTCCCCCTTTCCCTTATATATCATGTTCATTCTACTTAATCGCCATTCATCGGGGACTTTCTCATCCACTATCATTTTGTTCACTACCTGTATTAATGTTTGCTTGGATTTTGGTCCTAACTTCTTTATCAACATAATCGGGATACCATCTGGTCCTGTTGATGTACCACTAGGAACCTTCTTCTCTGCCCTTTCCCACTCTCCTTGCTCAAGTGAAGCTATTGCTGTAACCGGTCTATCCTCCTTCGATAAATTATGTACCACGTGCTTTGCTGAAAATTTTTCCGTCATCCTTGTTCCTATGTGTTTCATTGCTTCATCCCCTTCTAGTCGAATACCCTCATCTGTAACAATAAACCTTTGTTCTAGCCTAGTTTTATTACCCATTGCATTTAGATGTTGCCAGAATTTTTGGGCTGCTTTTCTATCCTTTTTATTTACTTTTGACATCCATTGGGCACCCTTTCTTCTAATTTTCTCATTAATCAAATAGGATGCGTCCCTTCTACACTTTATGAAGGTATCCCATTTTCTGTCTACTTCGGGTTTTGGTTCCCCCCTCTTCTTGGAATATCTGTGTTCCCTGGATGCTTCCTTGCGCTTTTCTATTGCCCTCTTGACCTCCTCATCCCACCAACTCTTGGGTTTGCATCTTTTCCCTTTTAGCTTTACTCCCACCTTAGCTAGCTCTAGCTCCAGTAATCGAGTTAATTTGGTATAAGTCCATTCTGTTTCACTATCCTCAAAAATTACTTTCTCGATTTGTTTGGCTGCTACTTCCAATTGCTTTTCTGAGTAAAAATTTCCCCCTGATTGTTTATCTTGATTCAGTCCTACATTGCTTTTTCTTCTGAAGCTCAACTTGATACGCTTGTGGTCACTACCTAGACTTCTGGAACCATCTTCATCTATGCTCATTACCCCTAATCTGTTATACATCCTCTGTGACATTAGTGCATAATCTATCGTCGAGTGCAGACTCCCCGCCTCCCATGTTATGAGCCCTTCACACTTCTCGGTGCTGTTGCATACAACTAAATCATGCCTGTCACACATGTCCTGCAGCATGCTTCCTGTCGAATCCGTGTACCCATCCAGGTCTTCTATGTGTGCATTCATGTCGCCTAATATAATTATCTCGCCCTGTCCTCCTAGCTCATCAATGTCGCTTGCAATACATTCTAACATTTTCCTGTTTTCCTCTTTGGCATTAACCCCTGTCCACAGGTATACAAAGCCAAGGAGTGTTTGCTTGCCTGCCACTGTTCCTTTTAGCCATAAATGTTCCCTGCATCCCAGTCTAACCCTTTGAAAATTCATACTTTTATGAAAAAATGCCCCAATTCCACCTCCCTTTCTGCTGCCCTGTGTTCTATTGCAATATTCCCATGCGTAGTCTGGGTTACAGGGTGGTTGCTCCATGTCTCTAAGATGTGTTTCCGCTAAACCATATACCATTAATTCCTCCTGTCTTAACTGTTCTTCTATTTCCTCCCATTTCAGTCTATTCCTGCCACCTTGCATGTTAATGAAACCTATATCTGAATTAACTTGGCCCTGGCGCTTGCGTCTCTTTCTTCCCCTATGGTTCCATTGTCCGTTTGATCTTAATTCTTCCTTCTCTACACTGGTTCCTTCAGAGCTCTGGGTCCCCCCAAAAAAGCTGTTGCCTGGCGACCTATCCTACTACCCACCTTCTTGCCAGTGGCACCACCGTAGTGGATGCCATCCTGTGCAAAAGGGTGGGGCCTAACCTCGTACACTTCAATGCAAAACCGCAGCGCCCCGTAGCGGTCGTGCCGCGAAACACTGCGGAATAGCGGAGAATAACAATTGTCCTAGAGTGCACTTGCGATCTGAAATGGCACAGGTACCACACCGCGGGAGACAATATACAGAGTGACGAAGGCGGAAACGGCGATGAGTTGAAGCCTCCTTCCTCCAAGGACGTGGACCAGAACGGTAACTTGAAAGGGTTTCTACCTCTCTCATTGCTTTGATTCGTTCCGTTGTTTCGCGTCAGGACTCAAAGCGTAAAACAACCGCGGAATAAGCGAAGTTATAACCTCCTGTTTGTCCTTTCTGGTGTGCAATCATGCGCACGAAAGAAGCCCGTTTTGCATCGGGGTCCTGCTCGAGTTCTGAAGCTCTGGGTCGAAATCCTAATTGACGCAACCATTTTAAAGCACTGGCTCTCAATTACTATGGTTCGTCTTGCTTCGGAAAGAAGACACTCATGCGCAACGGTTAAAATACGCGAAAAACGTCGTCACGTGTTATTCAGTAATGAATTTCTGGAGCTGTGAGAAAGCATTCGTTTTTATACTATTGATTTCGCCACCAAAAAGCTTCTGCACCTTTGGTAAATCTGTATTTCAGGTTATTTTTACGATACACTGCGTCTTGAGTATCGCGCTGCTATTAGATGTATAGAAGTCCCATGTACACATGTATGGTACCTCACTGATGCCTCAGCATAATTTTAAACGCGTGCTCTTGTGGGCAGTGTTACGTTTCGCCTACGACTCGCGGTATAGCCGGCGCGGATGCAACGGACGCCGGGGCTTCGTTCAAAGTGGCGGTCATTTTGGCCCGTTCAGTGCTGCCGCAACGCATCCCACCAAGCGCGTCCAGGCAGGTTTCAATGCCACGTGTCTTCGTGTGTGTGTGTGCATGTTGGCGCCCACGCTTGTCAAAGCGCGGCAGCCGGGGAGAGGAGCTCCCCAACTGGGAGGCGAGGAGGTCTGACCGGCGCCGGCCCGGCGGACGCGTCACGTCACGTCTCAACATGTCCGTGCGTCGCCGTCTCGTGCGCCTCATCCCGAGCCGTTCCTTCATGCCCTCGACTCCGAGGGTATAAAGGCAGCTGCACCGGACGCCAAGAAGAGACTTCGATTTCTTCCGTCAAGTAACGTGGTCGCCCTGACCGGCTGCTCTTTTGCGATGCTAGAATAAACAAGTTGTTCTGTTGGCAGTCGACTCATCCTTTGCTGGACCTTCGGATGTTTCCAGCTGTGCCCCAGGCCGCCAGGCCAACGCTACCCTTGGGGCTTGCGACCCATTTGCAACAACTGGTTGCCAGCGGTGGGATCGCGACAACGGAGGCCAGCAGCGAAGATATGCGGTCAACTGTATGCTGAGCAGCACAACGACCATCCGGGAGCAGTGCAACGAGCCCTGTGTGATGACTGGTTGCCTGCAGCGGAACGACTGCGCTGAATTCTTAGCTGCGAGGTTTGGTGAGTGCGGGACTTTCTTCTTCGGAGTTTTGCCAGGCTTTTGTTAGTGTCAAAAACAGAGCTGGTAATTGTGTTGTCGTTGCTGCCGGGTTAGTTTGCGGCACGACAATAGTAGGCAGTAGAGAAAGCAGCATTCGGAGCAGCCATGGATTTGAAGTCGTTGCGCAAACCGAAATTGCTGGAGCTTGCAAGAGAGTTGGGTCTGGATGTCTCAGACAAACTCAGAAAACCAGAACTGCTAAGGGCTATTCTTGAGTTGGAGGCTGAGGATGACGAGCTGTCGGAATGCCTTGAGACCATTGAGGAGAGGGAGCAAAAAGAGAAAGACGAGCGCGAACGTAAAAAGCAAAAAGAGAAAGACGAGCGCGAACGTAAAGAGCAAAAAGAGAAAGACGAGCGCGAACGTAAAGAGCAAAAAGAGAAAGACGAGCGCGAACGTAAAGAACAAAAAGATAAAGAAGAGCGCGACCGTCAACACGCTTTGGAAATGAAGCGTCTCGAGGTAGAGATGGAACGCGCTCGTAATGGAAGTCAGGCACACGGTGCAGGAGAACGAGTATCGTTCAAAATGACTGACCTGATGCGGCCGTTTAAGCTTGGAGAGGACATTGGTTTGTTCCTGGTCAACTTTGAGCGAACGTGCGAGAAGCAGGGGTTCTCTCGGGAAACGTGGCCACAACGTTTGCTCACTTTGTTACCCGGCGAGGCGGCCGACGTAGTCGCTCGCTTGAAGAGAGAGGAGGCAGAGGACTTCGACCAAGTGAAATCGAGTCTGCTAAAAAGTACAGGCTGTCAGCGGAGGCGTTCCGTCGGAAGTTTCGGGAAAACGAAAAAGGCAGAAGTGAGTCATATACAGAGTTTGCCTACAGGCTTATGTCAAACATGCAGGAGTGGCTCAAAGAAGAGAAAGCGTTTGGTGACCACGAGAAAATTCTGCAGTGTTTCGGGCTGGAACAGTTTTATAGTCGGTTACCTGAGAACGTGCGGTACTGGGTCTTGGATAGGTCAGACGTTAGTACAGTGGCTAAAGCCGCCGAGCTAGCCGAGGAGTTTGTGACGCGTCGGGCTCGCGGAGCTAAGGACATTCAAAAGGGTGAATTTGGCTCCAATTCTGAGAGGCCGAAGTTCACACCCATGACAGCAAGGGGGGGAGGGGGGGGACACGTAGTGCGGATGCGAGTGAAAGCAGTCCGACCGAACGTAAGGAGACGGCGGCAGCCGAAGCCGAACGCAGAAAGCGGTTCGAGACGAGGCAAGCGCGAGTGTGTTATACGTGCCAGAAGCCGGGTCACTTTTCGGCGCAGTGTCCAGAAACAAAAACAAAAGTGTTTTTGTCATTATGCAGCACTGACGAGAACATGAAGCTTCTCGAGCCTTACATGCGAGACTTCCTCGTGAACGGGAAAGAGTGCCGAGTGCTTCGTGATTCCGCAGGTACAATGGATGTAGTTCACCCCTCTTACGTAGAACCCGATATGTTCACGGACTAGTGCGCATGGATCAAGCAAGCCGTGGAAGCTCATAGCGTGTGTCTGCCCGTAGCAAAAGTGCTTATTGAAGGACCTTTCGGTGCAATTGAGACGGAGGCCGCAGTGTCATCTATGCAGCCCCCCCCCAGTACTAATAATTGGTTTTTTTGGGGAAAGGAAATGGCGCAGTATCTGTCTCATATATTGTTGGACACCTGAACCGCACCGTAAGGGAAGGGATAAAGGAGGGAGTGAAAGAAGAAAGGAAGAAGAGGTGCCGTAGTGGAGGGCTCCGGAATAATTTCGACCACCTCGGGATCTTTAACGTGCACTGACATCGCACAGCACACGGGCGCCTTAGCGTTTTTCCTCCATAAAAACGCAGCCGCCGCGGTAAGGTTCGAACCCGGGAACTCCGGATCAGTAGTCGAGCGCCCTAACCACTGAGCCACCGCCAGGACCAGGAGCAGCAGCTGGCAATCTCTGGACAACTTGTGAAAGCTCTGATAGATTTACTTGTGAGGCATTATCATTTTGCACGACTGGTGCAAACAACATTGGGCGCAAAGGTAGTAAAGACGAGAACCGCTTTTGCAGGCTTGTGGCAATTAATTCAACCGCTTGGATAGCTTCTTCAGGTGACATAACTAATGACTGAAAATTATGAGAGGACATGAGCTGTTTCCTAGACCGTAGGAAACCGAATAGTGCACGTCGGTGGCCTGTTTTTAAAAAGCAGAAAGGGCTTCTTACCGTGATCCTCATCGTTTTCAATGCAGTCCCATAAAGATTTTTTTATAGAAACGTGTCACTTGAATTCTTTGAAAGTTAGATGTAGAGCTATTAGGAAGACCACAGAGAGAGGACGACACAACAAACACAAGTACGATCTCTCTCTCTGCTTTTCCTAATAGCGCTACACCCTATCTTCAAAGAATGGGTGATCAACTAGCTCAGCACCAAGTTCTAGTGGAGGCATCTGAATAGCCATTTTGGATAGATAATTCGGTTCCTTCGAACTTTCAGGCTTTCCGCATTACTTCCCGTTTATAATTGAAATCCTGAAAGAACAGTACACCGGTCGCTCTCCTCCAGGTCTGCCGATGCGGTGAATTCTGGCGACTGAGCTGCATGTCACATCATGCCAACTTCTGCAATCCTCAAAGATAACTTTTTTTTAAAGAACGGATTCTGTTTCATCGGACTCTTTTTGTATTTCAAAGGCAACCAACTTAAAAAGCCTACTTCTGTCCTCCAAATCAATAACCTTTTAAGGAAGAAAGATTACTGTTCTTTACAAGTTTTCAAAGGGCGATGATTGGTCTTTTAAAGGATTGAGCTGCTGGGTGCATTCACACAAATTTTTTCCATCCGAACGTTTTGAGTCGTAGTGCTGCCATCTCATATGTTAATTTTTCCGCTCTCAAAAGTTGTTGCTTCAACGATTCTTGAATGCTCACACTGTCCGAGTGGACCAGGTGTCAGCCCTGATACTGTAAACAACAACTGGCCTAATAGGTGCAGTATTTGCCTGAAGTAACCAGAGTAGAAGGTTTGCTTCTCAGCGGTATAATGAAGCTATTATGTCAGCCGTAAAACTCGAAATCTCTGTATGGTAAGAAGAACCCTAGTACTCACCATCCAAGAACCTTTTGATCTTTAGGGTAGTCGTAAGGGCTCTACTATTCGAATGAAAAGCAAGCCATGCAGCATGGTTACTTTTGGCAAAGGCTACACATGTAATACGGATAAAAAAAGCGTCCCACTTCGGCTTAAGGAGGGCCGCTGTGACACCGGTCAAAAAGTTTCTGATCTCCACCTGACTTCTGGGCACAAGGAAAGCATGGCATGAAATTTGAGATAGTCCTTCTTTGTTAAATCACCTTGCGTACATCCTAAACTTTATACCAGTCAGTCAATGCATCAACTGAGTCCTATTAAAAGCGCAGTTAAAAGTAACAGACTATCAAAGCAATTCATTCGCCAGAGTATGCGTTAGCAATAGTGTTGCCTCCTGACGGTGGTGTCGTTCACCAATCACCGTCTGATAAGCTGTACCCCTCTGCACTCGCCGTGTCCAATCCATACCCGCTCGCCCTCATTCCACAAGCCTAATTGGCGCGCGTTTTCCCTGTCACCCTCTGCCCACTCCTTCTCGATGCTTCATGCGCCGCCGGAAACTTTTTCCGCTAAGGGGGTTTATAACGCTAACGCATTAAAAAAAAGGGAGACCCAACCCAGCGACAGCGGCTTATTCATGGAGTTCTGCGTGGTGGCTCTGCGTGGCTCTAAATGTATTTTCCACATTTAGACAGTTCTCGCTCATGAGAGCAACTTTCACATAAGTTCTTTTTCCATTGTCAGTGATTAGCGACTAACTCATTGTTGCTACTTATTGCGAAGCCCGTTTCCCTAGGAACTGAAGCTGAAAGCGCGGTTACGAAAAAAACAATATAAACAAGGTAGTGCAATCATTCACGCAGTATCCCTGGTATTTCCTATCGACATAACTTTTCGACACTTGAGATCAATGCGTCTTTGGGAACTGGTAAAAAGATTTTATTCCGTTATTTTCATCGGGGAGTGGGGAAGAAGGGGCAACAGCTTCCATTTCTAAGAGTTGTTTAACGTCCCTAAATGTCGCCTGGATAGCAAAAACGTATGTAGAAGGAGAAAACAGTGTGTATTAGAATAAAGGTTGATTATTTTTACTACAGCGTTATTTTTCTTGTTTTCAGGCAACAAATCAAAGCTTCACTTTGTTGGGAGATAAAACACTACGATTGGAAATTAAGGATGGTGCACTATCGCTTGTTCATGCTTATGTTCAAACAAATGAGCACGAGAGAATAAAAACAACATGTTCATTGAGCTGTTTAGAGAGCATCTGTCATCCGCCTAGTAACACTGAGGGAAGAACTCGTAACAAATGCCTCGAATTGTGCATTGCGAGACAAAAGGACGGTGACAACAAAGTTGAGCGTGTGACGGAATCCCGTCTGGCCGGGAGCGTACATTCGAAAAAATAAGAGACGCCGGCCAGTGAAAAAAGGTTCGTTCTTGACGTTTCGGCCTCCACACGGAAGCCTTGTTCCCAATGAATTCATCACCAAACAAGGGTCGTTTAAATATGATTGAATAATCGGCGCAAGGAGCGTGCGTATACCGGGTGTAGATTACCGTCGTGCCGGCTGAACGTGTGTGACGTAGTTTGTATAATTAGGGATTCCAGATGAAGTCGTGATGCTGCTACTTTTTTCGGTTGCGATGATCCTGGCCTTGTCACAGTCAATTTTGTGGCCATTCACGACAGCGTGCTCCGCTAAGGCGTTGTTGCGAGTGTTTTCATTTTTTTTAAACACTCGCAACAACGCCTTAGCGGAGCACGCTGTCGTGAATGGCCACAAAATTGACTGTGACAAGGCAAGGATCATCGCAACCGAAAAAGTAGCAGCATCACGACTTCATCTGGAATCCCTAATTATACAAACTACGTCACACACGTTCAGCCGGAACTACGGTAATCTACACCCGGTATACGCACTCTCCTTGCGCCGATTATTCAATCATATTTAAACGACCCTTGTTTGGTGATGAATTCATTGTGAACAAGGCTTCCGCGTGGAGGCCGAAACGTCAAGAACGAACCTTTTTTCACTGGCCGGCGTCTCTTATTTTTTCAGACAGTGACAACAGTAACAAAAAAAAATTACATCGTGTGTAAGCATTAGAACGACATCATGATCAAAATGCTTGCGTCGATCTAGATCCGGATGGAAAGACAAACCACTAAGGAGACAAGCAGCTTCAGGCAAGGAGACAGGCGCCCACCCGGGTTTTACGCTCGCTCGCTGCATCGGACCAAACCGGAAAGCGAGCTGGGAGGTCGAGCTCTTCGAAAGGCAAACAGAGAAGTCCGGGGCGAAAAGAAGTTGAAAGAAGCCACTTTTGGGGGGAAAAAAGGAGGAGAAGGGCACTAAAGGGAATAAATGGTGGGGAAACAAAAAAAGCCGGCAAGCGAGCAGAAGAAAGAACGGCATGCGATACGCTGCAAAAGGAGACGCCAACGGGCGAAGACTACGCCGCAGCACTGGCTGTACGTATGGGCGCGTAGCCGGCTGGAACGAGAGGCGAAGAAAGGGAGCTTCTTTGGCGAAATCATTTCGGGAAGAAGGGACTAGAGGGGAAGGCGGGGAAGAGGAGGAGCACTCGCGTCTCGCTGCGGGAGGCGCAGGAGAAACGGCAACGGAGGGATCCGCAATGGCGGCGACGCCCGGTCGCCAGGGCAACGCCGTCGGCCGCGTTTGACGGATGCTCCGGCGCCGCTGTGTCCAATCAGACGCGGCCGAGGAGAAAATCGCAGCGCACCTGTTTCGCACGGTTAGCCAGCCGCGGGAGAGCAGTGAACCAGGCCCCTTCTTCACCCGACCTGGCAGGGGACGGATAAGCAGAGCTGCGGCTCTTCCCTCCTCGGTGGGCAAAAGAAGTGAAAGCCGCAGTACTTCCCTTTGGGCGAAAATTGCGAGCAAAAGCGAGTAACGTAGGCTCGCTGAAATCAGCCGACTCCCGCATACATCTGCTCTAATAACGCGGTTAAGCTAGCGTATTCAGAGATTTGAAGGATATTTAGAGAGCCCAAGTCGTACAACGCTTCCCTGAATTCATATTTTCTAGCGAACTCTAGAAACTAAGCACACATTACAGCACACTACACGTGACAAGACAGGACATTCGCTTGATGTCACCTAATGGTTTACTCGCTCTCACATGAAATATCTGCATTCAATTCTGCACTCGAAGGTGCCTCGTCATTGACTACCGGTCTCACATTTGCAACCGCCCTCATGCGCAACATGCGCATGCGCATTGCCAACGTTATGGACGGAATCTTGACATACAGGTCGTCCGCCCAGTGAATTCGAAGCGCTTAGATTACCTATCGTTCTAGTTGCCCCCCCCCCCCCCCCCCCTAACCCCAACGTGCAATTACCAACTCATAAAGCGATTTCCAACTCGCCCATCTAAATGCACTAGCGAGACATCGTGCACTGTGGTCATATCACCACCGTGAGAAGCAGATGTGCGGGATTGACGAGGTCGTGGCAGCAATTTTGTTAGTAGCGAGCTTGTCAAGCAGAAAAAGCCGATTGTTGTTCCCACTGGATGCGTTTTTTAATGCACGATTATGGCATTGTCGTTAGCAACATCACGCAAAAAAAGAGGAAGGAGCAGGGTTCGCTCCTGCGATGTTTCTGCTCATGAAAATTGGAGAACGCAACGGAAGCTCGCTGTAAAGGTCGGCAACCTAGTAATATTTTTGAAGAAAGTGCGCAGGAACCAGAATATTAACGCACGCTTTTAGTAGTGAATTGACACATACTACAGACAGGCTAAAAAAATTGGTTGGAAACCTTCCGGCAGCCTAACACATTCGAGATGCAAAGCAATGGTCTTCACAGGGCTGCAAGGAAGAACTGCAACCATCCAGCAGTGTGTCAGAAGAAGAAGGAAGCCAGCTTCCGAATTTAAATGCATATTCTGGAAGCTCACTTGAAGAAGTGACCTTAGTTACCAATACAGCTGAAATGCTCACTGCTTTCAAGGTTTTTGACAAGTGCCAGGAACGTTTTGTGCTACCAGGGTGTCTGAAAACAGGAAAACGCATTACTATCGCAGGTTTGAATGTGGTTGTATGCAGACGGTCATGACTAGGAAATAAAGCGGGCAAGTTCTCCATATGCGAGAGTGGAACTCAAAGCATAAGTAATTTTTATCCGTTTGCGTAAGCTGTTTGCATCATTTTTCTCCATGAAACGTGATTATGGCACTTGCCTGCTTGCCCGAACGGTGCGGGTTCGATTCCGGCTGCGGTGGTCGAAGTTCGATGGAGGCGAAATTCTAGAGGCCTGTGTGCTGTGCATAGCCAGTGCACGTTAAAGAACCTCAGGTGGTCAAAATTTCCGGAGCCCTCCACTACGGCGTTCCTCACAGCCGGAGTCGCTGTGGGACGTTGAACCGCCATAAAACCATAAAACCAAACAAATGAGATAAGTCCCTTTTTAGAAATCATACTGTTTGCGTGAAATGTAATACCCTTTAATTGGGGCCTTTGTGGTAGTAATAAAACAAAGCAAATACATAGATGCTTCTTAGCTTAAAAACTCTCACTAAAGATATTTATTGCCTTTGCCCGATTTATGTTATCAGCGATGCTCTGCGTGACCCTTCATGTATCCTACGTAGTACTGCTCGCGCACCTGAATTAGGTTTAACTCAAACGAGGGCGATTTTTTTTTTCATTTTTTCTCAGACAGTGCCTAAGAGGAGGCCAAGGCTAAAGGCTAAGAGCCTGACGAGGCCTTGACCCCTTGTACATGCGGTTGCATCGATGAACAAATCTCGCTTATACACTTGGGTCAGTACAACGATTGCGATAAAAAAGTACAAGCTTTCAAAAGGTAGAAAAATATGTACCACCCTGTACACCAGTTCGAAACAATTCAATCATGCAGTACAAAACAAGACTTCTGGTTACGCTCGCAATTCGGCACAAAAAGCAAAGGAAACATTATGCATCAAATGCGAAACCCGCAATAAAACGTCAGAACCATATGCACCACGAAAGGGAAAAAAGAGAATCTCAAAATAATGTGGGTATGGAACAATGTAAAACGCAATACATTTACAGTGGCAATACAATTTTCATGTATACATCCCGAAAAAATATATAATATGGTTATTCAACCGTTAAAGCAAGTCATTGAGCCGTGCATGAAATTCCGGAGTTAACCAAGATGCTTCTACATTCACTTTTAAAAAATAAGAAAGGATTTGTTGAAGTTGACGTCAATTTCAGAGCGGTTCAACAGTTTAGTGGATTGAAAAGTTATCGTTTGCCTACCGTAATTGGTTCGTATCTTTGGCGCTGTCCTTTAAAAAAGATCGCGGATCGGGTATGTGCTCATATGTTCTATCGGAGGGACATGCAGTTTATTTCGGTAGATCCATTGCAGTAGTTTGAAGTAATAGATCTGGTTTGCTTTTAGCATACTGTATTTAATGAAAAGAGGCCCGGTTCGCAGGCTAGGTCGATTTCCTTTGTAATTCTCACACAAGCGTACTATCTTTTTTGAGCAACAATTGACTTATTATAGTTATAGATTGGGGGGGTGTCACAAACTAATATTCAATAACTCAATCTGGAGTAAAAAAGGGAATAATATAGGATCTGTTTTAACGGTGTAGGTATAAGGTTCCGGATTTTGTAGATGCTGCCAGTTATTTGCGCCAGTTCAGCTGTTAATTTATTAACCTGCGTGGTCCATGAAAGCTCTTCACTGAACCATACGCCCAAAAATATTTTTTCTTTTACATGCTCTATCGAATTTCCGTCATATGTTATATTTATTGTTGTGTATTCTTGCCTATTTATGGGCTTGAAAACTATGTACTTTGTTTTGCTTGTGTTTAACCTCAATTAGTTGTTTGAAAGCCTGCGTGATAATCTACCTAGGTATTCATTAGCAGCTTTTTCCAAGCTTTCTTTGGTTGCTCCTGTGAAAAAGACATTCGTATCATCCGCATATAAAACTATATCAGAAATGCCATTTATTGAAGTAATATCATTTATGTATACTAAGAATAAAAGCGGACCTCAGATGGATCCCTGGGGCACACCGTATAAAATTCGCATTTTACTGGATGATGCGCCATTCATGTCAACATACTGGCAGCGTTCACTTCGATAATTTTTTAATAAATTCAGTGCTACGCCTCGTACGCCGTACACAAGAAGCTTTTTAAACAAAATGTCGTGCTGTACAGTATCGAAAGCTTTTCTTAAGTCTAAAAATAATCCTAAGGTCAAAAGTTTGTTTTAAATATTTTCCACAATATTTTCTTTAATATGAATCAGGGCCATTTCCGTCGATTTTTTCCTTTGAAACCCATACTGAGCAGAGGTTATAATCTGATGCGTTTAAAAAAAAAGACATGAGTCGGTCACTTATAACACATTAAAATATTTTTGGAAAAAAACTGGCAGTACAGGAATCGGGCGATAGTTATTAATGTCTAGTACTCCACCACTTTTATATACGGGTGTGACTTTGGCAATGTTTAGTTCTTCAGGATACTCTCAAGACTCAAGCATTGTATTAATAATATGTGCCAGTATTGGACTAATAATAGATGTGGTGTATTTCAGCGGCAGGGCTTTTATTCCGTCGTCACCAGCTGCAGCACCATTCCTTAGTTGCGTGATTTTTCTCTCAATTTCAGCAGGAGTAGATGGCAAAAGCATGATCGATTCTGGCAGGCTATGTCCTTGAGGGTTGTTATCTGTGCAGGTATTTTGCCCATCATAGTGGCCAATATTAACGAAGTGACGATTCATGTTATCTGCCAGTTCCTGTCCATCGAAGCGCTCGCTGCCGCTCAGTATCTCTTGCACACCATCTCGTGTCTGCTTTCTGCTCATAAGGTGGTTAACCACGTCTCAGATTTTTTTCTGGTCTCCATTAATCTGAGTAAACTTTTGCTGATAGACACCGGATTTTGCTTTTTTCAAATCCGAATTCAGTCTATTCCTGAACTTTTTATACTCAGCAAGCAGAGTAGGACCACGATTCTTTATGAAAGCATGGTACATTCTAACTCTTTCTTTTATTCTTTTATATAAATCTTTTGTTATCCAAGGTTTTCTTATTTTTCTGTTTATTGTCTTACTTTCTCGCAGAGGAAAAACTGCGTTATAGCACGAAAGATACCGAACAAACTTTTTATACGCTGATTTTGGGTTGGTGTCTTTAAATATGGGATCCCAGTCTGCTTGCTCCAGAAGAGAACGGAAGTGTTCCATCGTGTTTGCGTTCATTGTACGAACCAGTAACCCGTTACGCTTCCCTTTGCCATAGTTTTTCTCCGCGACAGAGACCAAGCAAAAGATTGGCATGTGGTCACTGATATTGCTTGTTATCACACCGGCAGACAGATTCTCGACTTCAATGTTCGTGACGCATACATCAATACACGTGGCTGTATTTGAAGTAATCCTGGTTGGCAGCGTTATAATATTTTTGCAAGCATGCTCATGAACAATATCTAGAAATTCCTTTGCGCATGGTCCATCAGATAGGGGATCAATGTTCACATCGCCGAGAATAACAAAAGAGGCAGCCAGATTCCCAAGTGATCACAGGGCGTTTTCGAAAAAATTCATAAATTCGGCTGCAATGCCGGATGGCGGCCTGTACAGTGCACCGATCACCATATTAGATATCTTAACGAAAAGGCTTTGGATATTTTCATTCATCTTAGTCAGATGATAAAAAATTACATATGGATAACAATTTTTGAAGTATATGGCTATGCCGCCGCGTCTCCTATTTTCTCTACTAATGGTTACGCTCAATACCCTGCATGTGTGGCGGCATTGTCGTCAAGTGTAGTGGAGCGGTTCTATTTCTATCCTGCGTATCTTTAACTTTCATGTTTGAGAAAAGGACGAATATTTCATTGAAATTTCAAGCTGGGAGAAGAGCGGTGGCATTCCCCACCCCCTAAAATCCGCACCTGAGGTTTGATGTGTGAGGATGCAGCTAATCATGTTTCGCGTGTTCCCTAGGCTGCTGTATGCATGAGTGAATTTTCATACATAGGCCCTTTAGAGGATACGCCCAGTGCCCGTGGCTTCGACGCCTGAATCAGTTTAATGGTTCTCTCCTGAGATTAGCAGGATAAGTTCATCTTAGGGAAAGCCGGAGGTTTTTTGGCCGGTTTGACTGATAATAAAGTGTGCTCGATTGATCCCAATTCATAGCTGGTAGGCACGTTGATGCATGGGCGACAAACTTGCGGATCTTGTCATGCCCTCGCTTGAGGTAAACAACATAAACAAGAATAGATGGCCGTATGATTTAAAAGGGAGTTGGGGCCCAAAGCCCATAATAGTTCAGGAAGGATGCTGAAAATTCAGAATTTTTCCGCCCATGAACAATCCGTAGCGCTACTCAAACGTTGTATGAGTGTCTGTCAGTTCGCGCTCCTGAATTACAATGTATTGCTGTGTCAACATCGGTATATTTACATCGCTCTGGTGGTAGTGCCGCGGACGCGACACAGACGCCGACAGGCAAAACCTGGCGCGGCTAAACAGCAATATAAAAGAGCGACCAACGCCGGCAGCCAAAAATTTACGCCTGGACATTAGTTTGGCTTACGATGACTCCTAACAGGTGGAGAAATGAAGCGAAACTGGCTATCAAAGTAAAAAGCAAACACAGTAAGATTGATAACCGGGTCGGGTGAGGGGCAGGTTTATTTTGAGCTCGGTCTTATCCCGCTGGCCTTATAGCGAGAGAGAGGAGGCGGGCCTTCGTTGCTGCCTTGCAGTGCCCTAAGCAGCCCCCCCGCAGCGTCAGCGCCACCGGGCGCGGTGCCCTTTGTTGGGAGCTAGTCTAAACCCATGTACCCGCACAGAGGCCTTTTGGTGTCATTGGCTTTGCTTCCGGTCGGGGGTGCTGCTTTTACGGCAGGTTGAAAAAGAAAAGCCAAAGGATTTGCGCCAAAGCCAGCAGGCTTTTCCCCTTCGTCATAGACTCGAACCCTGAGCCCCCGCAGTCGCTTTTACGAGAGCCCCCCCCCCCCCTCACTGCGCGTGAAACAAAAACTCAGGCGCAGGAAAAATAAGGGTGCTTCGCAGCCGTGACAAATTTATACGACTGCGACCACGTGCGCCCGGCACAAAAACCGAACAGGCAGCGTGAAGCACCGGCCGGCTTTTGCCTCACGCGTAAGCCACGTGCGCCGTCGTTACAGAGGTAAAGAAAACCGCCACAATAAAAGGCAGAAAGTTGCGACCTTCTTCAAGAGCCGAAGCGCTGTAATAAACTTTGCTGCGCTTTAATTGTGGCGGCATCTGGCGAACGCCGCCCACAGAGGTTTGGTTGTGAATGACCAGGCCTCCAAGGGTCCCTCAAGAAGTTGTCCGTTTCCTCTCTGGGTTGAACAAATCTCTTCAGCACTTTTCCGTGGCTCAACCAGCGCATGTCCGTCTGGTAAAGGATGTCCTAATGATTGCATTCTTCTTCTTGTGAACAGGTTAATTGACGGTGGTTGAGTCCTCTTGAGCGAACGACGTTCCCAGCGCCGAGCAAAATGTCCACGACTGGTTCCATGTTCACTGTATTGCTGCTTAGTGCTTCTTGGTTTAAGATGCTGTGCACTACCAAAACTGCTCAGTGACTTCGAGCCTTTTAAGAACTCTTTCGGAAACTTCACACAAGACTGCTCCTGCTTCCGACCATTGATGGAGAACCGTCGGTTGCCACGCACACCATCCGATCCAACTGCAAGCCGGTGTGTTCAACAACTCCTTCAAGCACCGAAATGATGTCCGCTCCTGTAATGGAGCCTTTCAGTGGGACTATGCCCGGTAGTTCTTCGGTCACGTTGAGATCTATTGTATGCTTCTAATGAAGATGGGACAGTGGGCATTATATGTAATGTCCGTGGTATCGTCACTGGGGAGAGAAAATGCTTCAAAGTACCGACATAGGTTCATTAAGGCGTTTTCAATGTCGTGGCCTATCTCCATTAATTCTCTCCGCAACAGCACTGAGTGAAAGGCTTATCTTTTCGAATTTCTTTTTCATGCTGAGACAGGTAGCGCCCGTGGTTTCAAGCAAGCAGTTTTTACAAATAATCGACCGGCGAAAGATTCTGTACATTTTGCAATTAGATGGCAAATAATGAACTTGCGTTCACCGTTGATTCCAATGTTTTCGTAGCCTTTGGGAGAATTTTTTTTCCCGAGCGATGCCCGCAGCCCTTGTTAAGTTCTCACCTCCTTGATGAAAGGAAGACGCAGGATCCCCATCCAACATTTATTTCTTTCCGCTCAAGCCACGGATTTCCTGACTGCCAGCAACCGTACAAAAGCTTTGTCCTCCTCCCTCATCGCAGGGCACGAAGTGGCATTGAACGATGTACTCCTTCGACACTAAATCTGACAGCAGAAAAAAGCACATCTCTTTGTCCTGTGACTCAGTGACGAAATACAACGGTTACCATCTAGGTTGAAAACACTGCTTTTCATCTTAAACGTCTGGTTTCGTTGAAGGCTTCTACAGCTATTTTCCACACTGAACTGTCACTGTAAAAAGGCTAGGTCATTACTGCAACGAGGGCTGTAGAAAATATTAAATAGATCAGGCAGAAGTAAAACCAGTTACAATAGCTATCGCCGAGTGGTGTTCGGTAAGGCGACGGGCCGAGTATAGGCGGGTAGCAGCAATACCGAAATCACCTTCCTTGCAAAAGAAAAAAAAACACTTCCCTACGGTGGTGCGGCTCCTCCTGCGGGCACAATTTAGGAGCGCCGATACTCCCGGACGACAATTACCCTTACCGACTGCACTGCCAGGCATTGGCCACAAAAAGCAGAGCCACAGAAAGCTTGGGACGACTGCGTTTCATCCCCCGTCGCGAAACAGTGGCTTGGGAGAGCAGTGCTTAATACCTTAATCGCGAGGGCAGCACAATGCAGGGCATGAAGGAAACTCGCGGCGTTTCTCATACTGCACAACTCTCCAGCGCTGCCCCTAATTTCTTCCTAAAAAATCGGTTCGGCTGCCATGGGGAAGGAGTTCACCCTCCCCATAAAAGCGGGTGTGTTATGCGGTATGTGGATTTCTACGTCTGCAAGCGGCAAGGGCTATGAAGCCCGAAGCCAGTACTTCTGGCTAAGAGGGCACTTCTCAAGCCAGACTGCATGAAGGAACGCTTGCATGGCACTGCGATTGTCAGAATTGAGCGAATTGGCTGAAGGAAACAAGCAAAGGTAGTGACAAATTTAATTTGTTCTTCAATCGGCGTTCCTTAACTCTGCCCTGGAATTCCTTAGTCTCTACTTGCTAAAACACGAGCAAAACGTGTCACCCTTCGCACTTGTAGCGTTTCTCAACTAGGTTGTCTTGGCATTTCAAGCCCAAATTTTTCTGTTAATCTACTTAAAACTCGGAAATGTCCTCAAAGGGAAGAGAGGTGTTTCAGGAATCAGGGAGCTCGACAAAGTTTTACTAGGGTTCCTGGCAGTCAGGAGGTCATTGGCTTGAGCAAGAAGAAATGAATGATAGATCTGCATCCTTTGTCCTCCTTACAGTGAAGAGGTGAAATCTTAACAAGGGCTGCAGGCGTTATCACCCCCCCCCCTCCCCTCTAGAAAAAAAAGAAACCACACCGGTCTTTTAGGCTACATGCATGGACATTTTCTGAGGACAATCTGAGGTGTGCCCTATGCGCCTTCAGATCTTTCAGTAGTCGCCTGTAGTTGCCCGTCTCATCTTCGGAATGCGACTTCACCGAATGAATAGAACAGCATTGCTGCTGTACCGATCACGAAGATATTTAATGGGTCAATTTAAGATTACTTGTGCCGTGGCTACTAGGAAGTACATAGACAGTACCTTTTATTACCACCTCAATACTTTCGCCTCGCACTAGAGGAGAACTGATGACTCAGGGCCAGGAATAAATGCAAAGGTAGGAAGTTACTGCCTTTCAATTTTCGCACCAGGGATTTCTACCCTGGCGTAGAAATTGTCCACTCCCGGACAACTTTATGCAGCTCTGCAGCGAAGGCTATGCAGTAAATGGAAGGAAGCGGACCTCTGTGCCTGTGCCATGGGGAGAGCGCTCGTTGTTGCGAAGGGGTGAAAGAGAGAGAGAGGGCTGTACGGTGCCGCGCACCTTGTGCCCCCTTCAAGGCAGCTGACGCCCACATGACGGCAACGCACATTAAGGGGACCCTGCGCCTTTTACTTTGCTTAAAGAATGAAGGCCGTCTGCGGTCGTAACTTTTTGGCCGATTTCAGTTGGAAAACAAATCTGGTGGTGAAGCGGACTCGTGAAGCTGGCAAGAGGTTTTGGAATTAAAAAAATGAAACTTGGAGGGCCGACGGATCGCATGCGGCCCGTGTGTTTGAGACCCCTGATCTAGTAGAAACAGTGGGGGTAAAACGGTAGCCGTGCACTCTTTGCGATTTTTCGTCCTTTCAGGAGTAACGACGACCGTTAGACCCCGGAAACGAAGCTTGGCCAGAGAAAAGACTATCGGCGGTGCGAGGCAGCCATGGGCAGTTTTCAAGGACTAAACGTTAAGTCATTGGTTTCAAGGAGACGAATGGAAACATTTTCGGACCCCGCTGTCATGCTCTGCTACGCTGTAAGTCACCAACTTTCTTATCTGCAGCTTATTAAAGTGTGAACTTTTGCAATCAAGTCCGCGAGAGTACAAAACTAATAAAAGTGTCGAGGTGTGGTTGTTCATGAACAGCAGCATCGCTGTCAATGGGCAGGCGAAGACTGCTGCTTCAGGAAAGGCTTAGTAGCATCGGAGCGATCGGCAGATCAGAATGGGGCTATTTATATGTACACAGCGCTCTTCGAAATGTGTATGAGGGTAAGCTGATTGGTGCGCGAAAAAAGTACACGGCATTTCATTTCGTTCCGTTGCTGTAAGTATAAGCTTTCATACTTTTGTGCAGCGAAGCGGTGCTCTGAATTGGGGAAACGGCCTGCCGTCGTCGCGGCGCGATGCCCTCGCACTGCACAGCGTCCCGACATACCCGCGGCGTCAGCGTTGACAAAAGAAGGTCGCGCCGATGTGCCACCGAAAGGCAGCGAGTCAAGTTTGGGAATACCACGGCATCCCCGGCTGCGAAGCACTGTGCATCAATACACATGTGCACACGACTCGATCATGGTTATTTCATGAAGAACGCCGTTATAAGTGCGTCCTTTATGTTTCAAGGGTAACAAAAAGTTTCTGCGGAAGCGTATGACAATAAAACAGCGACGCATTGCGTGAATAATAGCAATACGCACTACAAATCGCGACTGGACCCCTTACCTATTTCATACATGTGTATATAACCGAAGTATTAGGAAGGGTGATGCAGTTGTAGCGGAGGTCTTTTGGTTAGCGCGCCTGGCTTCCAATATATGAAAAAGCGGTTCGTTTTCTACCCACGGCACGGAATTTTCTTTCTTCGTTCAGCTGTTGCTCTCTTTGGGATGAAAGGGCGCACGCCTTCGTTGCTCGCTCCGGGCGAGCAGTTGAGCCCTAGTGATGATTCGTGGTTGGATTAACCGCTAGCATCGCTACATTCCTTCTCAAGAAGGACTAATGGTTGTGGCAACTCAGTCAGTCTGCCGAAAGGGCCAACTTTTGATCCGAAAAAGTGGGAAAACGCTTAGAGTGTGCAACGCGTTTTTGCAGGTGTATGAGCCATGCCTATCTGCAGTGAACGCGGGCCTTCTTGTGGCACCCATTCCTCCTCTTCTGTCTCTCCTCGTCGCATTCTCCGTATAGACGCAACACCACCCGTCACAGATATCTCGGCGCCGAGCGGATAAATGACAGTCTGTGCCAAAGAACCGATCAAACGAAATCCGCTCCAACCTTTCGGCGTCCCCGCCGCAGGCGTGTAATCCCTGCCCTGGCCTTTGGTCTCGCTCCCTTTTGTCTTCTCCCCCCTCGTTGGACGACAGGCGGGGGGTGAGGTGGAGGGAGTGACGCGCTGTCCCTGCCGCCGCCCAATTTTCATAACAATGCCGCCCTTCTCGTGCCGCCAAAGAACGCGTTCTGGATCATGTTCGCGCCGCGCGCGGTTGCCGGGGGCTCCAGTGTGAGCGCACGTGCGCGCGATTTGGACGCCACGTGCCACGCGGTCGCGGGATTTTTCGCCCCGAGCGGGCATATCCTCCGCTGCAGGAGTAGCTGCCGCGTTGCCCAGGCTATGAGGAGCTCGCAGCCGTCGCTTGCGGCTTCCTTAACTCTCTCATGAACCTTATGTTGGAACAGCGGTGGGAATCGCAGCGAAGGGTTTCCAAGCAAAGTTTGGAAATGCTGCACCTACAGATTAACGCGCGACTTTTTAATGCGGCGCGCGTGAATCGATTGCGGAGCCCCCCTCCTCTTTTTGCGCTTTATTACGGGAGACTTCACATTTACAGAGAGCCCGAATTCAATACGAGCCCCATCAAGTGCTATGGGCGGTACATCACCGTGCCGTTTAGTCGTGTGCGACACGCACTGCACCTGAATTAGGACGAATCCTGAGGCTGGCCGACCCACGTGGAGCAATTTTCCTGCAAAAAACTGGCAAACGTACGGCGATCGGCGACTGTTTCGACCAAGCCGGTCTAGATGTGTTCGCGGAAAGCGGCCAATGCGGGCTCTCAGCGCAGACCGATCAGGGCTCGACCGCTGCTCACTTCCGCCCGCCCCGTTTGGATAGGCTATCTAGAGTGAACGTGGCGACAAAACTTGCATGCATCGCGTAAAATGATTAAATGATCACAGACGTTGAGATGCGACTCATATTTTTCTAAAACATAAAAGCGCTGCCACACCTCGCACAGCCACACGCCGCAGCTAGACCCACCCGATCATGATTGACAGTGCACACTGTGGGCTGCCCGGTCTATGGTCTATGGTCTCCAATCTATGGTCTTATCAAAAAGAATACAACTGTCAAATTAACCCTAAACTTCAACAACAATTTGTTCTCTTTGCCGTCGTTGAAAAAAAATGACTTAATTATAAATACAAAACTGTCTTTTTTTCTCCACTCTACTGAGAATAGAATCGTAGAATTACGCCGCTGTTAACATTATTGAAATCACTGCGGCGGCGTCCTGTTCTGAATTCGCGGCATGTGGTGCATGTGGTGCAAAACAGTGATGGCATGTGCGCTGTTTCACCGCGCTGTTGCTGACCGCCGAAAGTTCGTCGTGAAAATTCGCTCCATGTGGGTCGGCCTTTACCATGTCCTAACGGGGGCGTCGACAAATGCGACATTCGAAAGTGCAGTATGTATTCTGCGAACACGCAAAGGCATTGAATGAAACAACGGCCATGAAGCACAGCGGGAACTGCGGCAGTGCAAGCAGAGAGGGCGTGTCGAAGTGAACAAAAAGTGAATGGATGTTTCTGTAGTCTATGGACTGTTAACGAAGATCCAAACTGCTTGAAATCAAGGTCTGTACGTTGTCATTATTTCTAATTAATTTGTTACGAATTCATTCTTACAGTAGCCATAATACTACTGTTGCATGCCTTTGTAGTAAGGCTGGTACGTCTCGCACTATAAATGAGTAAAAAGCGCTTAACCCACCTGGGCGGAAAGCAGAATGTTTGCGAATATGAGGGCCCTGGTGTGATTTTCCGCCCGTGCGACGACCTCGTTGATGGTGAGAGCGAAAAAAAAATTGATTTGAAAATACCTACGTAAGTGCCCAAGTCACGTGGCAGGGTTTCAAAACAAAGTGGCAGGGTTTCAATGCAGTTAAACCGAGTAGACGTGCGAAAGCATGTGTTTAGCCTGGTTGGCTCATGGTTTTGCCTTTCTGGCTCGTCGGCACAGCTGGCGACGATATTTCACTCCGGTTAAGCTCTGATAGAGGTTACTTTGATCTGATGTGACCTGTTCTCGCAGCAGATCGAAGTTCATGAAAACAATGCTGATTCTTGGGCTAGTTGGTACTGCTCACTCATAATGGCAAAAGCCTTTAGCGCAAAAAACGAGGACGTGAAAACGACGATGTGCAATGCACAGCGGAAGAGTGTGTTGAAGTTCATCACCAGGCGCAGTGGGTTGCGGCGATAGTATAGTGCTCTCGTGCAGGGGCCAGCGAAGCTGATCTGTTCGCGCCGCCCCGGGTTGAAATCCTTGTGGCGGCAACATTTACTTTATTTATTTATTCAAGGTCAAGGCCAAGGGTTCAGTGATGAATCGGCTTTTGCAGCTTTGGTCGTGAAGTAGAGCTTTCACTCTAATTAGCGGGATAGGGTGAAGTAGCCACACACTCGCCTGCCAAACTGCAGAACTGGTAGCCGGCCGTGCTGCGTGAGTTTGGTGCACAAATAAGTACGAGCCATTGGGCAAGCATGCGTGTTGAATCGCTGTGTATTGCTTTTTCCGGAAATAGTAGAAGGGTACAATATCTCGAGGATAAGTCTACTCGAGACATCCTGAATTTGTGCTTGCCGGGCTTATCAGTATTTTGTTAGTTGCTTAGTGTGGGTCGGCGTAAACGAGTCGATCTCGTGCGATAACTGGCTTGGCAGCGAGAAATGCGGCCTCCCGTTCGCAGACCGCAGAATAATGTCGGGCCTACTTCCACCACCACCTCAAACGAAGGCTGGGGCCTCGGACGGTGCTATACCTGGCGTATACAGTGTCCATCTACCTGCACACTCTTTTTCTCTTTGTCGGCCTGCTGGCAGCACCGACAAATATCTTCAGAGACTGTCTTCTCGAATTCGCAAGGCGCGTATATTGCACTGAAATCAAACGCAGACAATCGCATATTTGAAGAAGATGTTTCCGCCTTACCACTCAGTGAGCTGAGCTCAAAATTGCGTCGCTGAGGTTGCGTCGGAAACAGCATGCCACAAAGAGCTCGGATTCAAGAATGGTAGCCGCTAATTTCCGTCAAACCACTCCTCATATGAAGGCGCCGCCCAGCCACCATGTCGACTACAAGCAGGAGCAATTTTCATACCATGTAACATTTCTTAAGCACATGGCACGAAGAAAGGTCCGCATTTTTGTCCACTGAAGAACTCCATTTACAAAGGATTCCCAGTGTATATTTAAGATACCTTCTCATGGAAGGATGGAAAACTTTGTTTCTGTCGGGAAATAATTCAGACCTAGTTTGAATACAAATGTTGAGTCTATGCTCAACAGAAGTACCTCATAATGCGTGATGAGACCACGAACCACGGAAAACCAACAGAGTAGAGCACGCAGTTACAAAAAACGCTCGTTGATTAGGAACCAGGAGTGCTGTGAAAAACGCATTCCTTTACAGGCGACGCCAAGCGCTGGTAATAAGCTTCGCGTTACTGTTCACGACCATGTCTGCGGGCTAGCACATAGGGGTGCTGTGGAAACCACGCTACAGGCACGACATGCGATTCTTTTTTATATATTCGACGATTGTGCCTCTAGGCATAAGGGGACGACAGGTGACTTGCTCGCCTAGTGACCATGACATGGGGAAAAGAAAGACCCTACTCGTGCTTGACAATCATATGGCGCACCAGAGGTTCCATTTTCCTGACCATTCTCTTGTGCCCTTCAACGCGACTAGGAAGGTAGCCAGTTGACATGGTAAGAGGTTGTTCAGCACAAGTGCATGCTGCCAGCAGTTCACAAGCTAGGTGCCGACACCACAGTTCCCCGCCGTGAAATGATAAGGGGATGCAACTGACGGTTTCAGCAAGGTCTGCAGGCTTACCGCGGCGGTGGCCTAGTGGTTTGAGCATCCGCCACGCATGCGGGACATGCGGGGTTCAATCCCCAGTGCCGCCGGGTACCCGCTAGTGGTACAAGGGGTACAAGCTCTCCCCTGGCCTGGTGTTCGGCTTCTTTTGGGTAAAGTGCTTGGCAAATGGGTCTTTGACCCCACCTTCAGACGACGAAAGCATCTTGTGTCATGGTGCTCTTTGGCCGCAGATGCTCATGCTCCACCAAACTTCACAATCTTCAAGACCTGCAGGGATTATAGGCGCCAGAGATATGGAGGACGTTGGAGGACACATGTGCATTTGTGAAACGCATCGTCGATGCGCAGCTCGTCCGGCCTGTTGTCGCCTGAGATGACTTCGTTGGTGGCGAAAATCACTGTACGAACCCTCTTCGAATGCAACGGTGCTGATGAAGGCGATGACCTGCCAACTGAACGTCTCCAGTGCGTGCTGCGTCCTTAAAGCGGCAAGGGTGTCGGTGAGGACTGCGCTCGAGAGCTTGGAAAGCGCCGTAATGGAGTCTAGTTCGAAGAAACGGAAACGAACTTTTTAAAATATAAACGCCGTGCTGGCCGACTATATATTTCAGGATGTAGCTTAGGAAGTCGCTCCGCATGAACCTTGGATACAACTAACGCAAAAACATGGCCGTTGGATTCGTTATAAATCGGCTTGACTGTACTTCGGTTTCAAGTCGCCGATGCTTGGCTCAATTAGGCCACACTGTCTTGGCCGAAAGTTTTGCTCGAAACTTGTCATTTAGAACAGCCAAGTGCATACTTACGGAAAAACCGCAGCGGTGGCGTAGTGGTTTGAATTTGCGCCTCGTATGCGGGAAGTGGGGGGTTCCATCCTGAGTGCCGCCAGGTACCGACCGATTTTATTAATTTTTTTAGAGATACTTTCAGTCTCCTACAGGATTTTCACAGGTATAAGCTATTAGGTATAAGCCTTCCCAGGGCGTGCTGTTCCAATCTGCAGAGGAAATATGCTCGGACAATAAGTGTTATGTAGACGAAAACACCTTCTGTGGCCAAAGTCACCATCATCTCAGTTACAACAAACGCTTATGCTATTTTTAGGAAGTTTGAGACGTAGGTTTAAGCGCTGGCAAGACGTTAATTGCGGAGATATCTATTGGCGAGACCACGAAACGCACTACATGAGGGAGAACAGTGAAAGCGCCGCCGTCAGAACCCCCACCTTACTATTAGGCGGCACTATCGGTGACAACCTCATATGCAATTCTTCCCTAGATTTACAGTCCTTTTTACTGATGTGATTACAATGGGGAGGGGAGGGGGATATGCGCGTATTTAAGCTATGGACTGTTATGAGTTCGTTTGGTTCCAGAACTTAAAGGAAAATCGCAGCTTCCGTAATAAAACAATGATGATTTGTGAAAAAGTTTGTGCATTATTAGGGACAAGAGCTGGGCTCGATACTCGAAAAAAGAATCTTCGATACCGACACCCGACAGCCTCAAAAATTGTATTTCCGCTACCGATACAAGATGCCCAAGAGAATTAATTCCCGGTACAGAAACTCGATGCTGTGTCGTCGATACTTCGGTACACTACTGAAATCGCCAATATCAGTAAAGCTGGTAATATGATTTGCTAAGTTACGAAATTTTGCCTTGGTTTCCGGAATTTTTAGTGTATTTGGCATAGCACACTGTATATAAAAGGGTCTAACGAAACCGGCCACACGCATTTATCAAATTTCTTTAAGCTCCACTGTCGGTGCAGCTGGTTTCTTTAAAACTTTATCATCGATAAAAAGCCATGGTGACGTTGAAACAGTCATTTACATAAGCTGGCTAGCAAAATCTTTTTTCAAAAGTAACGTTCTTGGTGCGAACCGATCTCTGAGCACTTGACTACCTACGAATAAACTTGAAACTGCTGCTCTTCGTTTGTTACTGCGGGTTTACCGGTTGCCTCTGCCTTTGCCCTATGCTAAAAGGTGCATGCTCCGTGTGCTTGTGAAAGCCGAAAAATTATTTCCCAGCAGCATGCTTAATAGGCGTCTGAAAATGACCATCTTGTTTGAAGCTTACAAGGAAACGAACAAAGAATCAAACGGCTATTAGTTTTCATTAGGCAAAGCATATCTTGCTAATCTCTATTGTTAAAAAGTTTTATTCTTAAGGGGGATGAAATGCACACACAGTTGCTCCTAAATGTGTTCATTGTGCACAACAAATACTTTTGAGCATTCACGCCGAGTACGAGGCACTGAAACGGAGCCGGTGATTTATTATTTTCGTTGCTAAAAGCCGCGTATTTTAAAATTCGCGGGCCAATTGATGTGCGAAGTGGTGGCTTTTGGAACTATTTTTTCAAAGATTTGAACTCTATTAGTATGATGATATGTCATTGCGTTGCCATTCGCCGCTAGCATGATGTCGCGGCCACACTTCCGGTAATCTTCTCTGCTATGGCAGCTCGGTCTCCCTTAGCTCTCTGCAGTCGTCGCCGCAGCCTACGGGTGCGGACAGACCGAGGGAGAGAACGACAAACCATGCGCCGCCGCCTGTAGTCGGTTTCGTGCGCCGGGCGATGAGTCGTCGATGTTCAGCAGCCGGCTTCTACGTACGGCATGCTTCTAGGGCTCGAAGGCTATCGCAGTGGTCACTTGCAGAAGCCGCGCTTTGAGATCCGGGTCCACGATGCGCTCGCAGTGGCAGCGGTTAAGCGTGCACATGCGTTTACGTTGACAGGCGAGCAAGCGGGTGCTGCCACCGGAAGTAGACAAACCGGGTGGCGAAGCGTGACGTTATCGCGGGCGGAGCGCACTGTCAACTTCTCCATTTTTTCAGTCGCGCCGGAGTGTATGAGTTGAGGGGGAGAGGAGGAGCATCATTTTGATTCGCTGATATCTTCAGGACCGCTGGTCCATAAGGGTGACGGAGTGGATTCTAAGAGAAAGTAGGCGTAGCAGGGGGGCCGCAGAAGGTCAGGTGGGCGGATGAGATTAAGAAGTTTGCAGGCGTAGGGTGGATGCAGCTGGAAAAGGACAGGGTTAATTGGAGAGACATGGGAGAGGCATTTGCCCTGCGTGGGTGCCGTCAGGCTGATGATGGCGATGAACTTCAGTGATACTGAAGCTTGCTTAACAATTCTTGCGGGAGGGTGACGAAGGATAGAATACACATCACTCGTCTGTTTAAATACTTAACGTCGGTAAATATCATTTTCTACTCTCTTTAAGGGTATTAACAGCACTTCCTCAAATTGTTGGTCCGAAAGATCCTCTCGACGCCGCCTACCTTAAGCGAAGCAAATGATTGGTTTAGTGTGGTTTATGGGGGTTTAACGTCCCAAGGTGACTTAGGCTATGAGGGACGCCGTAGTGAAGGACTCCTGGAATTTCGACCACCCGGGGTTCTTTTAACGTGCACTGACATCGCACAGTACACGGGCCTCTAGAATTTCGCCTCCATCGAAATTCTACCGCCGTGGCCGGGATCGAGCCCGCGTCTTTTGGGCCAGCAGCCGAGCGCCGTAACCACTCAGCCACCACGGCGGCTCGCGAAGCAAATGAATAAAAGCCTCCGTATACAGGAGCACGCTGTCGTTTTGTATTTTATGAAGGGGGCTTTTTACACGGCAGCGTTAAAGGTCCCTTTCAGCGGAGAAGCCGCCGTGGTTGGCGTTGGCGTGTTGAGAAAATTGGGATTGGCCGAGAGAGTAGTGACGGCAGAACCACATGACCACGAGAGGGCAATTAAAACACCACACAACGACCACACAGTACAGCAATAATGACGTCACTACAGAATTTCTCATTGGTTTACAGGATCAGGTCGTCACTACATCACCA
The DNA here is from genome assembly GCF_052857255.1 of Amblyomma americanum. Taxonomy (NCBI): domain Eukaryota; kingdom Metazoa; phylum Arthropoda; class Arachnida; order Ixodida; family Ixodidae; genus Amblyomma; species Amblyomma americanum. The sequence goes on along the minus strand of NC_135497.1, from coordinate 546,318,055 downwards.
GCACGTAGTACCTCTGAAGAAATAAAAGCAACCGGGCTGAAAAGAATAACGGTCGAGCTGGGACACGAACCGCGGAACCTTGAATCGCGTGCTACCTCTCGTCTACTCAATAACTCCTCTTTATTTCCTTCAAAGGAATGGGAATACAATGCAAAACAAGCCAGGTGGTTTTCTAAAAAAAACTGCAGCAGTCTTGGCTGGCAATGAACAATCCTAATTTTTCAATTCTGTTTTTCAATTCGGAACAGGGAACAGTTTCACCATCGCAATCTCTGACCTTCAAAACATCATGGTTCTTTAAACGTTCGCTCGACTTGGTTAAAGGAATGCGTTGTGACAAACAAAAACAGAAATAAAAATAACGAAATAAACAAAATAAAAATTAGCGGTTCAGCTATTAATCTACTGCTGAACCTGGTAAGAGAGCGGAAGCTTTGGTGTATCGGGTAAGTAGACGCGGCTTGGCCTCTAACGTTGAGAGCGTTCCGCACACTGGATAGGCAACGCGCCCACCCTGCCAGGAGGAGGTTAAATTAATGGTTGATCGCGAGAGGTTGCTCACTCGCCGCGGTGGCTCAGTGGTTAGGGCACTCGGCTACTGATCCGGAGTACCCGGGTTCGAACCCGACCGCGGCGGCTGCGTTTCTATGGAGGCGAAACGTTAAGGCGCTCGTGGGCTGTGCGATATCAGAGCACGTTAAAGATCCCGAGATGGTCGAAATTATTCCGGAACCCTCCATTACGGCACCTATTTCTCACGCTCTTCTTTCATTCCCTCCTTTGTCTCTTCCCTTACGGCGCGGTTCAGGTGTCCGCCGATATGCGACACAGATACTGTACCATTTATTTTTCCCAAAAACCAATTTTCACTTTCTTTTGGTCACCCACTGAACGCTGCGGCTTATTCATGCTGTGGCGCGTCTTCCACAACGTTTACGTGAAAAAAAAAACAGCGAGAAAAGACGCAAGACCAGAGGAAGACGCACACAGACTGTCGCCGGACTTTCAACCGAATTTATTAAGGTTCCACCACGTATTTATAGCCGCTACTTGCGCAGGCGCACATACATGCCACATTCAACAAAGTCCGGACGTCATTGCTAGCCAGATAAAAAATTCAATTCTTTGTCAGTGAGAATAACAGATGGGTCGCTGATACAAACACGCTCGTTCTTTTTTATTAAAAACGCTTCTAACAGCTCGCGCTCGTGCCTGGTCTTCCCGCGGCCAATAATGGTAGCATTGTTCAGCAAAGCTGAGCCATTTTGGCACTCCTTGACATGTATGGCCAGGTTGCTCCCTGTACCTAAGCGCAGCGTTCTGCCATGTTCCCTGAGTCGCTCGTTCAAACATTGCCCCGTCTGCCCAATGTAAATTTTCCCACAAGAGGTAGGGATAGAATATACTACCCCCACAGCACACTTCGTGAACTTTGTTTGGTGCTTAGTTTTGCAGGCAGGTTCTCGCTTGGAGCCGGAGATACGGACGCAAAGGCTGGAAAGCTTTCGGGGGGCCGAAAACACCAAATTCACTCCAAATTTTTGGGAAACCTTTTTCAGTCCATGCGAAATTCCATGGTAGTAAGGAATCACCTCAAAGTTCCTTGTCCTCTCTGTTGGGTGCTCGGTATTGGCAGCAGGCTTCTTCACTTTCTTGCCCAAGGTTTCAGCGACCGCCAACAGCAAAGAGGAAGGAAACCTAGAGGCCTCTAGTCGAACCACCTGCTCGGCAAGACTCTGCTGCATGGCATGCGGGCAACTTTTTCTCAGTGCATTTGAGAAACACAGGTTGGCAATGCCACGTTTTACCAGCTTCGAGTGAGCGGAAGCATAAGGCAAAAGCGCCTTCTTAGACCGAGGGGCATACTTCCAGCAAACGTGTTTGTCAGATAAAAACTTGAGTTCTAAATCTAGAAACCTAATGGTGTTGTCAGAGGGTAAATCTTTGGTGAAGACCATGTTCTTTGAACAGGCACTAAACACATTTAAAATCGGGTCCGCCACAGAGGTTAGCTGGTCAGTTGATAAGTTTAAAATGATTAAAAAGTCATCCACATATCGAAAAATTTTTACAACACGCTTGTCTTGAAGTGCTTTCTGCAGAGACGAATCGAACTTGGCCAAAAAGACGTTACACAGTACAGGCGCTACACTCGATCCTATGCAGATGCCTTGCCTCTGTACAATGTAGTTGTCACCGTGCTGTATGATAGTGGACCTTAGGTACACGCTCAGCAGTTCCAGGAAAGAGTCGAGTGCTATTCCGCATTTGTTCTGGAATGCAACAATCCCGTTGGTCTCAATCACATCGCGCACTGCTTGTAGAAGCTCGTCCTGCGGTATTGAATAAAACAAGTCCTCTATGTCAATCGAGAAAGCAGCATTGGCGCTGGGAAAACCGTCGCTGAGGCTTTGCTACCATTATTGGCCGCGGGAAGACCAGGCACGAGCGCGAGCTGTTAGAAGCGTTTTTAATAAAAAAGAACGAGCGTGTTTGTATCAGCGACCCATCTGTCATTCTCACTGACAAAGAATGGAATTTTTTATCTGGCTAGCAATGACGTCCGGACTTTGTTGAATGTGGCATGTATGTGAGCCGGCGCAAGTAGTGGCTATAAATACGTGGTGGAACCTTAATAAATTCAGTTCAAAGTCCGGCGACAGTCTTTGTGCGTCTTCCTCTGGTCTTGCGTCTTTTCTCGCTGGTTTTTTTTTCGCGTCAACATGTACCAACTCGCTCAACAATTCACGCTTCCACAACGTTGTCAGCGCTAATGCATGCAGCCCACGTCACTCTCTCCCCACCGCCAGGTACCTCAATGCGCGATTGAGCCGTCCGCTGACCCAGAGAGCCAGTTATGTGCTTTTCCTTTCCTCAAAATTATTATAGAACGTTCTCAAGGCTAATGACAATGAATACAAAGAGCGCCGACGGTCTATAGCTTCAGTGCCGCGTTTATGCTAGAATGTTGTGAATGCAAACGCATTCAGCGCACATCTGTCACTAGCCACGTACCTTAAAGAGCGAATGATGTGTCCACCCTCCCAGGGAGCTAGTTATGTGCCTTTCCTTTCCTTTCGGAAAAAATTGAAGATTGGTTTTTAAATTTGGGCCCCGCCGCGGTGGCTCAGTGGTTAGGGCGCTTGATTACTGATCCGTAGTTCCCGGGTTCGAACCCGACCGCGGCGGCTGCGTTTTTATGGAGGAAAAACGCTAAGGCGCCCGTGTGCTGTGCGATGTCAGTGCACGTTAAACATCCCCAGGTGGTCGAAATTATTCTGGAGCCCTCCACTACGGCACCTCTTCTTCCTTTCTTCTTTCACTCCCTCCTTTAACCCTTCCCTTACAGCGCGGTTCAGGTGTCCAACGATATATGAGACAGATACTGCGCCATTTCCTTTCCCCAAAACCAATTATTATTATTTTTAAATTTGGTTTTGAACAAAGGAAATGACGCAGTAACCACCTCTCATATACCGGTGGACACCGGGACCGGTTTTAAGGAAAGGAAATCGCGTAGTGGCTCAGTGGTTAGGGCTCTAGGCTACAGATCCGTAGTACCCGGGTAGGAACCCGACCGTGGCGGCCGTGTTTCGATGAAGGCGAAACGCTAAGGCGCCCGTGTGCTGTGCGATGTCAGTGCACGTTAAATATCCCCAGGTAGTCGAACTTATTCCGGAGCCCTCCACTACGGCACCCCTTTCCTCTTTTCATCTCTTAGTCCCTCCTTTATTCCTTCTCTTACGGCGTGCTTCGGGTGTCCGCCGATATGTGAGACAGATACTGCGCCATTTCCTTTCTCCAAAAACCAATTTTCAAATGGCGTAGTAACTTTCTCACATATACCGGGACACACCCGAACCACGTCGTAAGGGGTTTGACCTCTGGCTCATTTGAAGGTCAAAACCACATGCACCGCGAAATAGTTACAAGCTAGCGTAGTGAAGCTTTCGCTTAGAAATAACACCATTCTTGTTTGCGATGTGATATGCAAAAAGGACCCCAGACCTGAGCACCCATTGACACTATCGCGTCTCTCTCTTAACGCGGAGCTTAAGCTTCCCTTGAATTTTTATCAACGGATAAGAGTGAAGCATAGCCACGTCCACTCGAGAGTGCTCGAGATATAGTAAAGGAACTAAAGTTTTACTAGCGCATCGTGGTAACTACGGCTTGTTGTAGCATTGCAACCTGCAAATGCAAGGAGTGCGTCAGATGATGCATTTTACGCTGCTGGCGCTGATGAACCCATCAACCTGCGTGTGGTAGAGTGCGTGACTTTTATCCTGCTTAAAAACTAAACACAAACGTTCTGCAAGCTCCTGAGCATGCAGGCGAAAGTTTCCAGTTGCAGTCGTTTGCATTTATGATAGAAACGACTGAAACTTAATACAGTCATGAAGGGGTGTTCTTTGTGCCATAAAGTACACTCTGCCTTGTCCCTTCTATCACCACTCGCAGCGGTGCCTCAGTGGTTAGCGCGCTCGACTACAGAGCCACAATGCCCGGGTTCGAACTCGGCCGTGGCGGCCGCTTTTGAATGGAGGCCAAACGCCAAAGGCACCCGTGTGCTATGCGATGTCAGTTCTCGTTAGAAAGCCCCAGGTGGTCGAAATTACTCCGGAGCCCTCCACTACGGCACCACTTTCAACCATTCTTCTTTCACTCCCTCTTTTGTGCCTTCCCTTACGGCGCGGTTCAGGTGTCCACTGAGATGTGAGAGAGTTACTGCGCCATTTTCTTTCTTCAAAAAAGTATTTTTTTTCTGTCACCGAGTGTGCAGAAGCGCAACATACAATTATGTCATCTGTCTGCCAAACAAACAACGTAGGAAGAACGATGGCAAAGTGGGCCAAAGGCCTTGACATCGTCTCTTCGTAATTATTTCCTTTTTTCAGTGCGCTGCCAGCTGAGCGAGCGCCGCCGGCTGAAAGCCTGACTCGCAGCAGCCTCAAATTGTGCGGCAGACTTTTTTTTACTATCGAGTATTGTTCAAATACACGATACACTTGAAGTGCACTTTCGATACCGATACTCCAATACTTTCATCTTTGGCAAGCGATACCTAGTACCGATGCTCAAAATATATCGAAGATACACGTGTCTTCAATGCTGCCCATGCCTGTTCACGACAGCTTCATTCATGAGGTTATCTTTTTCTCGACTGGGTGAGGCACTTTCTTCCTGACAGGCAAGCATCAACCGGTGGTTTCAGAAGACACAGCGATGTGTACAGTATAGGCAGTCGCACTGCAAACACCCTGACTCAATCGATACGTGCCGGTGCTGCCCAAGCGGTGAAGCAAAGTTCTTTTCGCTGTGCGGTTCCGTGTCCGGCGAGCCTGTTTCACGCTTCCGTGCCCTTCGTGTGGCCGCGTGGGAAAGACCTTCCGACTTTCCTCCGCCATTCACCCTCGCGCCACGTCTGCTGTCTGATTATTAAAGCACGCGTCGCTCACCTAGTCTTGCAGAGTTGTATTGTATTGTTTGCGATATTTTTTGGCTTTCTCGGCTCCCTCCAGCAGCTCTCTAAAGGGCGCCATCCTCCTTTTATTGCGCTGCACGAAACGCCATCCTGGCTTAACTCGTGGCTTATTCCTCGCCTCTGACGACGTGGGGATAAGCGACGCCGCATAACGCTCTCACGACGAGATAATCTGTTCGTTACAGAAGTGCACATACTTGGTGCCATGTGTTTTGGAGCTTAGAGTTAACTTAAGAAATGCATTCACTTATATGAGTCCAACAACTCTGCCAGGAAAGTGGCAAAATTTGACGCATTTAACTGCTCAAGAAGCGCGCGCTACCTATTTGAGACAATGCTAGCATCGCTTTACAATCGCGTCACAAATACCCATCATAGCAAAATCAAAGCAACTTGCTTCTTATCGAGCCAGTACAAGCGATCATTGTATGGCGGCCTTGGAAAACGATGTGCTCCGCAACGCTTACAGCGATTCCAAAATTTCTAGCTGATATAAAGAGCGGTTGCGAATTTTCAGCGTGTCCCACATTCACACTTGCTTCAAGCCGTTCGCCAGACACGCGAATCACTCCTACAAAGGCAGAGGAGGGCAGAGTTAACGCCATGAAACCGAATCCCTGAATGTGCGGTCACTGCAGCGCGCTCGCTCAGGCGAGATCCCCCTCCGTATGCTCTGTTTAAAAAACGCTGCCAAGAAGAACAAGCGCTAAAAGCGACCAACTCGAGGCAGCGCTTCTCTGGTCGGCGCTGCTGCGTCACGTCGGCCTTTCGCCTGAACGCTCTTTATTTTTTAAAGCTTATACGGCCAGACGAAATGAGGTGGAAGCGGCTGTATACTCACGTTTATTGCGGATTTATCCGCAGCCGCGCTTCACGGCGCACACGGGAGCCAGGTTTTCACTGCATCACAAAGCCTCGGCCAGGCAAGGTTAGAGATCAACGTTTTGAGAGAATGTGCTCGGAAGACTGCGATGGGGAAGGCCAGGAAACAGCTTTGCCATTCACGGGACAGGCTGCACCTTATCTTTCGCTTCAAAAGCCTGAATGATTTGGGCTTTTGACCCAAATCGCCTTTCATATGGTTGGCGGCGTCATGCACACAAATACGGTAGGAGTCTCCAGCTATATGGCATTCCTTGTTCTGAGTACTTAGGCTGCAGGCACTCAATAACAACTAAATGTTTCTTCAAGAAGCGTCGTTAAACTTTGTTATACTGTGTACACACACACGCGCGCGCGCACACACACACACACGCACACACACACGCACGTACGCACACGCGCGCACACACATACGCACGCGCACGCACGCAAACACGCGCACACACGCAAACACGCGCACACACGCACGCACGCACACACGCACGCACACACGCACGCGCACACACACACACACACGCACACACACACACACACAAAAGCGCACACGCAAACACACACACACGCGCGCACGCACACACCGAGGCATGCGCACACACGCACGCGCACACACATACGCGCACACGCACACGCGGACACACACACACACACACACACACACACACACACATATATATATATATATATATATATATATATATATATATATATATATATATATATATATATATATATATATATATATATATATATATATATATATATATATATATATATATATATAAAGGAAGCCAACAGTACCGAAATCAGGGTGCATAGGGGAATGTTTCTTTTTTTATTTTTTTAAATATCTAGTGCCAATCAATTAGTTCTTTTTTTAAAGAAAATGATTTATAAAGCAGCAGAAAAAACAACCATGCCACCGGTGGGACCCGAACGCACGACCTCCAAATATCGCGTCCGGTGCTCTTACCAACTGAGCTACGGCGACGGCTGTCCAATCTGCTGCTTTCGTGGGTATTTATGTTTTGAGTGTAAGCGAACCTTGAGAGTGTTCACCAGCGCCACACTCGTCCATAGCGGTGAACGTAGCACGTCCTGTAATACCGCAAGTGTGACGTAGAACGCCATCTAACGGCGAGGGCGGAAACTGTGCGAAAGCCCTCTTATGCTACCTATGGCATCAAGACTGCCAGAGCCGATACCCCCGTTAAGCTATTAGCAGACAAGGCAAATGAAGTGAGGGGCTCGTTTGACAAACATATTAAGGAAGCCAACAGTCACCGAAATCAGGGTGCATAGGGGAATGTTTCTTTTTTTTAATATCTAGTACCAATCAATTTGTTTTCTTTAAAAGAAAATGACTTATAAAGCAGCAGAAAAAACAATCATGCCGCCGGTGGGATCCGAACCCACGACGTCCGAATATCGCGTCCGGTGCTCTTACCAACTGAGCTACGGCGACGGCTGTCCAATCTACTGCTTTCGTTGGTATTTATGTTTTGCGTGTAAGCGAACCTTGAGAGTGTTCACCAGCGCCACCCTCGTCCATAGCGGTGGAGGTAGCACGTCCTGTAATACCGCAAGTGTGACGTAGAACGTCATCTAACGGCGAGGGCGGAAACTGTGCGAGAGCCCTCTTATGCTACCTATGGCATCAAGACTGCCAGAGCCGATACCCCCGTTAAGCTATTAGCAGACAAGGCAAATGAAGTGAGGGGCTCGTTTGACAAACATATTAAGGAAGCCAACAGTCACCGAAATCAGGTTGCATAGGGGAATGTTTCTTTTTTTTAATATCTAGTACCAATCAATTTTTTTTTAAAGAAAATGACTTATAAAGCAGCAGAAAAAACAACCATGCCGCCGGTGGGATACGAACCCACGACCTCCGAATATCGCGTCCGGTGCTCTTACCAACTGAGCTACGGCGACAGCTGTCCAATCTGCTGCTTTCGTGGGTATTTATGTTTTGCGTGTAAGCGAGCCTTGAGAGTGTTCACCAGCGCTACCCTCGTTTATAGCGGTGGACGTAGCACGTCCTGTAATACCGCAAGTGTGACGTAGAACGTCATCTAACGGCGAGGGCGGAAACTGTGCGAGAGCCCTCTTATGCTACTTATGGCATCAAGACTGCCAGAGCCGACACTTCCGTTAAGCTATTAAGTCATTTTCTTTGAAAAAAAACTAATTGATTGGCACTAGATATTAAAAAAAAGAAACATTCCCCTATGCACCCTGATTTCGGTGACTGTTGGCTTCCTTAATATGTTTGTCAAAACGAGCCCCTCACTTCATTTGCCTTGTCTGCTAATATATATATATATATATATATATATATATATATATATATATATATATATATATATATATATATATATATATATATATATATATATATATATATTTATATTAGCAGACAAGGCAAATGAAGTGAGGGGCTCGTTATATATATATATATATATATATATATATATATATATATATATATATATATATATATATATATATATATATATATATATATATATATATATATATATATATATATATATATATATATATATATATATATCTGCTGAGTACGCCCACTGCAGGGCAAATGCCTCTCCCATGTCTTTCTATTAACCGTGTCCTTTGCCAGCTGCGCCGCGCGTGTGCCAGCAAATTATTTAATCTCATACGCCATCCTAACATTCTCATGCCCCCTGCTACGCTTGCCGTCTCTTGGAATCCACTCCGTCACCCTTAAGGACAAGCGGCTATCTCGACTTCGCATTGCATTCCCATCCCAAGCTGATTTCTTCCTTTATATTTCGACTGGGATGCCATTAACCCGCTCTGTCTGTACACAGAGCCCGGTAACTTTACATGTCTACAGAACGTATAACAGCCGTCGCGAAACGACTGTCCTTCACCAGGCAGAGAAAGAGGAAAAATCTCCCAATTTAAGAAAGGTTCCACTTCTGACTTCTTTAAAGCATCAGCACGTTCACGCTACCTCTGAAATCTCTTATCGATATTTTGTTACCAGGTATAGAAAGGTGGCCAAACAACCAGTTTGTGTAGACCGGCGCGTATGCCACTTAAAGGCGTAGTGAGATGCTCATACATTGCGTTCCTTCCGCACTGATGTGACGAGTGCTCACGTGCGTTTTCTGAGGCAAGGGCCATTCATTTTCCTAGTCCTGCATCACAGATGACCTCAGGACGCGTAGCCGCCCTGCAGCAGGTTTTTTAGTAACCACCACGCCCGGAAACATACGCACACAAGTATGTTATTCTGGAGTTCTGGGCACTGAGTACACGCCACCTGCGGGCTGTGCTTACCGTGTAGGAACTTGAGTGATACAAGCGCTGAGGACGGCTGCTCTGAGTAGTCAGACTTTTCTGTGCAGCTCTCCCTCAGCCTCTGCGGTTTTCTCATCGCGTGAAGTTCCTTTACACAACACAAATCCTGTGAGCAAAGCATGGCTAGCATTAAATTTGGCTTTCATTACAAGTGCACAGAAATGTCAGCCATCAATCACTGCTCGTGTATAGAGGACTCGCATCGCCCTTAAGGAACGTCAAGTAAAAAAGACGGAGAAGGTAACGATCCCAAGAAAACTAGTTCCAACAAAATGCCTTCTGGCACTTCACAAGAACCGCGAGAATGCCTCAGTTCACTGCACGGCACTATTACAGCCGAAACCGATAATCGGATTTGCCCTCGCACTTTCAATAGGACGGCAGCGACCTTCGGCTGCGGAATTCCAGAAATCTCCCGCACCTCTCAAAGAAGTCGGCACGGTTATTCGCGGGCATTTCCTATCAAGTAAGTAAAGGGGCAGCAGCAAGGGGCTGGCGTTGAGAATTGGTGACGCTGTAACGCTTACGCATACAGACTGCAACTGTATACCATGCTCTGTCGTCAATATCTAGGGGGGAAAAGTTTTTTTTTTTGTCTGCTCCTCTCTTCCCTACGCTCTCCCATTTCGCCTAAGTGCGTAATTCTCTCCTCACCCTCCGGGCTACAATGAAACGCTGCTTCTGACAGACCAGCGCTTATGGGACGCGAAGAAATGACGGTACATTTACCTCGATAAAGGAAGGGCTCCGGAAATTGCCTTCGTCCCCTGGAAGAAACGCATATGCAGGAAGGTGGGTGAAAGGAACCAATAGGTGATGACACGAAAGCGAGAAGGGGAGAGATAAGCAGGCCTAAGCACGCAGATTCCGGGAAAGTTCTTCTCGCCGTTGTCTTCCCTCGAAACGGCGCTGGTGGAAATCGTAAATCTGGCGCCCGCTCGAAGCTCCACCGCGTGCCTCAGCGAGCCTCGAAGCAGGCAAGATATATACGCCTGGCAACGCAGCCAGGTTATACGCGTATTTGGAGGGCGGGGATTACGGCGCGCTCGCGCTGCGCGAATATATTCATGGGGCCATTAGGAAGGCATGGCTCGGAAGCCATCGAGGCTTCGAACTCTGCGCGCCCGCTGCGCCGGGAAACGGTCGGAGGGAAGGACTGCAGAGGGCGCTGCTTTTGGGGGGCACGATGACTCTCGTCACAACACATGAAAGGGAGCAAAAGATGTTTGCATCGCCCGTAAACTTCTGAACCTGTTTTGCTCTCAGTGAGAAAAAATGCCTAAGTAGTGGGTCGCTATGGCGGTTCTTTATACTTGCGTACGCTGCCAGAAACCGAGCTAAGATGCGAGCGCGGTCACCGGGTCTTGCCAACCAGAGGTGTCGTCCCTTGAAAACGCCCAAGACACTTTCGTTTTTTTATGATGCTAGAAAGAAACAGCGCGAAAACACAGGGCTACCCGTTATGATAGTCCCAGTACAGTGCCTGTTTAGTGGGTGCGCGTTTCTACCTACCCCTTGTATGAAAACAATGCAGTCAAGATTTCAAACAATCAAACAATAGCCAACCGTGCGAGGTGCTGAGATAGTCAACTGTACGAATGTGGCTTTAGCAATAGTAAAAAGTGAAGAATGGATACATAAACGTACTGCCTGGAAGTGTTCTGTGAGATTTAGAAGTTGGGAAAAATTTTCATGTATTTTGCGGTTTAATTTCTCTGAAGGGTACCGTTGGAGCATAGCAGCGTGCAAAGAGTCCCTGTTTGGAGAGCATGCCTTCAACAGTAATTAACTATCGTTCCTGCTTAGAAGAATAAGGGTTCGGACGCTATGGATCCTCATGATCCTGCCTAGCTCCTAATAAACTATCACCACGAGTGATTCCGCTGAGCTGAATACTTCGGCAATCACGACAGCGTCATATCGCACCTGCCGTGTCAGCGAATGACGTAACCCACTGCGTGCGAGCGTCAAACTCGGTGGCATCAATGTCGCCGCACCTAACAAGGTTCTGCCGCCGCGGGTTTGGTTTTAGGCTTTATGGGGCTTAACGTCCCAAAGCAACCCAGGCTATGAGGGACGTCTTAGTGGAGGGATCCTTATAAGGTCGACCACTAAGGTTTTTTAACGCCATCTCACGCTACACGGGCCCTTGGCATTTCGCCGCCGCCGCCGTGGTCGAAGCAGCGAGCACCATAAGCGCAGCAGAGCCACCGCGGTGGCATTCCCTCGCTCTCTTATTACCTATTCTTATTACGGGGCTTGAATGGGGTGCGTTCAACGAAGTTTTTTCGTGCTCAACAAAGAACGTGTCAGCAGGGTGCAGACGAGTTTAGTGCATCAACTAGCTGCGCTTAGCGATGCCAATCCAGAGATGTGGAAGGCGGCCTGACGTTGGAGGGGCAGTTGACCGGCTGTATATTACTATTTATATAGTTGTGGTGAGCAGACAAGGGCAGGAAAATGCTCTACGCATGTTTCTTGAAATTGATATTGCATGCCGAAGTGCCTGTGATGACATATCTTCGGTCTGGTTGCACAGATTTCCAGGAATGTTAAATATATATGTATGCACGCATTTGGCTTTTGGAATGGCATAGTCTCATTATTCGTCGTCGCGTCATCTGTGTCGAATGCGACATGCGATTCGTGAAAATAAACAATTTGAGTTATTTTACAGCAGTGTTTGTTTAAACTTTGGCAGCACTGCAAGCTATGCACGATTGCTTTAAAAAAAAACTCGCAACTGTAGAATTCCATTGTGCAAGATGCAACTTGTCCTTGTGAAGGCTTAAGTCGCTCCAGCAAGTCTTCCGCTGCTTAAGGGCCCAAAACACTTTAGAAATGTTATTTTAAATAGGGGCACACACTCATGGCTTGGGTGTACTTATTCAAGCGCAGCGACAGCCAAGGTTTCCCTCATAAAAGCACGGAACAAGAGGCGCAGCGTGGCAAGTGACGGACCATCTATGGCAAGTGAGCATGCCACGAGTTCCTGAACGTTGCAAGACGGCACAGCAGCCACTGTGGTCTCACAATCAACCGACTGCCACGGTCACTGTTGGCACGCATTTTATTGTGTAACTGTAATTTAAATGAAGGTGCGCTTTGTCTCCCACGAGCCCCATAGCGATTCGATGCACTCGTGTCAAACCGGTGCTCTTCACTGCGTAACAGTGAGTGTCGGGGTCTGGCTGTTTCCCAAGATAATGTGAAGGATGCACGTTTCCCGTCCGGCGTCGTGAAGCGAGGAAGTGCTCATTTTCGCTCTCAGCGCAACACGAACGGGATACAAGACGAAGGACTAGCACAAACAGGCGCTGACTATCAACTGGTTTTTTATTGAAGAACGAAAAGCGTATAAATACAAACAGTGAACTACCTATCAATCAACGAAAGTTATCTGGAAGGCACGTGGGAGGTCAGACAGCTCATTTCCCTCTCGGATAACGTTATATAAGGGCTGCTGATACATTTTGCGCCGTTGTGGTAAATATAACAGCTTCCATTACCTCGCGTAGAAATTTATTGTTATGTCGGAACGCGAGGTAATGGAAGCTTTTTATATTTACCACAACGGCGCAAAATGTATCAGCAGCCCTTCCATAACGTTATCCGAGAGGGAATTGAGCTATTTGACCTCACACGTGCCTTCCAGATAACTTTTGTTGATTGATAAGTAGTTCACTGTTTGTATTTATACGCCTTTCGTTCTTCAATAAAAAACCAGTTGATAGTCAGCGCCTGTTTGTGCTAGTCCTTCGTCTTGTGTCCCGTTCGTGTTGCGCTGAGAGCGAAAATGAACACTTACCAACTCGCCCAAATTTCCACCTTGCTGAGCGAGGTAGTGCGCCGTCTTAGTCACCACTCACAATCGTACATTTATGAAGGAAACTATCGTGCACTGACACATCACTACTGATGGGAGCCATATAAAAATGGGATGTGCTCCTGGGAAAGAGGCACTCCAAAGTTTTATTCAAAACTAGCTTCTTTTAATTAAGTCACTTGAGGAAGAGTTCCATCTTGGAAGGCAAACTTGCGCAACACCCCTCACACTTCAGCTTTACACGGACATCATTTCAAAGAAGATATATATTGCCATGCAAGCAGGCTACTCTGCAATCAAGCAGGTATCGTAGATAGAGCGCAATATTTATGCAGCCATGAACAAGAGCTAACAGGATGCTACCTAAGTTCTTGTGCAATCGGGATGACAAGAACGTTATTGAGAGGTGAGGAAGCACGGAATGTTTATACGGCGAGCACCAGTGATGTTTTAAGTTGCAAACATACTGCTCGGCACAAAACCCGAGGCAGTTCATGTGGCCAAATCTATTCATGCGTGTCGCTTAAAAGAATGTTGCACTTTAATATTTACGCGCGGCCAGAACCGGTAGACTTCAGTCATTAAAGAGGGCTTTCCGCCTTTAGTATTGCACGAGAGACGATGTAAGAGGCGGAATTGCTGCGACACTGCCAATATAATTGGTTCCGGTACTGTGTTTCGCAAAATGGGCACAAAAGGCTCTTGTTGAACTACTGAGCTATCACTTAAGAAGTTCAAGCAATATATTCTTGCATAGCGCCATGAATTGTGCGGTTAATTACACTGAACCTTAATAGCACCCCAGATATTTATTTAAACTAGTAAAATCTGTTATTTTTTCGAAACTATACAATAAGCGCTAAGTTAACAGATGTCGCGTTTATTACTATAGGAATGTTGTTTGGGACTTGCGAATTACTTTCACAAAGAAAAACTCAACGCATAACGATTTGAAGTAACTGCAGCAAACGCTGGCACGCCTGGCAACTGGATCGTCCCAATGTCGCTAGAATTTATAAAGGCTGCTGCCTCAAGAACTGCACGAGCCTGCAGTTCCCATCAACAGGAATACTTGCGTGCGCCTGAATATGGCATTGCGTACTCAAAGGGGAAAAAGACTTGAGCAGGACTGCTGCCGCGAGCACGTAGCTTCTACTGGTGACATCGACTGCAGCCGCTCGCCAACGTGCTCAGTGCTTTTCCCCGCTATATAGGTGCGCCCCAAGTGCACTCACTTGTCGTAGTCGGCCTTGCAGAAGAGCTTCCGGTCCCGCGAGTAGCAGGACTGCTCGAGAGGAGCGTGGCACACGGAGCACTGGAGGCAGGCCTCGTGCCACGAGTGCTCCATGACGCGCAGGATGTAGCGGTCCACGATGGGCAGGCCGCAGCCTGCGCAGAGCGAGGCCGCCGCGGCCGACGGGTGGCTGGCGCCGCCGGCGGCCGCCGGTGGGGCGTCATCGCCGGCCACGGGGCACCCCGACGCCGCCGCCGACGAGGGGCTCTTGGAGCCCTTGCGCATGCGGCTGTCCGGACCTGCAGTTAATAAGGAGAGGTAGGGCTCACCCGGAGGCGGCAGCGTCTTGCGTTCCGTGCCACAAAGCGCTCATCTGCTCACCCCGACAGAGATTAAGTCCAATAGCGCTCATTCAACGAGGTTCTTGTGCCGTCAAGGCGGAAGGATCAGTGCCCAGCTTCATGCGTCATAGCAGAAGCGTAACTGTGCATTCTAAACCAACGGACCCACGCAATGCGCTCGACCACCTTCGATTACCTTAGGAAAAAATCGCGGCTGATTGCAGCGCTATGAAAAACATTGTCACAGCTTTTTCTTAACCGAAATAATTTTCTGGCCCCGTGGCCGCGATTGTAGGTTTTGAACGGTACCAAAACCAAGTCTAACAAACAATTTGTTAAAAACATATTTTTATGCATGACTGTGAAATTTATTTTTCATAAATAAAAGACATTACGTTTTTATGCGCAATAATTTGAATCAAGATTGTTCCATTTTTCCTTTAATGTAAAGCACGGTTAGTACAAAACTATGCGGTTTTGAAATTTTTATAAAATTTCATATTGTCCTAGTAGTCATTCCAACTACTTCTCAAAGTTCTCCAGAAGGCAAAGAAGCCAATAAAATTATTGCAGACGTCATAAAACGTAAATTATGTGAGAAGCATATTCTAAATGTGAGAAAAGTTGCTTTTTGGGGCATATTCTGCCGTCAATTCCATAGTGAGGCGGCCCGAATAGAAAATATTAGACTTCGTAAGATGCACAGTACCACTTGATCAATTTAGCAAGTTTAATGGGAGCTATTAAGCGAGAAGCTTATTTTCAATTTTGAGCAGCAACGCCTTAGTGCGGCTTTTATTTAAGTGCAGTATTCGCGGTAGCCGGCTTTACACGTGGATATAAGCAGCGGTGCTCCAAGTTAATGGTCCAGTGTTTGGGGTTGAAAGGTCGGTTGGCGTCTTTATCCGCGTTCCGACTCTTGAAACTTCTGAGTCGCCGAGAGTGACATACGTCCTGTATGCACAGTTGCGATGCGTGAAGGCTTGATGTGATGAAACTCCCGTGTTCTTCACAAAGTAGTGAGTTGAACTTGTTTTTCTTCAGCAATTTCTTGCGGAACCCAGAGGACTACGCTACCCTTGATAGTTCTGTCTGTCCCTCTAAATAGCTATTTGTACGGCCCTGCTGCTCGTATCCATAAGACTGAGAATGACCAGCCTTGACTAGACTACGCTGCCCTTGATAGTTCGTTCTGTCCTTCTAAATAGCTATTTGTGTGGTCCTTGCTGCTCGTATCCAGAAGACAGAATGACCAGCGTTGACTAGACTACACTGCCCTTGATAGTTCTGTCTGTCCCTCTAAATAGCCATTTGTATGACCCTTGCTGCTCGTATCCGGAAGACTGAGAATGACCAGCCTTGACTAGCCTGCGCTTCCCTTGATAGTTCTGTTTGTTCCTCTAAATAGCTATTTGTATGGCCCTTGCTGCTCGTATCCAGAAGACTGAGAATGACCAGCCTTGACTAGACTATGCTTCCCTTGATAGTTCTGTCTTTACCTCTAAATAGCTATTTGTATGGGCCTTGCTGCTCGTATTCAGAAGACTGAGAATGACCAGCCTTGACTAGACTACGCTGCCCTTGATAGCTCTGTCTGTCCCTCTAAGTAGCTATGTGTATGGCCCTTGCTGCTCGTATCCAGAAGACTGAGAATGACCAGCCTTGACTAGACTACGCTGCCCTTGATAGTTTTGTATGTCCCTCTAATTAGCTATTTATATGGCCCTTGCTGCTCGTATTCAGAAGACTGAGAATGACCAGGCTTGACAAGACTACGCTGCCCTTGATAGTTTTGTATGTCCCTCTAGATAGCTATTTATATGGCCCTTGCTGCTCGTATTCAGAAGACTGAGAATGACCAGCCTTGACTAGACTACGCTGCCCTTGATAGTTCTGTTTGTCCCTGTAAATAGCTACTTGTATGGCCCTTGCTGCTCGTATCTAGAAGACTGAGAATGACCAGCCTTGACTTCTTTCTGCCATGGGTTCACTCTGTCGTAACAGCGCGACGAAAAGGGCAGCTCAGCACCGTTCACCTGGTGGAACACTCTGCTCGCATGGACAGCGGCATTTGATACATTTGATAGCGCTTCTTGCAGCTTCAGGCTGAGGAGCGTGGGCGCAGCGGCCTTTGGTCCACAGTTACCAGGCGGGGTGTCCCGGTGCTCCTACTATGCGACCGCTTCATTTTATTTTTTTTTTTTGAAGCCGCGCCCTTGAGCAGATTTCTGTTCTGCCGAAGATGAAAGCGTCCAAAAATAGCGCTCCATTCTATTCGGGCAGGGAAGCGCGGCTTGTGGCCATGTTTGCACCGCGCTGAATTTAGAGCCGCACAAGCGCGCCGGTCCACAATTTGGAGGATTATTTTACCGCTTCATCACTCCGATTAAGCTTCCTAAAACAAACGGCGCTGAGCAACTTATTACATTTCATAATTTTCATTCGGACCACCTCACTGTGAAATTGACGGCTGAATATGCCGCAAAAAGAAACCCTTCTAAAATTTAGAATATCTTTTCTCACCCGGCTTACGCTTTCTGATGTCTGCAACACTTTTATTGGCTTCTTTTCCTTCTGGAAAACTTTGAAAAATAGTTGTAAGGAATACTGTGAGAATATAAAATTTGAAAGAAAATTTCAAAAATACTTAGTTTTTTTCACTTTTCTCCGTTTTATAATTAAGGAAAATGGAACAAATTCGTTTTGAAATTATTGTGTGCGAAATTCTAATACCTTTTATTCAGAAAAATAAATTTCATAGTCATGCGTAAAATATATTTCTTGAAAACTGTTTTGTCAGGTTGCATTTGCTACCGTTAAGATGACGGGTCCGGCACTAGAAATTTTTCGTTGAAAACAAGTTCGGATATTCTTTGTCATTGTCAGGCAATAAACTATGACTTTTTTAAAAGAAAAATTGAAGGTGGTCTAGCACAAAGTTTTAGGGGGGAATAAGCTGATAAAATGATAATTTCGCCATAACAAACACTTCTGGCAGATTGAGGCACCACGCTCGAAATGTCTTAATGAATCTGCGGCTGGATGTACTCTTATTCAATGTGCCCTATTCAAGCTGCTAGTGATTGCGTTGAACTTGTTGCAATTTCAGATAACTCCGGAACAGAACAAGGAAGTCCACATGAATGATATAAATTATTATTTTGTCGGCCCGGAGGCAATCAGCTCCGCTCTTCCTAGGAAAGGCGACCGTTTGAAGCATTGTAATTATGCCACATCAGACTTCAAAGGTGACACTGATGTGATGTTGCTTTTAGGAAGTAATATCGATATGAGGGTCCGTTGAATGGACCTCTATATCAGATCACCTTGCTGATCGATTCGCAAATCTTCAAAATAAGCGAGGGGTAGATAACATAATTGCTTACAAAAGATGATACCGGCTGAACATTGAACTTTCATTACATGATCACTTTCGACTTACACATTTTGTGCGCAGGCATGGAGTGGTTTTCGAAATTATCAGTGAGCAGATATTACGCCACTACCTATCGTCCAATTAAATAGCCTGTCTTCACACCTCGAGAGCGTGGAAGCCCATCTTTTTGGCTGCTGAACATGGAGGAATCGTTAAGCAACATCAGTTAAAACATCATGCGATCGCTTCAGCGTTTGTAGATCTCTGTCACGAAAACACTGCTGGCTCCACGGTGACCTCACAAAATTTTACCGATGTCCCGCATTTGTAATAAATACGCGAAAGACAGTTAAATGGCATGAACGGCAGAAATATGGGCCATAAGGAAATCAATGCTCAGGCGTTTGCACATTCTGCACGTCTGTTTCGGAGAACAGCTGGTTGCAGCCGATGATATGTCGGGAAAGGTGATGTCAACACTGGATCAAGTTTCCTCTATTCTTCTCCCAAGCGTCTTCGTCTCTTAAACGTAGAATATAGACAATATGCTGCATCTGATCGATTTTTGGATGCCGAGGTGGCCGTAGCCGCCGCTAGCTGAGCGTTATAAACCGCGGAAGTGCAACGCTTCCACCTTTAAAGCACTTCAGCCATTTCTATGTGTCTCGAGCACTGTCGACCCGCTGCAGGTCGTGCATTCCAGAGCGTCTCGTCAACACATCAGGCAAATAGGCATCCACCTTTGTCAGTGCGGACACCATGCTGACATATGGGTTGGCACGCGCTTTGTACGGCCTGCGCACGTTTCCTTTCTCGCTGCTCAACAATGGTGACGGCCACACTACAGTCGCTCCTCTGCAGACCACTCGAGTGCGAAGCGCATTGGAGCTTTTGCTGGTGGGTCGCGTTACCTTGAGAATATGCAGTCTAGGCGGAGGTCACAGGCCTGCACATGTTTTATGCATTATTTAATTGCGATTGCTGAATCCTTTGCTAGCAGGAATATGACGACAATTAGGTGTATTCTCGTCTACGAGATGGATCAGAGTTGAGCTCACGGAACACCCCAAGATTATTACTTCCACACTGCTGGGCTATTCGTATGTCAGGGTCTCAGGAGAACATGGGCGTGTCGCGAGGCCGCTTGACATAGTCGGCCTTTGTTTCTTTTTGCCGAACAGCCGACCCCTCACCCCGACCTGGACAGGGTGCAAGTCACCTATAAACGAAGGCCGTTCATAGCCCCTACCGATAATGTTTAATCACAAATGGTGAATACGACCGTGCATGCCCGCAGTGCGGTGACAGGACGCACGCCACCCAAGACCGTATATTATGAGAATGCGGTAGCAAACCTCCTCCGACGATACTCTTGCCAGCGCCCTGGGCGGAGGAATTGAACAAGCTCTTGGCCAGTTCAAGAAAACAACGCAGCTGGCCCTCATCACGCGAGCTCAAGAGGTTGCCCACAACTGAAGGCCACCCTGGACTCGCCCCAGCCCCAGCCCCAACTAATGCCTTCCATTTTGTGGCAATAAAATTGTAACCACCACCCTCCCGAACAGCCGAAAAGAAACGAAAAACTCCCGCCCAAGGTGACCGCTAATTGCTTCGGAGAAACGTTGCACATGATGGGTTTTTAAAACTCTGAATATTCACTACCGGTCAAAGGTTAAGTGGACTGGGAACCTAACCCTTTTTGGCACTCCATCAATTAAGCAAACCATAGGCTTCACGCTGTCAAGGAAAATAAATCTCCACGGGTGAACTGTAGAAAACGTTTATTTACAGTGCGCACACTGTTCGAGGGAGCAGCTTCTGCACTTTGTGCACTTGTTCCTACTTAATACTTGAAGATCGCACGAAGACATAAAATCTTTCTCTGCTCTTAGCAGCCGCGAGCTCAAATTTCTAACATTGTTGTCTGGAAGGCGAAGAGTGCTCATGAGTTATTCTCTTTTCCGGTTTACCACAGCCTCATCATTACGATTTTTGATTATCTGGTTAACAGCCTGCATTGCTAACATCTTATAGAAAGTAATATGGCTTCAATAAAGAAAAACGTTTTTCTGCCATCTAACACAGCTCCATGCAATCTTACAGCAGCACGCTTCTACCTGTCTACGCTTACAATACGGGAAAAAATAGTTACTGCAATAATTATATTGTAACACAATACAGCAGCTTCAGAAAAGACAAGAATCATTCGGAAAATATCAACTGTTCCTTGATAATTGCAAGAAAATCTTTTATATAAGTATACACAAGCAGACGTAGGCTCATTAATCCTGAACCCTTGTTAACTTTAATCGTGTTTAAAAGAGAACTACTTCACATTTTCACGGGGAATGTACGCCCATGCCGCCAACTGAGTAGAAGTTTTAACCAGCCAGATCTGCCCTCGTATTTGGCCGAAGCGAGGACAGCCTTGAATGTTTGTGACTATGCTTAATGGACGTCCGTGGAGGCATTCTTAAAAATATTCACACTATAATTTGAATGCGTGCTCATGCAATTAATGTTAGGTTATGCAACTTGCTCGTCTCTTATATTAAAAACTAATGATAAAGAGTGGGCTTTTTCAGTTCGCTTTACTAATGAAAAGGTCTGGGCTTCTCTGTGATCAAACATCTTGAGCACAGAAGCATACCGTCTGTTGTCTCCTTCTGTGCTCAAATATTAAGTTCAGTTCCGCGCGCAGTTTTTGTGACCGAGTTAAGACGGCAGATTTGACGTGACTGTACGAAATTGAACTTCACAATCTTCTAGTATCTAATAAGCTTTTTGTGTTAAAATTTTCAATCTCTTCACTAATAGCAGAGTTAACTATTATTTCTGTTTTTTGTTAGACATTATTTAGTTATGTTACCCCTTTTATGACAATTCAGTGGTTACCAGCCATTTTTTGATTGATGCTTATATTAGTGCTCTCATTGTGCCAGCAGCAGTGTAGCATAAACCTATTTCACTGCGCCAAATATTTCAATTATAAAGGGGTGCAAGCATTGATACAGATAAAAGCTGGAAACAAGTGTTGTATTTTGTAGAGCGGAGGCAGTGTCAAAATAGTTGTGCTGTTTCTTGAGCGTACATTGTGCCAATATTTTTTTTGCCTTGAGTTATCAATTTACGAGTTATGACCTACCAGTATGCTAATTTTAATACTGACGTCTCTATTGCAGTGCACCTGACAATAAGATGAATGCAGAGGTGCACAAGCGTTGTTACTCCTGGCGCTAAAGATCAACCCGGCATCTTGAAAACTTTACGAGTGCTCGTGACAGGATTCGCGGTATATTTAAATGCAGCTGTGGCACTGGGGCCAGTTCATCATTGCTTGATGTCCATCAAAGAGCAGAGTGTGCTATGTTATGCAGCAACAGTCCTGGCATTGGTCTGATTTTAGAGTCAATCATTATTTTGTAGAACTTTGCAGGGAAGGAAACTTTGCAGCGTGCAATGGACGTGAAGAATGCTGACCTGTTTCATTGCGCGAAATGGCAATGTAGTTTTTTTCTTCAAAAGTTACTGAAGTAAAACTCTTGCTTGAGCTAGTTCCTCCATGCTTGAAGATGTAATGAAAGCATCACGACGAACGAGGAGTGGTACCGCGCATTCTATACAGCATAGCCTTTGTGTCGTAATATGCCTTTCTCCAGAAATGGAGACTGTTCAAAGGTAGCGAGAATGGAATGCACCCAGAAATTCCCCTACAGGCACAAACTTCCTGCTGTTTATTCATGGGAACCTATTTCACGGGCAATAAATGCAGGAATAACGGAATTGACCCAAAATTACAGTGGCCGTTATCACTCGTGGATGCACATATAACTAACTACAAGCACACTGGCGTCTCAGAAATTGATTCGCACTACGGGCAACAAAAAAATAGCATAACAGACCAGACATATTGCTGCCACGGGCCGGGCCAAACCATAGGTACTCTAGAAATCAGACCACTGGGAAGGTCAGGTTTAAAAACAGTAACTCAAGTGCATAGATGACGGAATGGAAAGCAGCAGACAACAACAGGTGAAGCTAAGAAAATAAAATATTGTTTAGCAGCAAAAGCAAATTAAAGAAAAGATGGAGAGCTACTGGTACGCGAGAATGGAGCAGCGGGTTTGTTAAATCACATTTCATTCCTTCCCCTTCACTCTAGCTTGTTAGTTTCCATTTTGTCGATCTGTTTTTGTTCTCGTTTACTGACATGACCCTTCCAATAATTTTTCATCTGGGCTGTCTGGTTTAACCCTGACAACAATACGTCTCTTTTCTGTTAATGAGCACTTTTTCATTTTCCATGATGTGAATCTTTTTTCTGAGACTGTAGTGACCTTGTGATATCGCCAGCATATGCGAAAGACATACGTAGCCATGATATGGGGCATTTCTTGTTTTTCTTTTATATATTTCCTGTCATTTCACTTCCCCTTAATTAACATGGAAGCCTGCACTTGTGTTGTTTTTATGTGTCTTCCCTTGTCCTTGCCTGCTGTTCACTTTTCATACATGAAGTACCTAGCCTGTAAGCACATTCTACAGACTCTTTTTATTTCAGGAGTTTATTGCAAGTTATACTCTTTGTGTAGGTCAAATGTATAGATTTACTTCTCCCGCGACTGTATGGAGAAGATTTTCCAGTCCATTGCTGTAACTTGGGCGTAACGTGAGGCAAAATAAACACCGCGGCATGTTTTTTTTCACCGATTGTTCTGTGAATTGTTGTGTTCATTCTGCAGCGGCGCATGCGGCCAGAACTCAAGATGACACAGCCCTTAAACATTTTCCAATGTAACACATTACATGGCAAAGAAAATGGTGCAACATTTCAGCCTTACCAGTCCTTCGAGAAAGACATCTTGCAGCTTATGGGTGAACATCAGTCCCGCAATCAAGTTTACGTTAGAGAGGGGTATCAGTACCTTTGCGTAGACAGCACATGCATACAACCAGACAGTGCATGCGTACGCTACATAACAGGCAATCACCTCATACCACTAAGAGGGTAGCATTATCCATTCCCTGGTGGTATAAGCTGGCACCACAGGGGTGCAAACTTTGCTCCATTTCCAGCGGTATAAGTTTAGCCTTTGAAAATTAAGTTTGCCTTCTTAAAGTGCAAACTTCGCACCTTTCTTGCAAGGATATGTTAATGCCACCCTAAGACAAATATTTAGCCCTATTAGAAAGGTGTAAGATTATACCCAGATGGCTTACAGTTACGCATTTAATGGCAGATCAAGTTTAGGCTATCAGAAGCGTAACACTTACACTACGTGCAAGAGCATAATTACTTAATCTTCAAGGAACAGCGTAACATCACCTCTAAAAAGATGTCAGCTCAGCGACAAGTGAGTTATCTCTCCAAAAGACTAAGACAACACTTTTTTTAGACTGCAGATCTTTCGCAAAAAGAGGACTTACCACTGAAGAACGGCTGCTTATCGAACAAAGGCGCTCATCCTGTGCATCATCGATGTTTTCCCGACAAATCCTGTGCAGCCAAACCATCCGGCGAGCTGCGTTGTTTTGCCGCATGGAATAGGTTAAGTGTTCTCCCGTTGTCTCCACGACTGTCGCGCCCATAAGCGCAACACAATCTCGGCATCTGCCCAACACGTAAATGCCGTCAACGCTCCCTAAACGCTTCCCTGCTTACTACAAAAACAAAACAAACCTTGCGCTGATACCCGGGTACAGCGCCGGTGGCTACTGGGGAGCAAAAAAAGCGGGTGGAAACACGTGACCACACCGCCTCGGCAAATGAGGGGCTCGATTCTTCCGTGGCACTCTGGGAGAGGGGAGAAGCCAGAAGGTTCAAAGGTAGCCTTCACTTTTGGATACGGTCGTCGAACCCCTAGGGGCGGCAGAGAGCGTCACCCAGAGATGCTACCACTGCGTAGGCGGCTCCAGTCTGGCCGTTGCCGACGAATGTAACCATATGAAAAATTTACTTTCAATAAGGCGGGAATGCGACCTCCCGAACCTTCGAAGCTGCAGCGCACCCTTTCAGTGGACTACAAGCGTTAGCTGCATCGCCTATTTAGTTAACCGGTGGCACTGTAGGTGGCCGAATTGCAGGGAATCTTTTTTATTCATAAAAAAAGCTGTTTCAAGAATAGCATAACTGGTCGATTTTTGATACTCAGTTAAGTTGCGAAACTGATTTCGTTAGAATTTATCGGCGCAAAGCTACAGCGGCGCATGTTCATCTAGAGGTTCGGCGGACGTTTTAGCAGGAGAAATTACAAGTGCAGCCATTCACGCTTGTGTCTTCTGCGGCCCACAAAGCAACGGCACAGATGCCGCACAGCCCCTCCAAATGCCTGGAAAGCTTGCGTCTCTGATCGTCAACGCCTGTTGGTCGCACGCGGCGTCACCGCCCCGCTCGCTCACAAATTCCAGTCACTCTCGATGGGCCACTCGAACACGGCCCTCCTCCACTCTTAGCCTCTGTTCCGCGCCTACTTGAAACGAACACGGGAGGGACCGAGCAAGCAGGCACAATCGAACAACAGCGGGTATACGGAGGATCCACTTGAAGCGGCCGGAAAGGTAAAACTTTCCCTCTCTGCTGGAGCTCCTCAGGGGAAACGAGCACGTGAGTGGGACTGTGTCACCCTCTTTTCCATTTTGATCTGACCTGGCCTCGTTTGCTCAAGTTTCTATGGTCGTCGCGCCACTAAACCACTCGACAGTTCTGGTGAAGGTCTTCCAACCTGATTGTTCCTTTTACTTCCCACTCACGGGTGGTTCCCCATTCAAGGAATGTGTCATTTTCCGCTGGTTCCGGCTTTCCTGGTGGAAGACCACACTCGGATAAAAACTTGGTAGGAATGAAGCTCGCCAGTGGTGGTCGTGTCTGTGTATACCACTCGAAAATCTCGAGTGTTTCCACTGAAGCTCTAAGGTATTGCTGCCGGGCTTTAGAAGGTTCATTTTGTTGCTGGCATTCACTGAAGACGCAGCTCAAACCCTCAGCTCGCAAGGCTAGTATATGAACTTTGATGCGAGCATCCAAGGTCCAAGCGAAATGAAAAATGCTTCCTACGCTGTGTCGAGCCATGCGATGGAAGCCTGGTGAGAGGCTAAAAATGCGGCTGCTGTCCTCGGGCGGAAAGATCAAAGATTTCCTCGTACAAGTGCACCACGGTGACACTTGTCTGGACACACCGCGCCCGATGATGTTTCTGAGTGCTTGCGAGCAAAATTTTCATCCTCGAACCGAAGCTTCTAAAGGCTGATCTTTGCCAGGCGGAACCCAGGCTCCGTTGAAGGATTCTTACTGTGCCTCTTTTTATTGGTAACCGCCTCCCACTGCGTCAAAAAGGATGGCTAGCGATCAAAGGAATCCACCACGCTCGATATTAAAGGTACGGCTGACCAACTGCAAAGTGGTAGCAAAAATAACCGGGAAAGCAATATATGAAGTTAAAAATACGGGCAGTAATCAACCATCCGTTCGGTTCAGTACCGATTACTTAACGTTACCTATCTCCATCGCAGTTCGCGTGGATTTCACTGGCTTTGGACTGTCTCCTGAAAATCATGCCCCAGCTGGAGAACCGCATCAGCAAAGTACCATCACCATGAAGGAAACTTAGTGGCGCAAGGGCTTCAAAGGACGCCAGATAAGTGCCAATGCGGACGGAAAAAAGTGCCGATTCGTTGAACAGAAATTACAGTTATGGAAGGATAATACATAATGGATGCGTGAAACATTTTGCCACACTTCATGAACACAGATCACCTTAAAGGTAAGTGAAAATGCTAAGCTAGAGATATGACTACAGGTGGTGGCATATTCCGGGATCCGTGTAGTCATGAGCGCTTGTTAGAAGACCGCACGTCGCGCGAGGAACTCATTGAAACAGAAATGTTTGTAAGAGGTCTTACTTCGAATACCTTAACTCGGTGTGCATTCTTTAAAACACGCAATTTTTTATAAAAACGTCGATGCTCTTTAACAAAGCATTATTCAGAGAGAGAAGTGGATGATGTTGGAAGGTGAAGCAAATCACAACAAAAAGGTTAACCAGGCATAATGTGTACCGCACACACGGAGAGCAGGATAGAGGAAGCGAAGGAGAGCGAGAGTTGAAGACATCGGGCCAGTAGTAGACGCTAGTAAAATGCGATTGCAATCGGCCGCTCAAGTATGTGGCTTTGAAATATCTGGGTAGACTTAACGTGGCCAACAACTGGGGAGTCTCAGCTGCCTATTGTTGAAGCCAATGACTGTCGTGCAAAGGCCTGAGTATGGCGAAACAATATAGGCAAACCTTCAATCACAAACAACACAAGAATTTGAACTTTTAACTTGCTTGAATAAGTCGCGCCTACGAACCTGAGGGTGGCGTGGATTGCTTTCGTTGTATCGGAAGTTTGTAGTAGGTGGACTTGCGCTATTGCAGCCAAAACATGCAGTATGACAAGAGTGGCGTTTATTTCTTTAAACAGTGTGTTGCGCACGTCTGTTTTCTCAAAGCAGGCCCTATCAAGCCACTTGCTAAGCTTTCCAGCGCGGTCACCTGCGCCTGGCGAGTCGCTTTAGCGCTTTCCACGTACGGTGTGCACCACCTTGTGTAAAGCACTCGAGCAGCGCACTGTTCTCCAAATAATGCAACACCTAGATTCTTGGAGCAAGATTTGTGTGGATGCAGAGCCCACAAAATAGGTGGGATCCTGTGCTTTACGCGAAAGCCACCAGGTACAGTGTAATTTCAGTTTTGCGCACTGGACCGCGGCGGCTGCGTTTTTATGGAGGAAGAACGCTAAGGCGCCCGTGTGCTGTGCGATTTCAGTGCACGTTAAAGATCCGCAGGTGGTCGAAATTATTCCGGAGCCCTCCACTACGGCACCTCCTCTTCCTTTCTTCTTTCACTCCCTCCTTTATCCCTTCCCTTACAGCGCGGTTCGGGTGTCGAACGATATATGAGACAGATACTGCGCCATTTCCTTTTCCCCAAAACCAATTATTATTATTATTATCACTGGCCGCACGCTGCAGCAGCGCAGAAGGCAGAGATCCGGTTGTGTACGCGAAGCACGCCACGTGACCGGATGGGCAAGCAGACACGACTGGTGACGAGTATTCTCATACGGATGCCGTTGGTTGATCACCTGCCATTTGCGGTAGTTTCGCTTTCAATGCTGCCCCTGTTGCGCTCTTACTATACGCTTCTGCTTCCCCTTTGAGCCTTTTGCCCAGCCGGCAGTCAGATTCGCATCGATTGACTTTTAGCCTGCCCGGGCGCATGGCCGGCTATGAACTAGAATTTCAATGCCGCCTTTTTTTTTAGAAGGGGGGGGGGGGGGGGGCACACTTTCTTTGGGGGTGATCACGGGGGTGAGAGACGCTCTTCGGCGGGAACATTTTTCGACTTGAGGGCGAGTTTACTGCGCCTCCTCGTTCATTATAACCAAATGGTGCGGTCACGGTTGTTCATTTTATTTCAAACGCAGTGCCATAGCCATAATACATGCTTTGACGGTAACACCACCCTGGTTCGTAATATGCGAACGCTATTAATGAACTTGACTGTATACTTTCGCTGCAGCTCTCACTTCAACTATTAATGGCTTGTTGGTCACCCATGACGAAGAATTGCAGCGCAGCACTTAACACAGTCAACAGCGCTGCACACGAGGGCTCGCGTGCCAGTTTGTCTGCTGTGTGCATCCTTCATTTTATCACGTAAATTTAATTTTAATTGCTACAGCTGATGAACGGTTAGAGTAGCCGAACATTGCTTGCAGTACATCTTCTCTGCATTTATGATTAGTGTTTAAATACTGATGTAGCTATTCAATATCGCTTACCATAGCACTATAGCGGTACACTACAGAGGTAGTAGCATGCACCCCTTATCACAGTCGTCGGCGTTAATCTAAGATGCAGATTACCGGGAGAGAGTTCAGCTGTTCCAATCTTTTTAACCTTCATTAACGTTTTGCGCTCTTTGACTATCGTTAGACCGCTAGCGATGGATGCGAACGCAAATTTCAAACGCTTCCGCAGCGTTCTCAGACATGCTGTGCGGAGCCACAAAGCATTTTCTTCTCAGTGTTCGGCGATTTTTGAGAAGAGCGGAGCGTACACGTTGAGAAAGGCCGTCCCCGGCCAGGCGCCCTGAAACGCCCCGCATCCACGGTTCATTTGGCCGACGTCTAGAAAGCGTCGACTCTGCTCATGCTGACTCGTGATTAGACCTTTGTTCAAAGGGCAAAGGAGACCAGCTCAGAACATCGATGGCAATGCCTGGGTTAGTTACTTTTTTTCAGACATTTTTAACGACTAATCGATCTTTCATAACAGGCATATTGCTGTCACCCATGATTTTGCTCTTATTTGTAGAGTTCCCACGTTATTTGGCAAGGATTTTATACGACCTGCGCTGTGAAGGGTTAGCCCCGATTTTTCGCCCAATGGTGTGGCCACCTATATGGCCTAAGGTGGCTGTTTTCTAGCCAGGAAACTGCACAAGCTATAACTTTGATTTTCAAGAACTGTATCCTACTGGATAGGCTGATATTTTATGCATTCCAAAGTCTCGTTCAAGTGTTTTTCCTTTTCAATGCAAGCATACCATAGCAGGTTTTCCTAAAATTGTATATAAAAACATTTGCTTTCCGAAATAAATTTCATAACAAGACTAAAATACTGAAAAGAATTGAACAAAGTTAAAATTAATAACGACTGCGTTCAATTAGCTTCATTTTTATCTACTGAATAAATGTAAGTCACTGAATAAGTCCAAGCAAAAATGACGTTTCGAAACCCGTAAGGGTTCTGAAACTTGATTTTTACTTCGACTTGGTGAGCGACTGTTTTCATTTTTATTGAACTGATGCCTGACCATACGCACTTTCAAGGAACCCTTCACTGTTCTGAAGTATTACATTATATCTTGAACGCTAAAGTTGTTAGACGAAAAAAAAATTGAAGGAAAAGTCACAAAATAGGGTCATTTTTTCCACGGCAGGAAAATAGTAAAGAGGATACGGCTGTCCTCTGTAGCTCACGTAGATTTACACCAGTTCGCAAGCTGAAAAACTAATTGTGACTAAAGCGCCTATTTACTGTTCGTATGGTTCACTACGCCACTTCAATACGTAGGCTCAATTTGTGATAAATTAACTGGTATCCAAAGTCACGGATGGCGCTTACATTTAGGCCAAAGAACATGTAGATCATGGTAAGCTTCAGCTGAAATTTAGTACTACACAGGCATTGCTCTAGCATAGAAGTCGTTTACTACGGGCTTGTTATTATGCTTCGCTTCCTGGTTGTGCAATAATCCGTCGTATTCCTCCTTTGCTGTGACGTTTCTCTTGCTCCTTCCACGCTTCTCCCAACCTGTTGGACCGTGACGTCAGGTAATAAAAAAACCAGAAGGCCAACAGACGTTCCTCAGCGGATATGTAATATTAATGCCCGAAAACGCAGATCGCATATTCATACCCTCACTTTTGCTCTCTTCATTAGGCTTTGTTATCAGCCTTACCATGCATACATTGAGTGCAATAAGAAATTAGGGCTTTCAATTTTCCATTGAGCTGGCTCAGGCGTGCGTGCCGTAATCAACGCCAGTGCAGAGCGGAAGCCTGGGGGTCTTTGGCATGTGGCTGCTTGATTAAAAAGTCTCTCCGTTTGTGGACCAGTATATTAATACATCTATCTGTACCTACGCTCACACATGACGGCATACGAACCGCACGAGGCTGGGCGCCCCGCCAGAGCCAGTGCCGCCCCTAAAGCGAGAACAATAGACAGGGTCCGCACCTTATTGATTGCCCGCACCCGTTCTCGCCTGGTCTCTCTCTGCGCCCCTCTCCCTTCAACGCGCTCTTACCACCACGTCGCTGTAAAATCAATGAGCGCACGCTTCGGAGGTTCGGGCTCCGGAAGCTTTCGCGGTAGCCTGCACACTGAAGCAAGGCTGAGGAGTGGTTGCTCAAAAAACACAACTTACGACGGTCTGTTCATTACAAAACTTCAGGTTATTATCTCTCTCTAAGGTTATTTTAAAGATGAGGATACTCAACAGCGAGAATCTGCAATGCTCTTAAAAGGGGCTGCATGCACTCAGGTGAAAAATTCGTTCCAAAAATCATCATGATCATCAGCCTGACTGCGCCCTCTGCAGGACAAATGCCTTCCGACATCTCTCCGATTAGCCATGTCCTTTGCGAGCTGCGGCTACCTTATTCCCGCAAATTTAATTCTCATCCGCTCACATTACATTCTGCCTCCCCTACGCTTGCCTTCTCTTGGTATCTAGTTCGTTACCCGTAATGACCGTCGTTTATCTTACTTTCACATTACATGCCCCGCCCAAGCCTTTTTTTTTCTTGATTTTGACTGGTATATCATTAACCCGCGTTAGATCCCTGACCCACTCTGCCCAATTCCTGTGACTTAACTTTACTCCTGCAATTTTCTCTTCCATAGTAATATGCGTTGCCCTCAGTTTAGATTTAAACCTTTTCGTTAGCCTCCACGTTTCTGACCCGTGGGTGAGTACCGCTAAGATACAGCTGTTGTATACTTTTCTCTTGAGGGATGCTCGTAAACTGCCGTTCATGGCTTCGCAGAGCTTGCCAAATGCGCCGCACCCCATTTTTATCCTTACAGTTTTTCCCTCTCATGATCCGGATTGGCCTCCACCGCCTCTTCATACGCACACGCCCCCTGGCATTCTCTTGCTTACTTCGCTTGATTAGTGTGTCAAAATATCATTGATTATAATTGATTAGATAGAGTTAGGTAGACAGCATTGACCATTGCGCAGGCTAGCACACAAATGAGTATTTGAGAGAAGTGTGGATGCTTTCTGCTATATCTATAAATCGAATTTTCGTTTCGTGTGCCAGACGCTGGGGCCTTACGTTCTAGGAACCCTGTGGCTAGCATTGCACTTGTAACATGCAAAATGCTCCTTGCAGAAAGATTTAAGCCGTGGTTTGAGTAGAAGGATATTCGTAGCTTTTAAAACAAGGCTTGAACGGAAGCGGTTCCCTTTAAAGGACGAGAGAGGAAAAAGTCTGCGAGTGCAACAAACTTCAGACGACGAATTTTCATTCTGGAACGGCCGCCATTGCTGGAAGGAGAACAGGTGTAGCCAGAAAAACGAAATTTCTATTTTTGATGCGAGGTTGGAGACGCACTTTGTCAGAGGCACAATGTCAGAGTGAATCTGCACAGTGTGATTACGAAGTACGCTACGCCTGACACTCAGTCGTGAGGTTCATTGTAAAGTTGGGGTGAGATGATACAGAGCATTGGGTCCCACCCGGACAAGGGGAGACCCTTCCACTTCCACTGCATACAGGCCTGACGACCAGATTGAGTGTATTTCATGCAGATTTTCGAACTATTTCCCGATTCATCTTTTGTCAAGTTCAGTTAGGAAGATGGAAAAAAATGCAGAGTACGTGAGGCCGCTTGACGCCAAGGCGGGCTGCGGCATCGCGTGTGAAGAGGCGGTGAAGGCAGATAGTATTTTTTTGCGTGTTTAGGGGCATTCAGATACTTAGAGAACACGGCCGCATGAAGCAAGCTGCGTGCTGCGGCAGCCAATCTGAACAGAAACAAGCCGCAGCGTTTCTGGTGTTAGCATGGATTTTGAATCTTTTGGTAAAAATCTTGAGACAACGGCGATGGCTTGTGTGATGTCGAAACAGGCTTATTTCAGATCGTGTGCGTTCGACAGGCTCTGAAAAATGATCTTATCGATATGTTTGTGCAGACGTGCATTGTCGCAAAAATGAATGAACGTATGTTCACTGCCTATGCTAACAGCCCTGATTACCTAAAAATTTAGGCAGATTTCTGTTATTTTTTGAAATCTGTTTAATGTTTTTACGTCACGCTCTTGCGAATATCCTGACTGGTTCAATGTTGGCGGTATGGGCTCCATTTTGAGCGCTGTTTTTGTCATCAGCACTGACACCTCTTCTTTCGTCATGGCAGGCAAGCGCTCTTTGTTGTATGCAGTGGCTCTGTGTGCACGTATGGCCCAATTCATACATACTGGTCTGAAGTGAATCTCATATATCTTATTGACACTGATCAGTAATCCTGAGATGTCTGCGAAGGAACTGCCGAGACTAAAGTATAGTTTCAAATATTCGCAGTGTTTAAAGGTAACAGAAGAACTCCGCATGCACTACAAACTAGGAGTTTGTGGAACTCATGGGCTTGTAAGCAGCACTATAGCATGAGATCAATTATCTGGACAACGCTGCCTCCTGCTCACTTTGTGCAGTGTAGCGTATGTTCCGATTACGACCAACTTCCAGCGAAGTGGCACCTGAGTGTGACACAGCGCTCCAACACATGGCTCCAGCCTTGCCGCTCCAACACATGGCTTGACAATCAATATTTTTATCTGACTTTGCTCCACAAGAATGCCCGTGGCGAAGTATGCTTATGAACGCGGTATCCAGGCGGTTGAAAAGGACGGACGCAAATGGGAGAACAATTGCCACTTGAGCTCTCCTACTAACAACTAGCTTGTCTGCAGTCGTAATTGTGCGGCTGCGGCGCATAATGCCTTTCTCCGCTGGTTTGGGTCATGCTTGATGAGGCTAGTTCAAAAGGAAAACTTCAGCACGCAGTTCGAGTGGCCTACAAGTCGCGGCTAGGCTTCGATATCCACGCTACTGGCGTGCATTTATGAGCGACAAAACTCTGTGTGGCACGTGTCAGCAGAAGCAAAACGGTCACCAGCACATGAGGAGCCTCAACTTTAGGAGCGCAGCAAAAGGATAAAACATTATACCGCTCACAGCTCTTGTTGAACAGTCGCTTTCGAAATGTGTGCGATAAAGTGAAGCCCAACTACATGTCCAGCTTTCTCGGACAACAATTTTGAAAATTGAAAAATTGTGCGACTCTCTTATGAGATTGCTGAAGGCAATGGTTCATTATTCTGATATGTAGCAAAATCTATCTTTTAAAGTGTTTCCAACGATCGCATCGAACAGTTAGGACTTCCATAGAAAACCAATGGGGAACGCTTTTGACGATAGAAAAAACGGGAATAGAAAAAAATACAACACTGCCATCGGGTGATCTGCGGATATATTGACTGTTATAGCGAAACATTAAATTATATTTAAAAATTGCGCTCATAAAGAGTTTCGAGTTCAAAGATGCATTTGTCCAGAATTTCTGGCTGAGTCACTGAAAAAGCAACGACGTGTTTCTCATACTTGAGCCTCAAAATGCAACATGAAATTCGGCGTTAAAAAAATAGATTGCGAAATCGGGTGCTTGTGCTGGAAAGTTCATAAAGCTGGCGCTTTCTGGCGCTTTCTTTTAAATGAAAATTACAAGATTCAACATTTGCAAGAAGCCACCGCCTACATGATGGAACAGGCGTGCTTCTCAGCACCTCGTCGATAGGTATCGCTAAAGCGCAGGCAAGCGAAAAGAAAGATGTAAAGGCGCAATCATGAAAGTTCACTGCGCTCATGTGGCGAAGAATATGGAACAATGTCCGAAACCACTGCAGTTACTTGACGGTTTGAGCAACCACCTTCTATGCGGCAAGTGCTGCGTTCGATCCCTAGTGCCTATCGAATTCGTAATGGTTGCAAGGTTTTCCCCGGCCTGCTTTTTCTGGGACGATAAGAACGTCCCGAAGGGACGGAGGCGGAGGTTGTAATTTCGATGAGTAGTTAAATCTACGCCCACGTTGAAACCGCTCTGTACGGGCGCCATGGACGAACAAAGGTGCCAGTCGTGCCCTGTGTTGGTGTGGGTCATATGCAATGCAGTGGGTTTGAAAAGTGCGTTGCCTACTTAAAATTAGCAGTTATTTGAAAAAATTAATGCGTAAGTTACATTGTATAAGCTTCTGCATGCATTCTCAAGGTAGTACGGGTGCCATTCTACGTTTGTGCAAAACAGCTGCGTTTCATGTGCCTCTTTTAGTAGCGCACGGGCCAATCTCAGAAAGTGGTGACTGAGTGTCGTTACGCGGGGGATCACTCGAGAGCCCTCGCATGCTCCATGCTCGCTGCAAAGAAGGGCGCATTTCCCTCCGCTAGCATAGCAAGCAAAGGTGCTCACCGGCGTTGGATGCCCGGAAAGATGGCACCGAGGCGCCCCTGGCGGACGTCGCGCTCTTGGTGTTCTCGGAGTCCATAGCCCAGCGCTGCAGGTTCGGCATCCGAACGGCTTTTCTCTTGCGCGAACCCAGCTCGACGACGCTTGGTGGCGCACTGAGAAACCACGCGAAAATAGTAACGAGTTGTGGCTGAGTGATGGACCGAGTGTGACAGAATATGAGCACCGCAACGGTAACACAAATTCTCATGTATACTGCCCTGCTTCGCTGACACAACCCTCGTTAATAGGGAAGAGAAGGATTAAGAACAATTTTTCTGCGGACCATTTTTTTTCAATTCATTGTCACGTACTTAATACGAAAACCTGCAGTCTGGACAAAACACAAGGCGAAAAAGCACAGAACCCATTAAGCCCATGCATTATTGTCGCGTATTGATGGACTGCGATGCGAGCACATTGTTTTATTTCCCTCACCAGCAAATTCTTTTCCAGTACTTTGAGAGCTGCAAACAAGCGAAAGGTGGTGATAATGTTCAGATGCCTGAATGATTGCCTTTTTTGTGGGCTTTTATGGTCTGCAGTGCCGAGGAACTGGGTCAAACTTACCCTTATTGTATAAAAGATTACAAATAAATTCTCTGTGCATCTTGTGCCATTTCGCAAGCTGTATTCAGCAGCTCTCAGCCAACTGCGTGCATATATGTACTAGCGGTTTGTAGTATGTGAACAGTCGTAGCAAGTGCTACGTGACCACGCCTTGAGACGCCATCACGTGCCTCATAGATTAATAAGCCAGGGGTTCCCAAACTCTGATCCCCGGGCTGCGTTTGTGGCTTCCGCGAGCATTCTTTCTGGCCGGTCCCCCCTTTTCGCTCCACTACTCGCGGTCACGTGCACACCAGAAACAGTACGTGGTTTGTTAGAACTACTTTCCTAGCGTTAGCACTTCTTAGCTCCTTGCTCAATTTCGCGCCGTCGGCGTCATCTGCAGCGCAGCCCTTGGCGACGCGAATGTTACGATACAACGGCACATTTTCATGGTGGAGCGCCGGCGGCTCACCCGGCGAACTGCCATGAGCCAGTGCACCCATGTTTAGAACGATGGCGATAGGGTGTGGAGAGGACATGGTTCACAGGGTGCTGTAGTACATGCACTCGAGCATCGCACACAGTTGCTAACGCTATAATATTTGATACCCACAACCACTGTCTTTTAATAAGTATTCCTCGACTTTGAACACTAAATTATTTCAAATGTCGCGCGAGGTTGGTACACGGTCAAGTGTGTGGGAGCATTACATCTGACGACACTTCGCAATCAAGCTTACTCTCATCATTGTCAGCCTGCATTTGCAATTCTGATCCTCGTCAGCAGGAGGGGGTGCATACACGCGTGTGCCGCACTGCCGAGCTAGCCGAGCCAAGCCGAGACAAAAGCGTGTGCACCTTTTTCCGGACGATTATATGGCAATAGCGGCGCCTATGCATAGTTTTGCCGCCGTGGAGAACATTTACGCCGAAACGCCAGCGCTGCAGTGGGAAACAGCAGTTAGCCAATAAAAGCTGGTGTAGCGTACAAGTGGTATTTGCGCAGCCCAGCTGCTCGAGTGCCCGAAAGAAATGGAATGCTCGTCTTATGACTACTTTTCTGCGTTCTCGCTTTGGAGTTGAAGGCCTTAGCATAAGTAAGAGATGGGCATTTCATGCAAAACTGGTTTCTGAGCGACCAACGGTTTTAAAAGTGAAGAAAACGGCGAATAAAAACACAGGTGAAAGAGACGACCACCGAATCTGGCGGTACGTGGACATTTTGGAGGCAGTTCGGGTTCCTCGAGGTAAAATGGCGCCTGAAACTGCATCACGTTATTTTAGACACAATAGCGATCATGAGAACACATTAAGAATTCTGAAGATTTTGTCCAATTTCCCCTCCACTGCTCACCGCAAGCACAGAAGCTGACATTAACACCAAAGTGTTCTTTTTTTCTGGGCAGCTATTTTTCATTGGTTTCCTTCACGATTCGTTGTTACGAACAACTCGATTTATGGAAACTTTTGCTCGGGAGCCAAAGTGTCCATATCAACGAGGCATGACCGGACCTCCATTCTGATATATTATAATGTAGGAAAAAAAAGTGAAATGAAAACGAGGAGCAGTACTTATTGGAATCAGCAATATGACGTCAGGATGCTTACAGTCTGCGAAAAAGGACACAATGCATTCGCTAGGTTTACCTTTATTCAGTTTGAACCAATGAGTAGTCATGGCCTATGAGTATAGCACCCGCCTCGCAATCCGAATGACCTGATTTCGAGTCCTCTCCAAACCAAATTTAACCTTATTTGCTTTTGAATTCAGTTATATTCTTTGCTTCTGCTCACGGCCAATGACGCCGACAACGGCTTTTCTACGACACTGGGTCCTTAAAGTTGTCGCATTAAATGCTGGCTCCGTCGGGCTTCCCCATCGCTTATTTGCCGGCATCATCATTCTAAAGTTTTCTGAACCAAGAAGACACCCCTTTCACCGAGGTGGGACCATATTTGGGCATGTTATGCCCGATCTCTGATTCCGCCTCGTGGGAGCTCCGCTAAGCCTAACGAAGGATAACGTCAATACCGCCCTGGACGGGGATTCCCCGCGGCAGTCAGCCAACATTGCGGCTTCCGCTCTTCGGGGCTACGATCCGTCTACACTGCCGTGGACCGAAACCGTCCCTGCTGCCGCTCAAGACAGTGCGTAATCGTCGGACGCTATTTCTGACGAGAACCTCTTAACGTTAATCGCGCTGCGCAAGCGTGGCCGACGCGCCAACACGGCTGCCGCCGCCACGCCCGATACTGACGGGGCGGCTAGAATTTCTCCTGCTACAGAAGTCGGCGCGCGGGATCCGCCAGCACAGAACCCATCGTGGCGTCCACACAGGATGCCTCGCTTCGAGCAGGAAGACATCACTGTGGTGGTGAAGCCACGAGCCACCATCGACTTCCGCCAAGCTTTCAAGCCCGGTGAGCTAGGCCCAGCCCTTGCCTCCTATGTTGGCGCTGAGGCAGTCAAGGCCCTCACTATCTGGCCCCTCTTGGATCAGAACATATTTCTCTGCGCCACCCAAGACGTCGCCACGGCCAACAAGCTGGCCCGGGAATTACCCCTTAACTCAAGTGAGGGTCAACTTCCTCTCATTGGCCACGCGAAACATAACGGGGAGGTGTGTCGGGGAATCATCACCGTTCACGAGCTGGAGACCTCGGCTACTCTCCGCGACAAAATCATCTGGCGTGACGGTGATATCGCCTTCGTCCGCAAACTCGGAAAATCATCTCTTGCGCTGGTCACCTTCGAGGGCCGAAGGGTGCCGCGCTTTGTCCTCTATAACTCAACGGTCACGCCGGTGACCGTTGAGTTATAGAGCACCATTCCTGCTTGTTACCGGTATGGAGCGATCGGACACCGGGTGGGCATCTGCCCTCTCCCGGTAGAGGGACGCTGCGGTCATTGCGGCCAAAACATGGGGAAGGCTGCCGACGGCATGGCGCCTCACGAGTGCAAGCCGGGGGCTTGCATGGTCTCCGGGCAAGCCCACCTCACGGGCTGCCAGGCCCGCAAAGGAAAATTTCGCCGTCTCCAGCAAGCTCCGGGAACCCCCGCCGCCCGGAGCCTCAAGGGGCCTCGGCTACACAGCATTCCGAGTCACCGGGCATTGTGCAAGGAGGTGCTTCCGGCGGCAAGGCTGGCAGCACGGCGGCCAACGACGCGCCGTTACCATACGCGCGCCGGCCAACCGGACGACGCCACATTCATCCCACAAAAAGCCGTCAACGAGGACGACACCAAAGACGTCACATGACCAGGATGCTCCGGCTTTCCAGGCCGGGGAGTTCCCGGATCTCGGAGGCAGCGGCCCGTCAACGGCTCCGGCTTTCAAGAAGTCATCGAACAAGGTAGGCAGTTGGGATGGGGTCGCCTCCTCTTCCACCGCTAACCCTCCTTCTTCCCTTCCCCTTGAAATCATTAAGATGCGCCGCGAAATGGCGGCACTTCGCGCACAGGTAGCTTAGCTAGCTCCGGAAAACAAAATTTTACGCTCTGCGCTGGCAGAATCACCATCCCCGCCGGGGGTCCCAATGGTGCGCCCTGATGAATCTGAGCCTATATGCGAGAGCCCTCAGGAAAAGGCGATGGAAAGCCGTTTAACGGGTGTAGAAAACACCCTAGCTGAGTTGGTAGGCCAGCTTTCTAACTTAGGTAAGCTAGTGGAAGACATCATTCAGAAAGTGGCCATTGCGGTCACCAGTAAATTAAAACATGGATGAATGAGACTGGCCCGCGCCTTTGCCGCAGGCCTAGCCCACGAAAGGACGTTAGCCGTCCACCAAAATTTACCAGGGGTATTGACCTGAGCGAAATTGCCGAAGATTCCGTGCATTCCCTCCCGGTTCAGGGCCTGGGAGCCGTAGCTACGGAGTCTAGCCCAGCTGAACCCCAAATTCAATATGGCAGTGGGAACTGGACCCTCCCACCCCCCAAAACATCAGGCTTTCTCCGTATTGCAATGGAACTGCCGCGGTTTCAAAAACCATAAAAAACGAGCCCACTTGAGATTATATCTCCACACTTTTGAGCATACGTCAGCATTAGTCGCACTCCAGGAACCTGGGGCGGCGGTGAAGCTGTCAGGTTACAACACTTTCCAACAGGACCCGTCCACCTGTCTTCTTGTCCACAAAGGCTTTACCGTGCAGGAGGTCGATCTCCAACTAAATCTATCCTATTCGTACGTGATAGTGACAGTCCTCCCCCTGCGTCGTAGTGACCCACCCGTCCAAATCTTAAATATATACTCCCCCTTAAACTTAAGAACATTAAGTTCTCGGACATCTTTTGTCGAGCACTAATAATAGCAGGTCGCTACCCCCTTCTGATTGTGGGTGATTTCAACGCCCCCAGTCGGTTGGTAGAGTCGCGTGGCAAAAAGCGTGGCAAAAATACAACTCACAGATAAGGTGAAGGATGTGGACAACTATCTCCATCTTTGGGAAGCGCGGCGCAGCCTCACTAAGAGATGGCGCCGTCAGAAACATAACATGAAACTCCGCTTGCGGATTCACGACATCACCCAGAAGGCGGCTGAGTATGCTGCCCAGCTCGCCGATTCCAACTGGGTAAATCGCTGTAACTCTGTTGCTAGGCAAATGTCTAGTCGCAACATTTGGAAGCTATTCCGCCGCCTCATAGATCCAACTCAGACCCGCGCAGAAACACAGAAACATCTGCAACGAGCGAATCATAATTTCAAAGGCAATACGGACCAACTTGCACAGGCTTTACGGGATCAGTATCTGTGTCGAGTCCAAGAACCCTGTTGACAGGAATATCTCTATGCAGGCAGAGATAATCCGGATCTGGATCGTCCGTTCCAGCTTTACGATCTGCGGGCGGCTCTTACTAAAATGAGACGGGGTACCGCGCCGGGCAGGGGCAAGGTTACGGTCAAGCTTTTGGCCAAACTTCCTGAGCCGGTGTATGAGGCCCTGCTAGAATACATCTACATACACGAAATCTGAAAAAACGATAGACCCCTCCCCCTAGAATGGAAAACGGCTCTTGTCACCACCTTCATCCCAAAGGCAGGCAAGCCCATCAATACCGATCATCTCCGACCGATCTCTTTAACATCTTGTGTGTGCAAGCTTATGGAGGCCATGGTTCGAAATCGCCTCTCTAAATACCAGGAGGCCCGTAACACTTTCGCAGACGCGATGTTTGAATTCCGGCCTCACATGTCGGCACAAGACATTTTGTTTCAACTCAGCCGCGAGGTACTCACGCCTGTCGAGCACCCTCACTATGACAAGGTGGTTCTCGCCTTCACGTTGTTGAAGGGTGCCTTCGACAACGTGAAGCACAGCGTCATTCTCTCTCACCTCAGTGAGACACACTGCGGTCACAACGCGTTTAATTACATTAAACATTTCCTAATGGACCGCAAAGCCATTATCCGCATTCAGGACAAGGAGTACGGTCCTTACACTATGGGTACACTGGGCACACCACAAGGCGCAGTGCTGTCCCCACTTCTCTTTAATCTCGCAATGCTACATCTCTCTGCACAACTGGCTGAGGTTGAAGGTGTGCAGCATGCGCTGTATGCCGACGACACAACCATTTGGGTAACAGAGGGCATCATTGTTCAACTGGAGGACCGCCTGCAAACAGCGGCAGGCGTAGTGGAACGCTATGCTACGTACTGTGGTCTCCAGTGCTCTCCTCAAAAATCAGAATTCGTACATCTTCGCCCATAGCAGAGATGAAAGACCCCAATACTTCTCTCTCTGGCTAGCGGACCCATACACGAAGCCACTGAGCTTTGAGTCCTGGGACTATTTATTCACCAGAACCATCGCGCTGACACAACCATAGCCAATCTTCGCAAGGTTGGCGATGAAGTGGGCCGCATGGTCCGCCGCGTCTCCAGCAAGCGTGGTGGCCTCAGAAGTAGGGATGCGATGCGACTCGCCCATGGTTTTGTGACAAATCGAATTCTATATTCGACTCCATACCTGCACATGCGCAAGCATGACGAAGACATCTTGGAGGCTACTCTCCGCTTGATGATCAAAAGGGCGCTCGACCTTCCGATCGCTACCTCCAATGCGAGGCTCCTTGCACATGAGGTGGTGAACACCTATCAAGAGTTGCGCGAGGCACACCTCGCTAATCAATACGCGCGTCTTGCCCAGACCATGTCCGGTTGTCGCCTCCTGGGCCGGCTACATATACAACATAACCATCACATTGAGGAAAGGATACGAGTGGCAGAACTATGGAGAGGCGCCCTCCGTGTTCGACCCCTTCCTAACAATATGGACAGAGATAACTACAATGGACGGCGTCAGGCACGGGCGAATGACCTGCACCGCCATTTTGGCTCCAAACACAGCGTTTTCTATGTAAACGTTGCGGGCCCACATCATTCCAGGTGGAGGATGGTACACGGCAGCAGTCGTTCACGAGGGTAGACAGGTGAACTGCCTCAGTTTTAAGGCACTTAGCACAACCCACGCGGAGGAGATAGCAATCGCCCTAGCCGCCTCCCGCGCTCAATCTAAATTCATCATATCCGACTCGCGAGGCGCTTGCCAGAATTATGAACTGGGCTGGATAACGCCAACAGCGCAACGAATACTACGGAGAGCAGATCGGGATCAAGACCCCATGAACCGACTTCTCATTTGGACTCCAGGCCACGAGCGCCTACCAGGGAATGAGGCCGCGAACTCGGTCGTCCGCGCACTCACTAACTGGGCCCCCGACGTAGACCCTACCCACCTGGACCAGGACACCTATCCTCTGTTAACTTTCAAAGGTATCTCCGCTTATTGCCGGGACTCGCACCGTCAGTACCCGGCTCCTCTCAAGGAGCTAGGGATAGCGGACGAGGGAATACTGCTTAGACTTTTTACTAACACTCTACTGTGCCCGGCAGTGCTCAAACATTTCGACACTTCTTTCTCTGGCCTCTCCTCTTTCTGTGGAGTGGTGGCTGACACGTTCCACATGGTCTGGACATGTCAACACAATCCTTCTCTTCCGCTCCTAACCCCTTCCCCTACCCGAGAGGACTGGGAGGTGGCCCTGCTCAGCTGTCTCGATCTACCGGCCCAACAAGCCTTAGTTCAGCGATCTCGATTGGTGGCCCAGACTAATGGGGTCCCTGAATAAGGGACTCCACCTAGTACTGTAAGGGGAGTGGCCCACTAGAAATTGCTCCCCATGCAACCTCTATGCAATTTTCAAGTACATGCTTTCACCACCAACACACTCGCTTAATAGCAAACAACGAAGATGAAATAGCGCTTCTCTTCAAGAGATTCGGGATTTCGTTCCCAGCGATAATACTATCAGGAACATGGTACACGGAAACATGATCTGTTTTCAGTCTGCATTGTTATAAGCATCATCATTGCAATCGAACAGATAGACGAGAAGGCCGTGTT
Source organism: Amblyomma americanum (assembly GCF_052857255.1). Lineage (NCBI taxonomy): Eukaryota > Metazoa > Arthropoda > Arachnida > Ixodida > Ixodidae > Amblyomma > Amblyomma americanum. The sequence goes on along the minus strand of NC_135497.1, from coordinate 546,275,481 downwards.
TGCCCCCTGACAAAGCAAGGCACTGCTTGTGAAGCACTGTAAGGGTTCTGTGCTGCGACACCCGATTAAGAGATGCTTACTTTACGCAGTTACACACATGCATAAAGAGTGCTATGTACCGACTATCTTCCAACTATTTATACTGTTTGCTGCTTTCTTGGGCGAAGTTTTTGCGCATGTGACAGAGAACAGCGTCTATTTCTTTCTAGGAGACGATATGGACATTAACTTGCTTACGCCAAAAAATTTAGACAAATAGGCCCACTCTCTTGTTTCTGCGAACGGTCGTCAGGATTTAATATCCGAACCAGCACGCACTGCTCACAACAGCAGTTTCTTGCTAGATGCTTTTATTTATTTATTTATTTACATACCTACAGCGCCCTTGCGGCCATTAGTGTAGGGAGGAAAGAAAAAACAATATAAGTGCACAGATGATATATAATACAAGGTCAGCTGTAAACTGAAATTATATAAATATTAGCGTATTTTACCATTCATATAGGCAATATTGATCGTTCTGTGGAATTTTTCTGCTGGAAAAAACGCACCCCATGACTCCCAAAACAGTACCGCGGAATTACGGTCGTGCTATAAATTCCGCTCATCTTGAATCATTTCGTCGTACTGTTAGCCAGCATGCACGGGGCATTGTTTACGGGACACTGTTTATTGTAACGGGCGATAATGAATCCGAAATTGAGCAAAACGCGAATTCAGCGCTCATCCTTGAATGTTTTGGTGGTAAAAGCCAAACATTTAAGAAAAAAATCCAATAAACCAAAGGCGGTTTCGTATATCTTGAAGTGGAGCCGCCGCGGTGGCTGAGTGGTTACGGCGCTCGGCTGCTGGCCCGAAAGACGCGGGTTCGATCCCGGCCGTGGCGGTCGAATTTCGATGGAGGCGAAATTCTAGAGGCCCGTGTACTGTGCGATGTCAGTGCACGTTAAAGAACCCCAGGTGGTCGAAATTCCCGGAGCCCTTCACTACGGCGTCTCTCATAGCCTGAGTCGCTTTGGGACGTTAAAACCCCATAAATCAACCATATCTTGAGGTGGAAGCAACCATTAGCAAATATTAGCACACATCTGTCAATAGAACTTACAGAACTAGTTTACTGCATAAAGGAGCTTCGTGAGATGTGTTCAAAAAATTAGGTTGGAAGGAACATATAGAGTGCCTTGCATCTAAGGTATCATCAGCGTTTGGTATCATATTCAGAATGAACCACATATCATCAGCAAAAGATAAACTTTTACTATGTGCTACATTAGTACTTTCGCCTCTAAAACACTGTTGCGCAATGTGGTGTTCCGCAGGTGTCACAAACTTCTCAAAACTACATCTCCTACAAAAGAAAGCACTCCGACGCATATCTAATGTAACTAATTCTCATGCCACTAGTGCTCTGTTTTCAAATATAATACTCTCCTGGTGTAGTATTTGTATATTCACACGTTCTTCTTAAACTACACAAGATTTTTGAAAAACGACGCTATGTTTCTATTCTTTCTTACAAAACTAGAGGAAAATCTTCGTGACGAACAAAGCAGCAAAACAGGACGGGACTGACGTCGGCGACGACAAAGGGCGACAACTCAGTCCCGTCATGTTTTGCGGTTTTGCTCCTCACGATGTCCTAGCAACTTGCCTACAACCAAGTTACAACCAAGTCCTGCTAAGGGAAATCTTTCAGTTCTACTCACACGACGCAGATAAAAATGGTACTTCCCTACTCCCATGGCGGACTATAATAAACCACTTCTTTTTCATATTTTGCCATTTTTAAACAGGTTGATCACAGAGCCTTTTAACCTAACTTGACAATCTAGCAAGTGTATTAGTCGTTTTTGCCACCTGCCATGAAAAAAAAAATCTGCTCTACTAGGTGTTGCATTTTGCTGCTATTTCCTTTTAAGTAATACAATGTGTGCCACTTTTCTTTTCATGTGCAAAACTGTCGTATCAGTTTTTTACTGTGTACAGTGTATTTCCATGTATTGATGTAATTGGAGACGCTGCTGTTGCCTTCAAGTTCACTGTTTTTCACGTTTACTTGGGGCCCGTGCGCTTTTCCTTTCCCCGAATCCTTTCCTTGCAAAAGAATAAACAATACCTGAAAGTGAAATACTACTATTACGTCGTGGTTACCTACCCACATACCTGCGCTAGCTAACATCGCGTGAATTAATAAAAAACATCGTTGGTCGAAACTTGCTGTTTACTCATAAGAGTGGTTTAAGTTAAACCAGGTGTAGGTCGCAGCTACGTGTGATTCTTGCAACGTGTTACCGAAGATTTATCTCACCTATTATGGGCGTACGAACAAGGGCGCACCTACTGATGAAGCGCAAAACTGGAGCTTTCTCTATATTCATTCGGCACTGAACCGTGCCGAATATATTTGAGTCGTGTAAATTTTCCAGGTGGCTCTACCGTTGTAGTAGCACACGTTGTTCAATAATAGCAGCAGAAACTGCATCACTAAAAAGGAGTAGTCCGTAGCGAACAGACAATTCCTCCGTAACGATCAGCACAGAAAACCGTGTGGACAAGTGGTCTCAACCGCGGGTCGTGATGAAGTACACGGCACAGCAACGAGAACGACATACTAGCGCTTTTCAAAGTGGAAAAATGTGCAGGGGCAACGCGGCTGTCTGGAAAGTCTCTTAGCTACGAACTCTAAATCACCCGCGCTGTTTTAAGGTTCAAGTTTGACTTTAGTCAGGCTGCAGCATCTAGCACCGCTTTAGATGCGCTTGTCCTCCAATTCAATTGCTTCGTCACTCTGTCCCTAAATCTATCGCTCTTCTAGCAACTTACACTGAGTGAACCACTCACTTCTGCAGCTTTCTACGAGTAATTTGTCATATATTAACTACTACATATCCGGTTGTCTGCAGTTGCGCCTACGACGCCTGTTGTAAACGGCGTCTTGGGCGCAGGCTTGCAACCGAAAATATCGAGAATTTGTGCAAGCGCATCACCCACACAACTATAACAGAGCAAAAAGCGACTGAAATGCATATAGTAAAGTCCCAGCAACCTTATCGATACTGCAAAACGAAACACTTCTGAAGGCCGTTTTTCATATGTACTTTAGTCTTGAAAAAGATAAAACCCTATCAAAGTGGTGAACGCGTTCAATTCTCGCAGCCGTGGCATGCGCTAAATGTAAGCATGCAATGAATTATGGAGGAAAAGCGCTAAGGCGCCCGTGTGCTGTGTGATGTCAGTGCACGTTAAAGATCAGCAGGTGGTCGAAATTATTCCGGAGCCCTCCACTACGGCACCTCTCTCTTCCTTTCTTCTTTCACTCCCTCCTTTACCCTTCCCTTACGGCGAGGTTCAGGTGTCCAACGATATATGAGACAGATACTGCGCCATTTCCTTTCCGCCCAAAACCAATTATTATTATTAATGAAACACAAATTATACTTTAACGGATTCGTTTCTTACAGAAATATTTAAAAAAGCTAATGAAACTTATGTTAGCACTCTGTAATTGAGGAGAATAATTAAAACTACGCAATGGAGGGAAATCTCTAAAATTCCTCAAAGCAGCTCATTACGTTATCACATTTGCCACCCGTTGGCTCAACACCCAGCCTATTTTTCTGAATGTTCTTTTTCTCAATCAACTGTGCTGATTCTCATTTCTTGCGTGCCTTGTACTTTATATAAAACCTTGTCCTCGTTTCCTGTACCCCTGGAGCGTCCTTTTCGCAAATTCACTGATTTTTGCCCCTAGACTAAGCTTTCCCAAGAGCGAATTTACTCTCTCCCATCCCTCCTTCAGGTGACGAGTTTCCTGTGGGAAAACCCGATTGGTCCCAACTTTTTCGGTGAAGTCTAAATATGAAATGCACTGTTCCCCACCCCCCCCCCCCCCCCCCCCGCCCCCGCTCCGCCCCGCAAGGTTTCGTCATAAAGTCTCGTCTGAGCTTCCCGAAGGATAGGGCACTGAGTTGATAGTGTATCATATCCTACCTTGGAAGACTTGCGCTTTGATGATCAATGTGCCTTTCGACTCCACTGCATGCGAATATGAAGTCGCACAATGAACAAGGCATATTCACCGTTGGCCGACCTTGGCAATAGAAATGAAAGGCCCTAGGTGCTTGCAAAATTGGTCGGCTGGGTACAGTACTAAAACAACCGAGAAGCGGTTTATCAGCCATTATCTAAGGGCAGGCAGGTTTGTTAGATTCTCATATGCGCGTGCATATATATATATCTGTGTCTTTTTTTGCTCAGCAGAGGTATGCGTTTGGTTGACGCAAAAAGCGTCCTCATGTAAGTTTATTATCGGCGATGGAATCTTTGTTATCCTTGGCCCTTTTAGAGAGAACGTGCTTCGTATCGTATGTATGACCTCACCGAAAGTTGACTTGCGTGTTATCTGCGTGGCTTCCTGAAATTCCACGCCTGGCATTGACCTGACGACGGTGTGTCGTAAAGGCGGAGCGACGCTAGTGCATACGAGTCGCGTTCTTTGCATATCGCACGCAGCGAAGGGGGGTGTCCCTTCTACATAACTTGCGCAGGTGAGCGAAACAGCCGTCTTGGTTTAGTATGCAGTCGTCTTTCCACCACTGCCAAAAATAAAGTCGCAGCTATCGAAGAGTCCCGAATTTTTATATACATGCAACGTGTTCTGTGACTGTCTGTACCACATCTATGCAGTGAACGTGTTGGGAGAATCAAATATACTTGCGTGCGTTTTGGTGCTTCTTCACGAACAATGGTGACATGACACTGGCTCTGAAAGCCGTGACGTCAAGCTGTGTTGACAGCCCACGGAACATAAAGAAAAACTCCACGGTCACGCAGCTGTCAGCAGTCCAATGCCCGTCCTAACCTCGTGTAGTGAACAAGTATTCCCTGGGAACACAATGTATCTTTTGCAGTGCTACACTCGCAGCAATGCTTTATTACCCGGAGAGAATGATTGCCTGCTGCTGACGAAGCATTGCCTTGGTATGTGCAATAATTATCTTCCATATCTATCTAGAGAGACGATTTCTATCTTGTCCAGCCATGAAACGCCCCTCATGCAATAACGGTCGCTTTTTTCCATGTTGTTTTAAAGTCACGCACCGATGGTCACTCTCTTGCACTCGTAATTTCGCATACTTTGTAATTATTATGAAGCCGAATATCTCAGAGCACAATCGCGTCAGGGTGCTACCAGATGGAGCAGTCTTGAAGCGGCACTTCTTCAAATTGCGCCCGGCATCGGCCTTCATTGCACGTCTTGAATTGGAACCGGCGCCATTTTTGACCTTGTGCTCGCGAAGCGTTTCATTATGGCCGGCCGATGTAGACCGCCCCGCGGGATGCTGTAGACCATTCCTCCTGTGTATTCAAAATACGGCTTAGCATGTTTTTTATGGTTCCACGTTCTTTTATGCTATGATACAGGCTACCAAGGTTGCAGGGAGCAGAAACTATGAGAGGCAAATAAATATAGACAAATGCAGCACATGCTAAGGCGACACTTCATCAGCAGGCATATATTCGATTGTTTTCGTATAACAAAGCTTTGCTGAAGTTGTACTGCAGTCCTGTATCTTTTCTCTCCGTCGGTCATCTTTTACGAAAATTTATTGTCCTTTCGATTGAACGACGCGGTCTCAAAATAAATATGATGGTGGAAGAGCGCAGCTAGAAATGTCGCTTCCTTGAAAAATAGTTGCGCTCATGACCAATTTTATACCTTCCTTCCCGTGGCACATGTATGGTGCCGGTGCTAGCCTATCTGCGCTGGCTAGAATGACTCCAATGCATAATATCTACCTGACATGCAACATCCACTGATACAACAAGGAGACAGCACAATTTGAGCATAAATTAAGTGCCTCGGACAAGAATGTTGATAGCCTCACGGATAGATTAACTTCCTGCGGTCGTGAAAGGAAGGGAGTTTCAAGGGCGACGCGAGACTCGTCTCCATGCTTGCACAGAGGCACGGAAGGCTGGGTTGAGCCGCATGTGACCGGAGAAAAAAGAGCTAGATCCTAGGTGGTTTACGCCTCGACAAAATCTTGCAAAAGAATGCCTTCATTGCATTTTTACGTGTCTTCTTAATACTTTTGCTCTCATTAATTTCGATTTGTTGTCCAGTTCAGGCTGAGACCTCCTCATTATGTAGTTAAATAAAATGGCTTAATGTTACTTATGTCTACATATTGCTATTTATGCATTCTTTGGCGATTCCTTTGAGTATTTGTCTTTGTTTTGAAATTATATAACTGTTAGTACTGCCTCCCTGATGAACATTAGGTTTATAGGATAATCATGCTGCCCATGGGTAGCTTTTTTTTGCAATTGCCCCATCTGTAATGTACGATGGAAAAATAAATTGATTTGATTTAGTTTGAAGTAAGGCGTCCTTCGGTGTGGGCGGGTATGAACTGAGAATCGCCAGTGTCCGGAACAGGTTTGTCGTGGCCGGGCTGACGCTCCAGCAAATAGCAGGCAATTCCGTAGCGAAGAGGAGCCAAGATTACCGCAGCTGATGAGGGCCAAGGTTTCCGAGTGCAAAACTGTCGGTGCGGAATAGTGGCCATCAGCAACCAGAACCTCGTCTGGGATAATGCGACGTTGCAGCGCGGTGACGGTTAGAATGAGTCCGCATAATCTTTGGAGGTGCGGGGAAGTAGCAAAAGCATTCCGCTGTTATGCCCACGTTATCAGCGATTGCTAGGGGAGCACAAGGATGCATTCGTGAAGCTTGGGCTGAATCTGAACGGTTGATATCCGAATACCGCAGTAGTAGCCTCTACCTGGCAATTTATCTGTTTGAACGTAAAAAGGCGCATGCACTTGGTATCTGCTTCGCGTCAGCCGCTTTTGCTGGATAGACATAAAAGCAAAGTTCGCAGGAATTACTCCGCCCAACGCACGATGATATCTCAGATACCGATTTTTTTACGAGATTGCAGGGCTAAATAAATTCCCTCCTCCTGAACATGTTCTATATATTTAGTGTCGCGCAAGATATGCTGTTACCAGCCATGGCGGCAATGTTTGTTAATGTTTGCCCTTCGGACAAATACGCGGTCACCCACCACTTCCGTAATGAGGCAGACGTGCACAACTCTGCGAAACAGAATGTACTCGTGCCAGGGGCCATTGTTCCCGCCGGTGATGGTTGCGTACACATGTGGACAGCCAATGCCTCAAAAGAGCCTGTTTTGGTCCCGCCAGGGCTTAACTCACTCGATTTGATGGTTATGACACGCTTACTCTCTGTTCTGTGTTTTAATGCTAGCATGCCAATGGAGGCACCGACTTCTCCATCTACATCAACTACATGATTAACAAGTCCCTTCCATCGTTCGATTGGCTCGCAATAGAAATTGTTCTCGCCCAATATGCCTTAGTGTTTGATTTTGGCAAGCCAGCCACTCCCCCTCTGTAGCCAGTTTTTCGCATGCCTGTTGCGAATCTCAAAGGAAGACGCTGAGGCAGAAAGCAGAGACATGCAAGCGCGGTGCCTAACATACGCTACGCCACAACGCTTATCAAGAAAATCAACACAAACACTCTATAAAACTAAACTAACTCTGCGCGAAATGCTAACAGACACACATCTAAGCAAACCCTCAGTCAAACAATATGAAAAAGACGAGGAAGTGAGAACAGCGTTTTTTTTTGTTTTTTTTTTTTGCTCACGCCCATGTCTTGCTGAGCTTTGAGAGTATTTAGCGCTGCTCGCTGTGGTCTTTGTGTGCATAGCAAGGGTGGAAGGCGTCGGCGTCGCAGACCAGCTGGGTGTCAGAAAGTACTCCCATCAGCGTGAGAGGAACTTCTGGGCATTACGGGTGGACGGTGGAGTCAGCGTCGAATAAGGCCCTGGGCGTTGCAGGTGGTTATTGAAACTGCTGGAGGCCGAGACCAGGCGGAGACCGTGCTGGGGCCTATGAAGAAGTGCCGTAAGACCAACGGTACCACAAAATTGGAACAGCAGCCGACGATGCGCCCTCCCAACCGAAGCGTTCCTGCCTTGCCGGAACCACCCGATGTTCCGAACACGTGCTGGAACACGAAGGTTTCACCCTCGATGACGTCAAGTTCTTCGCTGCTCCTCTGTACTCCCGCTTAACGTCATGCAAGGGGCTTTTATATCTTGTACATCATCGTCTTCTTTGAATCCTGCACTTTTGCCACGTTATTATTCCACACCATCCTACTCGCCATCTTCCGCTTTTTTCATCCCCTCTCCTCTTCTATGTAGCAATGTCACATTCGATTAACACCATTACGGCTCAGCCTATCAGTGCAAGATATGCTAAAGAAAGGCGTCATCCGGGAGTATAGTCCGTGTGCTGCGACTCCTTGTTGTAGTGGTGCGAAAGAATGAACTCCTGACGCTTTGCATAGAACACCGCCGGTTAAATGCTGTAACCGAAGAGGACGTCTCCCCGCTCCCGCGTATTGGTGATGACGTGAATTGTTTTCAATCTACATCGTGCTTCTCGTTAGTTGATCTGCGTTCTGGGTATTGACAGATCCCCATGGACCGGGAGAAGACAACGTTTGTTACGCTTGATAGACTGCATAAATTTAATGTCATGTCCTTCTATAGGTATGCAGTGCCTCAACTAGATTCGAGTGGTTTACGGACACAATTATGAGTGGGCTTAAGTGGGAGGTATGTCTGTGCTACCTATATGATGTCATCACTGGCAGAGAGACCTTTCACGAGCTTAACGAGCTACTGGGTATTGTGCTGACCTGCACCGCACAAGCTGATCTCGTTTGGAACTCCACGAAATGCCACTTTGTTGAACGACAGACCATTGTCGACAAGGTCGGTATACGGCCCGATCCAGATTAGACAGCTGTTGTCAGTTCCTGCAACCACGCTCTCGGAATCCTCTGAGACGCTGTCTGTCCCATGCTCCTGTTTCCGTTGCTTCATTCAAGGTTTCGTCCAACTTTGCTCATCTATTGACTTCCCTCCTTCGAAAAGAAGCCCCTTTGTTTGGTCGCTCGAATGCGAGCATGCCTTCCAGCAGCTGAAGCTTGTGCTGCCTTGTGGACCTGTCCACATTGGCACCAGCGGCGTCGGCATGATTCTCATCCACCCTCACAGTGACGCCCAGCATGTATGTGGTCGCTTTCGCAAGCCACACATTGACGAAAGCGGTCCGGAAAAGGTCAGACAAATAAATATGCTCATTAAGATAAAATATGCGCATGTCAAAACCAGATAATCAAAAGTTTCTGTTTCTCAGATGGTGAAATATAGAGCTTGAATGTATTAATTAAGCACCTTGTTTGTCCGGAAGCAACTATTGGATTTGGGCAAGCGCTCTCAAAACTAGAGAAAGTTGGAAATGAAATATTAATAAACGAATTAAAAAATACTGGTACCGGTTTTGATGGCATTCGTTTCACTAACTTAAAACTTCTTGTACAGTATAGTCCTCTTCCTGTTTTTTTTTATTATTCACCTTTATTTCAGGTCCGGTATGTGTTAATTGTGAATCACCCTTCAGCTTTGTGCTCTGGAGACTCCTTGTGCATTACATATTTCTATGTGACAGTCGAACAGTTGAATGAAACTGAGCCTATGTGTGCATGAACTAGCTCATTTTCCATCAGATATTCACGCTTTGAGAGCTTAGATCAGTCTGCAACGTTTTTGCGGGAAATCCGAAATCAATGCTCTTAATGATACTTAATACTGCGCTTTGCGCAAAAGGCAACGCAAAGAGTTATTGTAAATGCGTGATCACCACAACTGAGTCGGACTAATATCATCATAATCATTCCCATAAATTGGCTTCGCCAACAGATTTTGGAGAAAGGGTATGTAGACGCCTAGCACATAAGTTGATTATGAGGTAGATGTTGAATAGGCAGGTCAGACTGCAGCAGGTGCGCGGGAGGCCTGCTGGAAGAGGAGGGGGAGGGTTAGTTAAGTGCCACTGTTCATTCTGCGTCGTCTTTTGTTCTCAACATTGGCCGTGTGATCGTCCTCAAAGGATGAGACAGCTTTATGAATGGTACGCCTTCAGGCTTCCCGGTCGGAGGCTAGTCTGGGCACTGATGGTGTCTAATGTAACAGATGCAATGAGGCTTTATCATCGAGGCTTTGTACATCTTTAGTGTCCCTCTGTTGGGTAGGCGACGACCTGCCAACTTGGCGAAGAGTCCTGCCCAGTGCAACTCAGACTTCGGCAGCATGGTCTGAATGCTGGTGATTTGTGCCTCTCCAAGGCCAGCAGTGTTGGTAAACCTCAGATGAAGGGGTGTCCCTGCAGGAGGCACTTGGTGCATTTTGGTAGCAAAGAAAATGAGGCATGATGGGGTTAGTTTTCATGCACTTTAAAGCCCAACGTCCATGAACATGGTTTCTTATATAAAGCGCCTCTAGAGCACAAAATGCCCTACTCTCATTACAGCACACCACAATTTGCAACAGCTGCACGAAGAACGCTCTCCGGAGTGTAAAGCATCGCCACCGGCATCGTAAGAATTCGTGAACAAAAACTATTTGTGTTCACTTGGTAGCCGACAAGAAAGTGATGCAACAGGACCAGGGGCCCTTGTGGCAATTTTTGGCAGAAGGGTCGGAGGGTGACCGGTAGCGCAACCATTGTTTTGGCCCAGGCGAGGGAGGGATGACGGGTTCTCTTTCCACTGCACACCTTTGAAAACAGGCTTCATGGAGGGCGCATCATACTCTTTTTGTGTTCACTGCCGTCCTGGCAATGAACCATGAACCATAAATGTTGCTCTACTGCGTGCCACTGCCGACGTTAAGTCACGTGGGTAAAAGTCATAGTCACGAGGTTTTCACGTGACTGAGGGCACTTCTTCGATGCAAATAAAACGGCATCCACAAGCGCCAACGAAGATCATTTGCTATAGCTCGTATTGTGGAGTGAAAATAGCTCGTTTGCGCCCCGGGCTTTCATATGGCAGGCATGACGACCTGCCGTCCACGTCTGTGGCGAAGACCGAGCGTCGCCTGGGTGGCATCGTATTCGAACGCGATTTAAAAAATCAGCTATCATGTTGATGTTATGTTTCGCGCCAAGACTTCGATATATTTGCACTATTCTTTGTCAAGATTATTTCCCCGAAGGTGCACCTGTGTTAAGTCTGAAAGGACACAGAGCTTGCTCCTTAAAATAGACCATTTTCACAGAGGTACCTGCATTACTAAGGTTTTGGGGAAGTTTGTCGTGATATAGGTATTCGTTCCGTGATTTGAAAGACCGCCAGTGATATTCTAAAGGATGACAAAAGCAGAGCATTGCGACGTTCAGCAGCTGTCTAAAGGCAGTGAGCCATCTCCGGCTGCTTAACTTAGGTGAGCCTAGGCAGTGAATTCTGGAGAGCGAACCCTCACAGCCATCATGGCTGTCTTTTTTATTTTGTTTTTTCATGGAACGTCTCCGGGATTTTTTGACAGCCCGCGAAGCTAATTAGATAAGCGCGGAAGACCGCAGGAGCGCAAAGTGCGGCAGTTGCCGAAGAAAGCGCGTGCAGAGGCGCGCTAATTAGATGGCGGATGCTCGCTGCGCGCACACCGGACCGCGCCTTCGTCATGCGCCACATAGTGCGTGCGTGCGCTTCGGCACTGGAAGCGCGGGATAACGCGAGTCGGTCGCAACGAACGGTGGCGGCGTGCAAAACGCCGATGTCTGCAGAAACGTTCTGCGCACGCAGTGCGAATAAGTGACGCCCGCTGCGCGTGGTCGCAGTGCGGCCGCCCTAAAGCGCCGAAGCGGCACATTCAGTGGACGCGCCGCCCCTGTCTCTTTCCTGTCCTCTTTGCACTGCAGCACTAGCTACGCCGCTGGTCTTGTTATCGCGATGTGCTAGGCTCGTTCACGTGCGCTTCAATCGTTCTTGTTGCCTGCCCTCTAATGTGAGAACGTTTTGGAGGACGCTGGAGTGTTCCGACAGCTCCTCAGACAGGAAACGCAGAAGGCCTAACCTACCGTGCCTGATCGAGCTAGTTGTTATTTAAATATATAACTAGTGGATCACTGTAGGACAAGGGTACGTCTTTTACGGAGCCCACACCGAGCCGTCGCGTGGATGAGATCGTCCAAGGTCGCCGATCGAAGCGACCAGTCAGAAAGATGAGAGGACGGGGTGGGGGGATGGCGGTGATGAGAAAAAAAAAAGGGAAGTAGGAGGAATATATGAAGGGATCGACGCTAAAGTGGGGAGAGAAATAAAAACCAGAGAAGGAAAAAAATGACGATTTATTTAGTGAGGTTAAGCCAAATGCGAATTCGATGCACTAGCACTTCGGTTTTGAGTTCGGTTCGAGGCTCGGTTTTCTAGGTCAAGCCGCATTAGAGGAAGATCCGTGAAATCAGTGTTTGGGGGCCTTAGTGCTAGCGCACTAAAAACGGAAGGGACCCTTAAGATCTGCCTTAAGTGTATGACGCTATCGCGTTCATGCGTTAACGCCCGTATATGAGGAATTATGTACTCTCTACTTCACATTCATGGATCGCTGAGAGTCCTCATACCACTGCTGGCGCAGTGGTGCAGTTGTTAAGAGATGCAGGTTGCCCTTCCCGAGAAACCTCTCGCGACCAGTCATTAATTGAACAGCAACCTGCCACGGTGGGCAGGCTGCGATGACGTCACAAGGTCACATGAGCTAGGTGCCCCACCTGCCGCCTAGGGGCCGCCTAGAGCAGGTGGCCTACAACCCGCTCGACTAACAGCGGGACCTCACATACAAAGGCTAAGGGGATGAGTGGAAGCTTTAGCGCTAACGCACTCAGAGGGGCCTGAATTCCCCAGTAGCACGAAATATCGCCAGAATGTTACGGAAGTGTTTTATAATGTTGTACAACGTACTTCAACATTTCAGCGACGTGCTCATAAGTTGGTAAAGATAGCTTGGCTTATGGTTTTGGTTATGGGGGTTTAACGTCCCAAAGCGGCTCAGGCTATGAGGGACGACGTAGCGAAGGGCTCCGGTAATTTCGACCACCTGGAGTTCTTTAACGTGCACTGACATCGCACATCAAACGGGCCTCTAGAATTTCGCCTCCATCGAAATTCGAGCGCCACGGCAGGGATTGAACCCGCGTCTTTCGTGTCAGCAGCCGGGAGCAATAACCACTGAGGCACCGTGGCGGATAGGTAAAGATAGCACACTGTCCGCGAACATTGCAGCCACATGTTCAAAAGTTGGTTAGGATACCATACCATCGCCTTCCCTGGAACATCGCAAACCAATGCTTGTGGTTTAACGCTTAAAATGAACGTCATTTTAATCAAGCTGTGCGAACTTTATTACAATGTTAGAACTTTTCGACTGTTGTTGGAATTTTTAAACTAGCAGTACTTTGCAACTAGACCTCTTAATCGCGCGTGCCATAGAGTGCATATACAGCCACCTTATTTTGTAAAAGAGCTCTACTTATTATCCATTCGTCCCTATCACCCGTTTGACGTTCTTTTGTGACGGCTATATAACCTTGACACCGTGTTTTTTCGTAGGGAGCTCAGTGTATGAATTGCATGTTGTACTGTATTGCGGAGTTGGGTGATTAGCTTGTTACACTCATTGTCGTCACGTACAGACGTGTTTTGATTGTGTAGATTTGGTTTTGGTGTGTCAATAAACTTCCCTTTATGTATTGCGGAGTTCAAGTGCCACTCGCCCTCGTTGCTGGCCCTTGCAAAGCGTCGTGATATGTTGAGAAGCTTACCAACTGGCGGGCCTGCTTGTTTGTGCAGAGTAGCTAAACTTTCCAAGAATGTTACGTTCATGTTTCATTTATATTACTGAACATTGTGGAAATTATTGCAGCAATGTTTTTGTGCATGTATTGTCCTGACATTGCCAAATGAGGATGTTAGCCACGTGAATGCAACCTATGAATGTAATCATGAATTCAATTTTCCAGCGGCAATTTGGCGCACTAGGCGATCGTCAGCTGCTACTCGGCCACGCGGCAGTGGCGTTCTGCTGCATCGCAACTGGAGCCGCGAAGGCGACCGGCCGCGGGAGCCGCTCTAATCAGTTCCTTCTCTCTCCCCCCGAGCACTGCTGCTCAGAAGCGAAAGGTGCGAGGCAGCTCAGCCAAAATTCCCCAGTGCGGGCGACAGGAGACGCAAAATAAACGGAAAAGCCTGGGCGCGTGGATGGCGCAGCAGCTGCCGAGCGGTAGTGCTATGGTGACGCGGATTACGCTCGTCGCGCTCGCGAGGCTCGACGTCGGCGCAGACAGGACGAGCAAAAAGACCATCGGCGGCGCAGCCGGTCCGAGGAACTGCGGGCGACGAAAAATTCGCAGCAGTCAGAGCGGCGCTGGCGACAACGCTTTGAGGGCGAACCATCAAACTGCCATCAAATACGAGGTGAGGTTCGCACTATGCCAAGTTTAGCCTATATTTTGTTTTCAAAGTCAGTCTAAACATTGTTTATTTTAAAACTACAAGGCATTACATAAATATTTGTACCAATATTCGTGCTTGCTAGTGAAGCGGTCAAGTACAAAATAAAATACACTAGACAGGCGTAATGAGCAAAAATTAAAAAAACGAAACACACACACAGGAATAAAGAATGGCTTGGAACAAAACGTGCACTTGAAGTAACGCCTAATTAAACCACAGAGCGATAAGAAACAGGAAAGAAAAGTTCAGAAAGGTCCACAAGCCGTAAAAAAAAAGGTGGAGGTCAGGGCCCTTTCTGGTTGCTAATAAAAAAAAACTTGTAGCACAGCTTAAAGTTATTTGCAAGCTTCACATTAATAGGCACTGTATTCCAGACTTATGCGCCCGAAAATTGAACTAAGCGTTCCCCGTATATACATTGCGACAGGCAACCAAATTGAAATTTTCATTTAATGTACGTCTTGTGTTACAGAATGGTAATAAGAAAAAACTTAATGGTAGAGGAACATTAGTAGTAATATTATTTACCAATACACTCCTCCAACCGCCAATAAATGCTGATTCAAATGGGTGGAAAGGAACATTTATCCCTGAAATCTGTTGCGAGTGGAGACACAGGTGGAAAACTCAGCCGCACCGTGCAGCTCGCCATTCATGGCACTATTCAATAATCTTTTCTTTTTCTGCGATAGATTACGCGCCTTTCCAAAAATATATTTCTGTGGAATTAAACCACTGCAGGAAGTATTTACTAGGCAATCAGACAGTGTGGCTCAGATGCCAAATAAAGGCACGAAGAGCTATGGCTTCGTTCCTGCTACACATGGACTAGGCCGCTGCAGGAATGCATACGTATGTACTTACCACCGGCGGCAAAATAAGTCGGGACATGCGACAGGCGGCCAGAATCAGATAAAACTGCATCGCTGCGCTGTCTGACGCTGTCCTTCTGTGGTCGAGACATCGCAGTGCGCGTGCGCGTCCTTTTATGCTCGCAGCCCTGTCGTTTTCTCGCCTGCAGTGAACTAGCTGATTGTATGGAGCGTTTGGCGGTACGGGCGGCTATTTTTATTCACTACCTCACGCTCGCACTTTGACGGGCACTCGGCGAACTGCTAGAGTCACGCTGTGAACAAAAGTAACCGAGTAAAACCAAAAGTAACCGAGCAGCCGCAATGGCAGGGGGAGCGGCCTCGCAGCCGAGCAGAGCGCTGCCGCCTCCGACGGTGGCCGCTGCTCCACGGCTGCGAGCCGTAACTGGCTGGCGTAAGCCTTCGCCCTTGCTCTCCTTCCCTGGAAGAAGTAGGCGGATAGCATTTGCGACAAGCTATTTGCGCCTTCGAAGCGCTGTCATACTGAGCGAGGGCACAGGCTCACGTCAGCCAGTTGACACTCGCAGCCAGGTTGCAGGGGCAGTGCCGAGAACCGCAACGCTATCGACGCGGCTGCTCGGATACCTTTGGGAGCGCTACCTTTGGCAAAGATGGTACATGCTCCCCGTGTTTTGTTGCCATCCTGGGGCACCGAACGTTGTCAGTAAACAAACCCATATGCCCCAGTTTCGTTGAGATTCTTTTTTGCCGTCCCCCGGAACGTCGACGTGGAGCTCTCGAGATTTCGATTCTGAAGTGAAACTGCGCTCCCCGGCCAGCGGAACCCGCCGCGAATGACGCAGGCGGCCGTGCTGATGGGTGCACTTGGCCTTTCGCGAGCGCCGGTGTACACTGGCAGCGTTTCCAAGTGTTTGGCGGCGTCTAACGACCGCATGTCCCATTCCAACACATTGGCTCTTCCACGGATGCGCGCAGAAAGTCTGAGAAGAGCTTCTAAACGTTTGAAGGCATCGATTCTACCCGATGACAGACGGTAGCACATTTCGTGAGGTACGGCGTTCGTGTAGGAGTGGTGCCCGCGGCTTTCAGGGGGCGTCGCTCACGGGACTGTTGCTGGGAAAAAGCGGCACCAAAAATCAGTGATGGCGTAGAGGGAGCGAAGGCGCAGCGCAGAGCATCCGTCCCGCGTGCAGAGCGGTGACCACAGCAGACAACGCGCTCCTTGACAAGAACAGAATTTGGCCACCCTGGAGTAGTTATTGGCCACCACCTCCTACATAAAAGCACAAGTTAACCCCGTACCGTAGTCCCCAGCGGTTGCGGAGCAATTGACTTAGACAGCGGTCAGACCTGTGACACAGTGGAGAGTACAAAGAATATCTGTCTCCGATCAGGCTGCCATTAGAAAGTGGACCTGGCAGCGCCAAGCGCTACAAACTTCTCTAGTGCTGCTAGTGTTGAGGAACAAGTGGGTATTAAATGCGATGTCACAGGGGTTGGTGAGGTTAGGAGGAAAGATAATCATCATCATCAGCCTGACTACGCCCACTGTAGGGCAAATGCATCTCCCATGTCTCTCCAATTAACGTTGTCCTGCGCGAGCCGCGGCCCGAAGGAGACGAAGACTACCGGGAGGGTACGCACGGGACACGCGCTAGGACATTCTGGACTCCATCTTGGGTTAGCGTGCGCGCCTTAAAACCCATTACTCAATACCGCCTTTGGGTGCCTACTCATGGCTCATCCTAAACATTTTGTGCCGAAACCCGGGAGTGGATCCTAGACGTTCCGAGGGCTCCGAGCGTGGCTTCGCCATGGAGAGGCTGAAACACAAGCGGACGGCTCGACGGGCGCAGAACACTTCCATATCAACGAGGCAAGTGCTCTTCTGAGTTCCGATACTCCGACACTTAGCCAACTGACGTGCCTCTACGAGCACCTGAAAGCAAACAACAAGGCGCTGAAGAGGATCAATGACGAGCTCCAAGTGCACATCTGGGATTACGCAACTTCTAAAGCTGAGTTCGCGACGGTAATCGAGTATGAAGACCGCGCGACGCATACCCTAACCGAACTTCTCAGTCATCAGAACCGTCTTTCGTCCACAGTGACCCCGCCTTCTGGAGCTGCTGCTCGAGTTGCCTTCGCATCTCCAAAAGACCACCAAGTTACCAAAGCGCACTGTAATTCCCTTCGCTGGGGAATTGAGTCGTTCGGGCGAGTTCTAGAAAAAAAAGGAGTAAATTATCGACCGAGAAAAACAAGTTTCAATGTTTGCGACTGTTCCTGAAAGGCAATGCTACCTTCGCCATTGCGGGCCTCAGCCATTACGAGGACGCAGGAATGCTAAAGAATGCTTCGGAGACAAGACACGTTTGGAGCAGGAGTATTTCTCCAGGCTTCGCATGTTGTCGCCCATTTGTTCGCCTACCGACACGACGGCACTGTGAAAGCACTACGAACAAGTACTGACTAACATCAGAGGGCTAGAACGTTTTGGTTTCGGAAAGACATCATTTTTCACGATGCTCTGCGACATTATTCTCCAGGCACTTCGCGTGCCATTGTAGTGCAGTACCACCGATCATCTGTAACTGGCGCAGCAATAAATGTCCAAGACGCCACTCCGACTGCATCCGAAATGGATAGCTTGCTGGCGTTACTGGCAGTTGAAGTTGAGCTTAGAGAAGACTGACTACCAGGACAATAGATACCAAGTAATCCCATCACAGGCCTGTCCCTGTGAGGGATATCAATGGCTCAGTTTCTGAAAACTGCCTTTTCAAGAGCAGTTCTACAATGCGTCGCTTCTTGGACGTCTGGTTCGAGACGCTTGCGAGAGCGCTTCAGTGATGAATGTGCGCTGACTGTCGCCTTCGAATATTCCTCGAAAATAGCGGCATGCGTTTCTTTCCACTGCCAAGGCGAACGCAACAGAAAGCGACTAATGGTTCCGCTCTTTTGGCGAACTTGAAAGCTTCCGAATCGGGGATCCTGTTATACAGAATGAATTTATTAGTGCGACTATGGGAGAGTTCAAACGAAATATCCGATTCAGCGATGGAAGATATGAAGTCGCGTACCGTGGAAGCAGGCAACCGAGCTTTACGACAACCGAAAAATCGCTGTCACGAGACTCCAGGAACTCATCTGCCGACTTTCGAGCAACGGTCACCTACTCGCTCTTTATGAAAAGACGATAAGAGAATACCCCACTCCGGGACATTCAGAAGTGATTGACCGCTTTGCTTCAAAGCCATCTACGCTTTACTTCATGCCGCACAAAAAAGTTATCCGAGAACGCGCCCTGACTACAAATGTGAGGTATAGTATTTGATGCATCTTCATATTACAAAGGATGCGGCTCTTAATGATCGTCTTGAAAAGGGGGATAATTCATAACAAGAGTAGTGTAGATTCTTCTGCACTTTTTAACACACCGTATCGCCGTGACATCCGACATCAAAAAGGCTTTACAACAGATATCCAGTCAAGGGAAGATCGAGATGCCTAGAAATGAGAGAATGGTGGATGACAAGCGTGTTGTTTGGAGCAACCTGCAATCCATTTCTACTAACTGCGACCATTTTTTACCACTTGAAACAAGCACTCACCGAGAAAGCTGCGACTGCCAAGCTGCCTGCTGAATCGTTTGATGACAATGTTCTCATAACTGTTGCGTACAAAAACGATGAAGTCCTCAAACTATGCTGCGAGGCGCAAGAACTTACGCACGAAGAGGAAATGACCATTCGGAAATAAACTACCAACTCGCATCGGTTAATAAAAGTCTCGGAGCAGGTACACACTCCGCTGACAAAAAATTGTTCGCCCTCCGAGAGATGTCAGCAAAAGTTCTCGGCATTGCTTCGCATCCCTAGCAAGACATCTTCCGCTTTTCAATATCGTGTCTACTGGACTTCCTTAAAGCAAAGTCAGACACAAAGCGGATTGTCCTACAAGCAGCTTCAAGAATTATCGACCCTCTGGGCTTTCGTAGTCGTTTTGCCATCTCGATACGAATATTCTTCTAAAAACTCTGATCACGTGGTGTCACCTTCCTCGAGACCTTCAGCCCAAATGGCATGCGCAGGTATGACAGCTGCCGCAAATGTAGTCATGTTCAACCCCACGTTACATCGGTGGCGGAAGCAAGCTGCCTAGCGTGCTAGAAGCACACGTGTTTTTAGTGCAAGCCGACTAGCATATGGTGCAGCAAACTACATCATGACGACAACTCCCAGAGAAACACGCGTGCTTCTCACGAAGTCCTGTGTGGCTCCTCTTAAGAGAGCGACTTTGCCTCCCTTAGAACTTTTGGGAGCACTGATAGGTTCAAGTTGCTTAACCACGTATGGAGCAGCTATCCGATTTTAAAGGACTACTACCAGGTGTGGATTAACTCTACCATAGCTCTGACTTAGATACCGGGCGAGGCAGTCAAGGAGAAGCCATTTGTCCATGACAAGTCAACAGAAATTAAGAAAAGAACTAATGCATCGTATGGAGATATTGTCCAGCACCGGACAATCCTACAGGCTTATTAATTCCTCGAATGCGCATTGGAAAGGTGTTGTGCAGCCCGTCATGGCTGCACAGATCAGAATGGCTACAAGGACCGGCAGTCCAATGTCCTTTGCAACTAATACGGTCTCTCGACAGCGATGAATGCGTCAGCAGTGAGACGCTTGTGGTTCATACTGCTGCTGTCGTGAAGGCTTTAAGCCCGTTTATTGATAGCAAATGGTATAGTAAGATACAGCGGCTCCTCAAGGTCACGGCATGAATATTTCTATATCTCATCCGATTCCGACGAAGGAATGCAGAAAATGGTCCGTTGACAAGTGAACAGCTCTCGTAGGACTAGCGACACTGGGTCATATGCGCTCAAAAGGAAACCTTCCATGCGGAGCTCACTTGCTTAACCAATGAAACGCCGTTCGACAAGAAGTCCCTTATATAGGATTTTACCCCTTCTTCAACAGCGAAGGTGTCCGTCGAGTTCGTGGACGTCTGTCACACCCAACCTCAGTAGAAGAGCGCAAGCACCCTGCGATCCTTCAAACACCTCATCTGTTGTTGTTGTTGTTAGCCTATCAAAAGATGGCACATACCCACACTGGGGGATCGGCCAAGAATCCGGTGGCTATTCACCTGAACGCAGTTTTTAAAAAGGAAAAGCACGTGGGAGCGCAACACCGGTGAATTCTTCGTCATGAACAGAAAAGGGATGAGAGTTTTGATTTCAAAATTATAAGAATAATAATAAAAAGAGGGATTAAATAAAAATGATTAAGTCCAAATGTAATAATTGATAGAAAAGAAAAGTTTGGAACACTTAGCAAGGCAGTCGGTGCGATTCTATCAGGAAATTTAGAACAGCGGTACAAACAGATCTGTGGCTGAACCCAAATGTGGTGGCGCCAAATGATAGCAAGAGCGGGCTGCTCAAACTAAGGCCAAGATGCTGCAAGGGCTCCTCCAGCAACCTTTTCTTAGAGAGTAGAATCGGCGACAATACAGCCAAAAATGTTCTATAGATTCAGGCTCGCGGCAAAATGCGCAAAGTGGAGAGAGCGCCAAACCCGACTTGTGTAAATAGAAATTTAGAGTGGGGATGCGGCAGCGCAGCCTCGTCAGTGATACTTCAAGCTGTCGAGAGCAACAAATGTCCTGTTCCAATTATATTTAAGGTGATCATAATCCGCCGATTTTAAAAGTGTTGTGTCTTGCGTGCTTAAAAACGCACGTCGCCGAAATCTAGATGCTGTAATATAGGCTGTAGCCGGGATGATTGACAACACGGGGCCGCTGAGGGAAGCCTTTGCGAGATTGTCAGCAATCTCATTTACTGTCACACTGCTGTGACCGGGAACTCATACTAAATGAACAAGGCTCAAATGCGGAGGAAGTAGGGATAAGAAAGTTGTTAAAATGGTACCGTCAACATGTGCAGCGAGGGACGAACACAAAGATAAAGAAACAGTAACTACTGCAACAGCTGTAATAGAGGGGTCTAGCTTGCGTAGAGCAAGTACAACTGCTAGAAACTCTGCTTGAAAAATAGGGGTGAAATCTGGAAGGCGCAGTGAAAAGGACCAGTCTAAATGCGAGAAAAATATTCCCACACCTGCTTTTTCTTTGCATTGCGATGCGTCAGTGGCTATTGCTATATCTGTAGCCAGGGTCCTCAGATGATCCCCTAGAAGACCATTTAGAATACTCGGTGGCAAAAGGTTTGCATTTTTTGGGAATATGTCGTCGAAAACAATGTGGATAGCGGGCCCATTGCGAAGCGCAGGAAGGATATCATAAATGTTTACATCTAAAGGCTGAAGTAATCTTTGCACAAACACTACCTGAGGGGAATTGAAACGAGACAAGGGGACATCAAAAAAGGAGGTCGGCTGACTACAGAAAATGCTTTGGGAACGGTGGAAATGGGATTCATAGATCCTGAGGTAAGTTTGCACAGTTAAAAATTAAAGTCGTGATAAGAGAGGCGGAATGCGGGCTTCAAGGTACAGCACATTGATAGCCACAAAATTTTGGAAGGCCGAGGCACATGCGAAGTGCTTCCCCCTCTAAAAGGACGAGAGGACGAAGCTTATATGTAGCCGAGCCTGAAAACAACACTGATCCAAATTCTAAAATTGGCATGACATACATTATGTAGATCATTAATAGCGCATCTCTGCGCATGCCGTACCGGTGATGACATAATCTCCGTAACATGCCCACGGCACGAGCCCCTTTCGCCGCGACATGGTCAATGTGAGGTCGCCAGGTGAGTTTGTTGTCATAAATGACCCCTAGGTATTTTAGGGATTCAACCTGCGGTAATATTTTGAACTGGCAAGTGAGAGAGACCACTACAGCAGTGTATAGAGGGAAAACAAGGGTGGCGCACTTGCCAACATTTAACTTAAGGTGTAATGCGCTCAACCAGTGCTCAAGTGTATTCAGAAATGACTGCAACAGACCATACAGGGAATGTATATCCGGCGCAGCAGCAATAAACGCAGTGTCGTCCGCATAGACGTAAGTGCGTACATGGCGGTGGAGAGGAATTGAGCTCAACAGAATATTAAAGAGCAAAGGAGAAAGAACAGCTCCTTGCGGTACACCTCGCGTTTGTCTGTACCTCTCTGAATGAACACCATTATGGACGCAAAAGAATTCCCTATTATAAAGAAATGCAGATATCCATGCAACTATATAATCTGGAAATTGAAGAAACTGTAGCCTATGTATCAGGACGGAGTGTTCTACACTGTCGTAACCCCCTTTCTATCAACTTTACCACGTTTGATGTTAAAGAAATTGGCCTAATATAATCCAATTCATAGCCTCCACCCTGATTTTTAAGTAAAGGGATCACCTTGGACAGCTTCCACTCAGAAGGTATCCAAGCGTGTTTGAGAGAGTAGTTTATTAGGTGCAATAAGGAGTTGGGAGACTCTTCAAAGAGAATCTTGAGCACACATCTTTTTTTTGCGGCCGGGAGTGTTAAATCTTTTTCATCGTCCTCGTTGCCAAGCTAGCTAAGAAAAAAAGAAACATTTTATTCAAGCATAAAGAGTTGGCCGATACCCCAGTGTGGGTATGTGCCATCTTTTGATAGGCTAACAACAACAGCATATTAATAGCGTCTCAGAGAAGCAGCTCATACATTTCATTGGCAATAATTTCGAGATATAGCATCAGAAAGTATCGTTTGTTCCTGTTATGTTAGCGTAGTCCTGTGTGCTGCTTGCATATTTGCACTTTGTGCAGTGTGATGTAGTTGCAAATTTGTAACAATCAGAATGTATTATCAGTTACTCCGTAATCCTTGCACTTAAGTCGGTGCAAATGTTGCTGTCATCTGTAACCTACACGCGCCGTCATCGCCGGGGTGGCCGGAATGCCAGGCTTGTTTCCTGGCCCTGTGATGGGGAATATGGCTCTCCCTGAACTCGGAGTCTGTGTGAGATGGCGAGGATCCTTGACCTCACCTTTTTCGTGACTTTGTGGCGGTGCCGTGGTGGCTCCACCATGCGGATGGGGCGGGCCGCACCTCGTGCCCAGGTTGCATTGGGCTGCGACGGTACGTTTGGTTTCTAAGTGTTCTCGAAACCGTACGTCATCAGTGGTTACCTTCGTCTGCTGGTCTTTTTACGGTCTAGAATTCATATCTGTTAACTCCGCTTAATCTGTGTAGGCGCTGCTTTCCCGTCCATGGCGTCTTGTATTGTGTAACGCTATTACGACTGTGTATTCTTTGTTCAGTAATATCTGTGACCACAGCTGTACTTTCTGCTATTGGCTTAAACTTCCCCTTGCACGGAAACGGGGTAAGAACTCATGCCAAGCTGCTTCTGTAGCTCTTTTTTTATTCATACTCTTGTATTTGTTTCTTTAATTGAAAAAAAATGATGAACATACTGATTTGAATTGAATTAGAGTGAGGAAAATCCTCAGCTTTCAAGAGCTTTTGGTCTCAAAGACGCAGGAAATGCACCATTATGCCGCACCAGATCAAATCATATAGACTGAAGGCTTTGAACAAAGCTATACATTGAGTTTCACATTGTCTGAAGATCGTGGCTGCTTAAACTTATTCTCTGCGAGCTGCGTTTCCCGCTCCGAGAAGGTTGCTGCAGGCTCTGCGCTGAACACAACGTTGCCTCCGCTTCAGCACAGCCTTGCAGCTGCTGGTTTAGACTGAAGCATATCAGCCAGCCTTTCCGCTGTAATACTTCCGCTGTATGCTTCATCTCGTAGGGGAACATACATTGCGCACAGCAGTAGATGTGTTTTTGCGCTCGTCAAAGAACCCATCTCATCTGGCCACCCGCTATCACGCCTCCAAACACAATCCTTTTTCAATACAATTTTTTGAACCACACTAATCGGCTGGTAAGGAAGATAACGAATGTCTTCGGTATTCAGGAGAACACTAATGTTTGCATCTGCCAATCCTTTGTGGCCCATTTCATGAAAAGAAATCACTTATCCAGATGCCGATTCAAGTGCGCTAGCACTAAGGCTTCCAATCTGGAAAAAACCGTTGTCTCTTTCAGTGTCTGAACCCAGCTAGACCTTCTGAAATAAAATGAATATTGCCGGCGACTGCGCCGCGCCCAGGTTTAGAACCAGCCGCGGTGTGAACAGATCAGCTTCGCTGGCCACTGCGCTAGGGCACTATGCTATCGCCGCAACAGATTACGCCTCGTGTTTTTCTTTTTTTAACGAGATTTATTGCCTCAGGGCATTAATGGGCGAAGGTGTGATTAAGAATGCAGTAATGATTAAAATAATGAAAAAAGTTTAGCTGATTTTATGAAGTCCTGTTGTGAGCGATGGTATGGACTCTGCGCCCACGTATTTTATGAAGCAGGGTTGCTCTGTAAAAGACCCGCTACCTTCAAAGGCCGGATCCTTGTAGGCTTCAGAGCTGAACAGTCCCGCAGTAAGTGGTGACAGGCTTAACTGCCACTCTCCCGAGCTGTGCATTGCACATCGTCGTTTTCATCAACTACCATACGTGTCCAATGAATCGAAAACACACAGCTATCGCAATGACCTCTTAAGGTGCGTTAAGCTGTCCCAAATTATTATAGTGTGCTACCACTAAGGTCCCCAATCATCGATTTCGCCGACATTTGCCTCCAGTCTGAACTTGAAGCCCCAGCATTGAACCGAAAGGAGATGAAACGCAACATGTAAGCGCACATACTTCGCATTTGACCAAGCAAGCTACCTCACCTGTAATATATTTTTGCACGTGTGATGCGCTCGGTTCTTTTGGTGGGTTCTGTTTGTTTGCAAATACGACATACTGCTTGGTTTCTCTCTCCCTAAAACCGTGTGTATTTTGCAAAATAAATTTCAATCGCCAGCAAGCGCCTAGCTGTGTCCCTATTGTAGTTGTACATCAAAATCCACGCATGACTTCTACAACTGAGCAAGCTTTTTGCTTCAGTAAGTCAACAGCGAGCCGCAGTAATTTTTTCACTGGGAATTTCTCCCCGGTTATATCGCACTTCTTTTCGCTCAGTGCACGCTGAAATCAACATGCTGCTGAAGGGAGCTTCATGAGTAATACTTCCGGTGTGAGACTACTGGAGTTTTTTTCGACCCATTTCTGGGAATGCAACATGCAAAGACGGGTCTCTGCACTTTCATCTTTTTTTGGGTGCACATTCGCTAGACTACATTCCGGGAGGGCAGGGCACACCAGAACAGAAAAGCTCGGATGAGGCGAACGCCGCCGACGCCAGGCTTTCCACAGAGGAGCCGTGTAATGGAGGGAGCCGATGCGTGCCTGTTGCGTTTGTTTAGTTTTCTTCTTTTTCTTTTTGTCCCTGTCGCGGGTCAGCCTAGCGGATGCCTCAGAGAATGCAGGAGCTCGCTGTCATGGCAACGGGCAGCCGCCTGCTTAGGCTTCGCCTTCCAGCGTTGCCATGACAACAGGTGCCAGAGACCGCTCGGCACTGAGCGCCGCCACTTGCTCCGTGTCTTCAGTCCCTCACGCTTTTGTTCATTTGCTTTTATTTCTGTGCCTAGAAGGCATGCGAACGATCTAGGCCTCGCAATTTTCGCGGAACAGCGCGAGTCTTTCATTGCGAAGCAAAGACAAAGGTGTGCACAAGAAAAAAAAGACACTAACGTAGATACAGCTTTAGTGAAGTACAGATTGCAAGGTATGGTATAAGATAAGCAGGTGATGCGCTTTGACAAGAACAGATCTTCTAGTGGGCACAATGCGCACTCAATAGGAGCGCTTGTCAGGAAATGATTTAAGGGTGAAAGCACTAACCCGCACGTTCAGAGCGAAGTAAAATCCTCTCTTCCTGATCCATGTCAGCAGGTTCAGAGCGCAGCAAAAAGAAACATCAATATACATGACTGGCAGTCGAACCCGCGGTGGCCCGAACAGATCATCTTCACAGGCCGCTGCGCGAAACCACTTGGCTATCGCAGCAGTTCTTATTTTCTTTATTGCATGGAAATCAATCTCGCTCAGCTACCAAATGCTTTGCGCGCACACAAGCTATTCCGCAGCCCAGACACACATTCTCACGTCTCCGTACACTGCACTTCACCTGCACATCAAAATTGCGGGAGACATACACATGCGCCAAGAACCGGCAATCATTCAGGCGGCCGGACATGCGCAGCATAAACCCCCCGCACCAAGGCGCATTGTTCACTGAACAGAGACTTAGATGAACGAGGTGGTTCTGCCTGTCGATCCATCGTGCACGCTCTTACACACGCTAAAAAGTACAATCAACATTAACGAATCGCATGGAATCCCGGAGTCTTTCAATACAGGCAAGAACCTTACAATGTTCTTTTTCATTATCCGCTGAAGTCATCATCATCATCATAATCATCAGCCTTACTACACTAACTGCAGGGCAAAGGCCTCTCCCATGTCTCTCCAATTAACCCTGCACTTTGCCAACTTCCCGTTGCCTGCAAACTTCTTAATCGCATCCGCCCACCTAACCATCTGCCGGCCCCTGCTACGCTTGCCTTCTCTTGGAATCCACTTCGCTACCTTTGAGGACCAGCGGTTATCTTGCCTTCGCTTTACATGCCCTGCCCAAGCCCATTTCTTTCTCTTGATTTCGACTAGGATGTCATTAACCCGTGTTTGTTTCCTCGCCCACTCTGCCCGCTTCCAGTCTCTTAACGTTACACCTATCTTTTTTTTTCATGGCTCGCTGTGTTGTCCTTAACTTCTGCTGAACTCTTTTCATTAACCTGCCCGTATCTGCCCTGTAGGTGAGTACCGGTAAGATACAGCTGTTGTACACTTATCTTTTGAGGGATATTGGTAACTTGCTATTCATGATCTGCGAAAGCCTGCCATATGCGCTCCATCCCATTCTTATCCTTCGAGTTAATTCCCTCTCATAATCCGGATCAGCTGTCACAACCTGCCCTAAGTATTCCTTTACCACTTCCAGGCGCTCACTGCCAATTGTGAACTGCTGTTCCTTTGCTAGGCTGTTGTACATTACCTTGGTTTTCTGCATGTTAATTTTTAGACCCACCGTTCTGCTCAGCCTGTCTAACTGATTGATCATGATTTGCAGTTCACCTCCGGCGTGGCTCCTCAAGGCAATGTCATCAACGAATCGGAGATTATTTAGGTATTCTGCATTAACTCTTATCCCCAACTGCTCCCAATTCAGTCCTCGGAGTACCTCCTGTAAACACGCGGGGTGAATATCATTGGCGAGATCGTGTCGCCTTGCCTGACACCCGTCCTTATTGAAATTTTATTGCTGACTTTATGGAGGACTATAGTAGCTGTGCAGTTGCTATATATATATCTTCCAGTATTTTGACAAAAGGCTCTTCTACACCCTGATTACGCAATGCCTGTATGACTGCTGAGGTTTCCAGTGAGTCAAATGTTTTCTCGTAATCAATGAAGGCTATATATAGTGGTTGGTTATATTCTGCGCAATTCTCTATCACCTGATTGATATTGTGAATATGATCTATTGTAAAATATTCTTTACGAAAGCTTGCCTGATCATTTGATTGATTAAAGTCTAAGGTTGCCCTGACTCCATTGGCGATTACCTTAGTAAATACCTTGCAAGCAACGGGCAGTAAGCTGATTGGTCTGTAATTTTTCAAGCCCTTGGCGTCTCCCTTCTTATGAATTAAGATAATGTTTTGATTCTTCCAAGCTTCTGGTACGGTCGAGGTCATAAGGCATTGCGTATACAGGGTGGCTAGTTTTTCTAGCACGACCGCCCCCCCCCCCCCCCATCCTTTAACAGATCTGCTGTTACCTGATCCTCCCCATAAGCTTTTCCCTTTCCATTGCTCCTAAGGCTTTCTTTACTTCCTCTTTCATTAACGGCAGAATGCCGCATTTCTGTGCACTACTGTCTCTCTCATTAAAGCTCTCATTACATTGGCTACTGTACATATTTGTGTAGAACTCTTCGGCTACGTTAACTATCTTATCCATATAGCTAATGACATTGCCCTCCTGGTTTCTTAACGCATACAACTGGTTTTTACCCATTTATTGTTTCCTCTTCACCTCTTTTTGGCTGCCTCTGTTGTTTAGAGCATGCTCTATTCTCTTCATATTAAACTTCCTTATGTCGGCTACCTTGCGCTTATTTATTAACTTCGATAGCTCTGTCAGTACTTTTCTGTCAGAAGGGTTACACGCCCTCGTGCTTTGGCGTTTCTTAATTAGATCTCTCGTCACCTGAGATAACTTTTCGGTATCCTGTCGAACTGCCCTAGCTCCTACCTTTACTGTGCACTTTGTAATGATTCCAGGAAGAGCCATCTGTAATGATGGCTGTCAGATTTTCGTTCATTGTATGAACATCGAGATCGGCTTCCTCAGTCAAGGCAGAATATCTATTTTGCAGCGATATTCTAAATTCCTGTGCTTTTCCTCTTACCTCTAACTCGTTAATGGACTTCCTCTTCACTAGCTTCTCCCGTTCCCTCTTCCAGTCAAAGCTAACTCGAGACCTTACCACTCTGTGATCGCTACAACGCACCTTTCCAAGGACGGCCACATCCTGAACGATGCCAGGTTGAGCGCATAGTATGAAGTCGACTTTATTTTTAGTCTCACCATTGGGGCTCTTCCAGATCCACGTCCTGTTCTCTCGCTTGCGGAAGAAGGTATTCATGATCCGTAAATTATTTCTGTCTGCGAAGTCGACTAATAACTCTCCCCTCCTATTTCCAGAACCTATCCTATAGTCGCCTACCGCGTGGTCGCCAGTATGCTTCTTGCCCACGTTCGTATTAATAAAGTCACCCATAAGTACAGTGTACTGTGATTTTACTTTATTCATTGCCGATTCCACGTCTTCATAGAAATTTTCAACGGTCTGGTCATCATCCGCTGGTCGGTCCGCTGAAGAATGTCCCAGAAAAACACTGCATCACGGCATCATACAAAGCAATGATCGATCGTCTCTGGTTGGCCGCACAGGCGACAGTTCACCGACCATGGCATTATAAGTCCCCTTGGCGCGAAGCCTGGCCTTGACGGGTAGCGTCGATGTGTGGAGTGTGAGATGTGAAGAAAAAGAATTTTTTTTTTATTTGATTGACTATAGATTCACTGAGCTCAAAATACGGGCACGGTGACTAGACATTAAGTTTGTACTTCTGTCATCTGCCTTCATGACAGGTTGTATAAATATTGCAACGAGAAGCGAACAGTAAGGAAATCAAAGGTATGAGCAACCCTTTTCACGAAACTCCACAAAGCTCCTCCACAGTGATGGCCAGGCACAGCAAACAGGTAAGGCAGACGACAACTCAGTCGCCACCTAAGCACCGCTAGCAGAAAAGGGTGGCTTGCAGCATCGAAGAAGAAAAAGCGTGACACATGCTGGTGAATAAACAAGTGAACAAGGCCAACTCCTCCAGACTCGAGAGAAAGAAACAAATTAGGCTCTCATGCAGAGTGCCAAAAAAAGGTCGTGAATAGTCTGTGCAGCACTTATGCCTTCTTCCTCGCACAACGCATCACTTGCAACGCATAGAAAGCTTTGCAACCAAGATGTTGCAATCTTGTGCCCGAGCAAAATTCCAGAGCTCCCGATTCATTCAAGCCTGCGTTTGGAGCCGCACAGAGAGAATTGGTGACCCATTATTCCTGGTCTAATGAACGGGAACCCCAAAATAGAGTATGGGAATCAGAGTCCCAGCTTATGCCACCAAAACGATGAAGTCTCGTACCCCAGTAACCCAACTATATTCCTCTAGATTTTTCAAAATATGCAGCCACGCCAGAGAAGAACTGCGATGCTATAAGCAAAGCTTCAAGAACGCCCTCTTTTATCAGAACAGAAAAGGGCATCGTCACCAGCATAAGGTAAGATCCTAATTTCCGACTGACCAAGTGGGAGTCCTCGAATAGCTTGGGATGTGATGATACTAAGACACGAGGGTTCGAGATACAAAGCCAATAACAGAGGTGATAATAACAGAGGTGATAATTGGCAACCCTACTGGACAGACAAGATTAGTGCAATCGGTATGGCAAGTTCTTGATTTACTACCAACCTTGTATGAGACTGTGTGTAGCATAGTCAATGTCCTTAAGCAATGCATCCCCAACGTTTTCACGCTGCAAGACTGCGAACAAAAATCATGACGCATCCTAGTAAAAGCGTTCGCAAGATAAATCTGAATTAGAACAACCTGTTCGGCCTCATCATCTCTCATCATCGCACAGTACACGTGCCTCTAAAATTTCGCCTCCATCGTAATTCGACCGCCGCGGCCGGGATCGAACCCGCGTCTTTCGGGCCAGCAGCCGAGCGCCGTAACCACTCAGCCACCGCGGCGGCGCTCGGCCATGATAAGCTAGGTGCGACTATCGAAGTCATGACATTGAACGAGTGCATCAGCTAGGCAATTTCAAAGAAGAAAAATATGTACCGTAATTGCAAAATGTTTGTTATTTTGATGGCAATCGTCATTTCAATAGTCTTGCAATAGGCTCTAATCAATTTTTTCTTTTTATTTGACTTGACCAAAAGCACCTTGCTGAATTCACCAGGTCTAACGAATTTTCCTTTCAACTTTGCTAAAATAGACTAGTTTCAGGTGATACAACTTATATTACAGGTAATCTCAACATGCAATACACTGTAAGAATGCGGGATAGATGGTGTCTTTCGAATGCACTGCGTATAAACAATAACAAAACTGATACTGTAATATTGAGGCCGAAAAAAAGCTCTTAATCCTCACGACGATATTGTTACAGGTTCTATTTACAAATACTATTTACAAGGCAGGTCGAGAGGAGCCTGGTGCGCCGGCGGCAGGATACTTGACTTTCTCTTCTTCCAGCCGCCGCACGTCTTCTTTATTCCTCAGAGCCCATGCGCAGCACGTGACATTTCCCCGTTCGCAGACGAAGCCCTCTGGGCCAGTCAATCAATCGGGGTCCCGAGAGTGGAATGGCTTCAGCCGTGCGACATGCACGACCTGGGTTGTCCTTGAGCGGCGTCCTTGCGTTGATTGGGGAGAGATGATATAGTTGAGGTCATTGAGGCGAGCAACAACGATGAACGGGCCTGTGTAGTGGGATAGCAGCTTTTCTGATAAGCCACGCTTGCGTAGGGGCGTCCACAACCATACAACGTCACCGGGCAGGTAGGAGACATCCTTGCGCCGGCGGTCATAACGCTGCTTAGAGCGATGCTGTGATGCCAAGGTGCGTATCCGGGCAATCCGACGGGCTTCTTCAGCGCGACATAGAGTGTTGGCAATAGAAGGCTCGGTGTCGAGAGAGAAAGGTAAGATGCTGTCGAGGGAGCTTCGAGGCGGACGGGCATAAAGAAGGAAGAATGGGCTGTAACCAGTTATTTCATGCCTCGACGTGTTATAGGCGTATGTAATGAAGGGAAGCACGTCGTCCCAGTTCTTATGGCGAGAATCGACATACATGGCCAGCATGGTCGTGAGTGTCCGATTGGTACGTTCAACCAGCCCATTAGTCTGGGGGTGGTACGGCGTCGAGTGGCGAAAATGGCATGAACTAAGACGCAGAAGCTCTTCCACAACGTCTGCCGTAAACTGGCGACCGCGGTCACTGATAACAACTCGAGGAGGTCCATTGCCGGAGGATGACAGCACGAAGAAGGAAGAGCGAGACCTCAGCAGCGGTGGCGCAAGGTAGGGCGGCGGTCTCACAGTAACGGGTGTGGTGATCAACGCACACTGTAATCCAGCGGTTACCGTTGGACGAGCGGGGAAACGGGCCGAGCAGATCGAGTCCAACTTGTTCATATGGCGTGCTTGGAGGTGGCAAAGGATGCAGGCGTCCAGGCGGAGAAGTCGTGGGAAGCTTGAACCGCTGACACTGCACGCAGGTGGCCACGTAGCGCTGAACCATGTGACGCATTTTTGGCCAGTAAAAACGTTCTTTGATGCGGTTAAGGGTCCTGGCAAACCCCAAGTGCCCAGCCGTGACGTCATCGTGCATTGCCTGCAGAACAGAGGAGTACAGAGTAGCCGGAACGACGAGGAGAAAGCGCGCACCTCCAGGCGAGTAATTCGTTCTGTAGAGTAAACCGTCGCGAACGCAGAAAGGGCTTGCGGATGTCGGGTCACGGGCTTCGGCAAAAAGCGTCGCCAAGTGCTGATCCTTGCGTTGTTCCATCTGGAAAGTGCCAAGATCTGGAAACTCTTGGGAAACGGCAGCGAGATAGTCATCGAAGTTTTCATCATCGTAAGTAGTAACCG
This sequence comes from Amblyomma americanum, assembly GCF_052857255.1. Lineage (NCBI taxonomy): Eukaryota > Metazoa > Arthropoda > Arachnida > Ixodida > Ixodidae > Amblyomma > Amblyomma americanum. Next base: position 546,242,995 of record NC_135497.1, on the reverse strand, counting down.
TGAGCGGCAGCCGCGAGAGGCAATCTGCGTCGGCGTGTTGGCGGCCACTTTTGTAAGACACTTTGAAGTTAAACTCTTGGAGGCGTAACGCCCAGCGGGCCAACCGACCGCAGGGGTCGCGTAGATTGACCAGCCAGCACAGAGAGTGATGGTCTGTGACGACTGTAAAAGCACGTCCATAAAGGTACGAACGAAACCGTTGTACGCCGAAAACAACGGCGAGACACTCTTGCTCTGTTACAGTGTAATTGCGTTCCGACTTGCTGAGGGTGCGACTTCCATAAGCGACAACGTGTTGATTGCCCTCATGGCGTTGGATAAGCACAGCACCCACGCCGATGCCGCTGGCGTCAGTGTGGAGTTCAGTCGGTGCTGTCGGGCAGAAATGACGCAATATTGGCCGCGAGGTGAGGAGAAACTTGAGCTGCCGAAACGCGGAGTCGCATTCGGGAGTCCAGTGGAAAGGGGTGTCTTTCTGCAGGAGACTTGTAAGCGGGTAGGCTAAATCAGAAAACTTAGGAACGAAACGCCGAAAATATGAGCAGAGTCCTAGGAAACTCCTGAGCTCTTTCACTGATTTGGGTTCTTTGACACTGCTTACAGCTTCAACCTTCTGCGGGTCGGGTCTGAGGCCATCCTTGTCAACGAGATGACCAAGCACAGTAATTTGGCGTTCACCGAAGCGACACTTCTTCGAGTTCAGCACGAGGCCCGCTCTCTCTATGCAGTCTAGGACAATGGCTAAGCGGCTGTTATGTTCGGCGAAGGTCCTACCAAAAATAACAACATCGTCCAGATAACACATGCAAACTTGCCACTTCAGGCCACGTAAAAGCGTATCCATAAATCGTTCAAAAGTGGCAGGAGCGTTGCAAAGGCCGAAAGGCATAACATTAAATTCATACAACCCGTTAGGTGTCACGAATGCTGTCTTCTCTTTGTCTTGCGGGTGCATCGGGATCTGCCAGTACCCGGACCGTAGATCCACCGAGGAAAAGTAGGAGGCTGAGTGGAGGCAGTCAATGGCATCATCAACGCGCGGGAGCGGGTAAACATCCTTCTTTGTGACAGTGTTAAGCCGGCGGTAGTCGACACAAAATCGCCAAGTGCCATCTTTCTTTTTGACAAGGATCACTGGAGCAGCCCACGGGCTTGAAGATTCCTGAATGATGCCGCGGTGCAACATGTCACGGACTTGTTCATCGATTATCTGACGTTCGGAAGGCGAGACGCGGTATGGCTTCTGGCGAATCGGCTGTGAAGATCCAGTATTGATCATGTGATGGGTACGGGAAGCTGGAATCGGCGGTGGTTGGTCGCGACCAAAGTCAAACACGTCCGCATGCTTCATAAGAACGGCCACTAGTACCTGGCGGTCACTAGTGGGTAGGGATTTGTTGACCATGGCTAGGAATTGAGAGTCGCTCAGATCGCGGCGTCTAGTTGGACGAGACACGTTGTCAGTGATCGCGGCAACTGGTACAGAAAAACGTTCTTCAAAGCCAGCAAGTTTTAAACCACATGGCAATACTGCAGGTTCGTTGGAATGATTGACAGTCCAAAGAGTGGCATGGCCCTTGGTCACATGGACGACGCTGCGGGGTACTAGCACACTTTTCTTTGCACAGTTAAGGGAACAAGGTTCCACCACAGCATCGAAGGCATCAGAAATCGTGCTCGAGGACACAACGGGAACGAATATGGCAGACATTGCTGGAACGACGGTATCTTCAGAGACAGAAAACACTTGAGCAACCACTGGCGAGTCTTCTATGAGAGCTGAGCGAAGGCCAGGACTTAACGATATGCCACCACTGCGGAAGTCGAGAGTAGCGCCGCACTGGTGCAAAAAGTCAATACCGAGGATGATGTCATGCGTAGAACGAGGGAGCACCGTGAATTCAGTTCGGAACATGTGGCCAGCGATCACTACATTCACAAAACAAATACCAATCGGAACCAATGATTCTCCCCCTACACCCCGGAATATAACAGCACGATCCCAAGCGAACATTATTTTCCGACCCAGACGGTTCTTGAAAGTTGAACTCATCACTGACACCGTGGCACCAGTGTCCACTAAGGCCATGACGCAAATACCGTCCACTAAAACTTCAAGGCGGTTCCTTAACATAACAATGGGCAGAGGAATTGGCACTATCGATGATCCGGCGACCGCACCTCCATCGGCCGCACACGCTAGTTTCCCGGGGACGGTGGGGAACGACGTTGGGGGGAAGGCGAGCGGCGAGAGCGATGCGGAGGTGGAGTCAGACTTCGGTCAGAGGCAGGGGAGTCGTTCCGTGGTGGGGCGTAACTGGATGGGCGCTGAGACGATGTGAAGACACGGTCATGAACAGGCGCATTGAAACTCAGGCGAGGGTTCGACCATTGGCGGTGGGAGCGGGAAAGCTGGCCCCGGCGACGGCAGAATCTAGAGGTGTGACCGATCATACCACAGCGGTAACAAAATGGTGGGTCGGGGGGGCACTCGGGATAACACTCCTCGTAGCCAGTGTCGAAACGACCATCGTACTCCGGCTGCCGCAGGTGGCGTTGCGGATGAGCTGGCGCCCTGGGGCCGGGGCGGGTGATCCGGGGAGCGTCGCTGTAATCAATGCGAGTAGCACTGGTAGGGGCCTGGGCAGACAAACTCCAAGGGGAGGAGCGGGAGGCGGGAGCCGCCTGCAGAGAACAGCTCCCATACGGGACCTCACTGCGGCGCGCAAGATCTTGATGCCGGGAGAGTTCGTCACGCACGATTTGACGAATCACGTCAGGGAGAGTCGCCGCATTCACAGGCTCGTGGAAATCCATGCTGGCGACGGTGGTGACGTTAGGCAGGCGACCGAACTTGGGAGTAATGCGACGCAGTTTTAGAGCTTCAAATGTGCGGCAGTGCTTGATGATATCCGTGGGCGAGTCTAAATTTTCTTTACTAATAAGAAAGCTGTAGACGTCCTCTGCGATGCCCTTGAGGAGATGACCAACGCGATCTTCGTCGGACATACTGGGATTAACGACGTTGCACAGCTTCAAGACCTCTTCTATGTAAGTCGTGCAGGTCTCTCCAGGCACTTGCGCTCTCTGAAGCAAAGACTGCTCAGCGCATTTTCGTTTGGCAACAGTATCCCCGAAGCAGCTGCGGAGCTCTTCCATGAAGCGGTCCCAACTTGTTATTGATGCCTCATGGTTTTCGAACCAAGTTAGCGCGGTGCCATCGAGAAAGAAGACGACATTGGCCAGCTGAAGAGTGGCATCCCACCCGTTGTATTTGCTCACCCGCTTGTAGTGGGTGAGCCAATCATCCACGTCTTCGCCAGCCTTCCCGGAAAACGTCCGCGGCTCACGGTAGTGCTGCCAAGCGGGCGTTGCGGCGCCGGTCGGACGTGCGTCGGCCTCCTTGGGCATTTGCACGGGCAACGGTGGCAATCCGGCGATTCTTCGGCTGCAGCGGTTGCGAGAGGGGTCCGTGGTGATCGACCCAGCACCTGCACCACACTGTTACAGGTTCTATTTACAAATAGTATTTACAAGGCAGGTCGAGAGGAGCCTGGTGCGCCGGCGGCAGGATACTTGACTTTCTCTTCTTCTTCCAGCCGCCGCACGTCTTCTTTATTCCTCAGAGCCCATGCGCAGCACGTGACAATATAATAAATTCACGTGGTACAGAGATTGTTGACCACTGTAAAAGCGTTGGAGTTGTGTTCTCATTCAATATGACCCGGGAACGGGATGTTATTTTTTTGGCAAGAAACCTTGCACAAGTGACAGGTATTATTGGTGGAATTAAATATCTTCCTTTAAGCCATATTAAAATTGTTCTGTATAACACCCTCCTTTATTCAAAGCTTATTTACTGTGAACTGCTGTGTGGAACACTGCCCTTATACGACCTACAGCGCATTAATTTACTGCAAAAAAGTACGTTCGACGCATATATAATGAGCCACATGATTTCCTAGCACAAATCTGTTGCGTAAGGCCCCCATTATCAAAGTATTTAATCTGTATAAATAACGACTAGCCACTTACTTTAAATATGAGATGCATAAAAACACACCTAATCTAATGTAGCACAATTGCAACGTTAAATCAACCATTATTCAAAACAATCACCAGAGGAATGGGCTGTGCCTGTGACTAGCCTTAGCTCTGTCTGATAAGCATGTTATACGCTACCTTCTATTCTGTCTATCAAAGCAAGAATATAAATATACACGCATGGTCTTATCGTGACATTCAACTGGAGTAACAATTAATGCATGACATGTAACCGACAAGGGTTTTTATCTGTTCAATTGTGTGCTTTGAGCGCTACGTTGTGTGTCATTACGCCGTCTCCACCGCTGTTAGAACGACGGGGCTTGCGGCCCCAGCCAAGTTGGCCTGGACAGCTTTTTCCCGTAGCCCTTTCATGTATCTCTTTAATACATGAAAAATAACCATTTCACTTTTTAACTTTGATTTTTGATCATGCATCTCAGAAAGGGCTTGACCGTAACCCGTGGCAACTTCCAATCGCATCCACCAATAAAAGCCCGCCCTAAAGAATAACCCATCGGCCCTTCTTTACACTAACATTCGCAACACAATACGTAAACGTGATTCCTTGTGTGATCTTACCTTATCGTCTAGGAACGCGACAGTGCTAAATAAAACTTCATCGAATTCCTCCATTTAGATGCCGAAATCCAGCCCGACATATATGATTTCGAAATATTCCGGAAATACAAGTCTGACCGCGGCCGCTGCGGTTGCGCGCTTATCGCTACCGAGCGCATCTTAGATTGCTCCATCGTGAACCTTACCACTCCAAAGGAAATGATTTGGGTGTGCTGTCATGTTTCCTTTCCTCGAGTGCTTGTCGATGTCTGCTATTGCCCGTCTGCTATCCGCGCTTCGTTGATAGCGCATCTCTGAGATGTGTTCAATTCGCTAATAGCGGCTTACCACAGTGTCGCTTTTGCCCTTCGACGACTCTAACATTTTTTCCCTAGAATGGAATAATCAAGGCTGCTCTAACAGAAAGTGAATGTAGTAACTTCACTTGCAACTGCTTTACGTTCGGCTTCTCTAAAACTGTTAAGCAACTCCCGCGCAACACTGATGATCCCTGACGAATGTTCTGCCGCTTCAAAAATCCTGGCTTCAGTGATCACGTCGCTGCTCACACAACCTTTTATTCAAACAGTATGACAAATGACAAACTTTATGATAAATGTAATCAAGCAATCATGAATCGTAATGCCACCACTTTTTATAACAATTTTGCCTCTACTTATCATATGCGTTTCACTAAAACTAACCGATCCGTTTGAAGTCTTAGAGCACTTGATAAGGCTTTATATTTCTAATATCACCATAACTGATCGAACATGTTTCCTATGGTTCAATGTGGAACTGAAACTATTAAAACAAAGAGAAAAGCGACTTTTTCCGCCTGCCAAATCATTTAAGAAGAAATATCCCTCCATCGCAAAACGAAATCTCAGTTTGCTACCCAAACTAAACACCGGTTCTTTTCACAGCCACTTCTTGCCATACTGAAAATCACCCAATTTATCCTAAAGTAATTAATACTATTTCGCCCTGTGACAACTTAACCTCACCAGTAACAGTATTGGATGTGCCCTATGCCTTGAAGAACTAATTCTGTTCAGAGTTTACGAAAGAATCCTAGCCATGATCATCCTGGTTTTTCGCCTTTCTCGCATCCAACATTAGAAGGCGTAACTGTTAGTTTGCGCGGCAGTGTTAAAATAATCGACTCGATAAAGTATTAACCCTCCTTCGGTGTTGCCGAAATCGACTTCAGAGTCTCAAAAACCCCTAGACATGCTTGCAGCCTCATTCTATCCTTCATCTTTAAGCAGCATTTCATGCTGATTCCATTCCTCTGAAGTGTAGTATTGGGAAGGTCATTCGAGTCTTCAAGAAAGGTAAACCGATCATCCCTAGGTAATAGCGACCCATTTCACTAACTAGAGTGTGCTCTAAATTCTTAGAACGGCTCATGTACTCGCATGTCGCTTCCTTTATATCGACTGTCAACTACTTTAATCAAAAACCAGCATGGCTTGCGCAGAAAAAAATCGTGTGAAATCCAACTAGCACTGTTCTTTAACAACATTCATCCCAATTTCTGATTTAAACATTTCTCCTGGCGCTGTATTTCTAGATTTTGAGAAAACATTACACAAAGTACCTCCACAGCGGTGGCCTAGTGGTTGAGCATCCGCCTCGCATGCGGGGTTCGATCCCCAGTGCCGCCGGGTACCAACAGATGATACAATGGGCACAAACTTTCCCCTGGTCTGGTGCTTGGATGATTTAAAGTGAAATGCTTGGGAAATGGGTCTTTTATCCCATCATGAGAAGTCGAAAATACCTTGTGTCATGGCGCTCTTTGGCCACAGATTCCCTTGCGCCATAAAAATACATCATCATCCTCATCATCACACAACGTATACACCTAACTTCTGCCTTCTACATAAGCTACCGTAATTAAACCTATGGGTAACAGCAGCCATGGTTAAGAGCATAATTAAGGCATGCAATGCAAATAAGCGACCAGCTGTATCAGCGATATTTTAGACAACGAGAGCTTCAGGACGTAGTCATTTTTACACAACGCAGAAATAAATTGACCAAAAAACTGAAGTGCGCACGAAAAGACAATCATTTTTTATTTTCTAAGCGTTAAACAAGGCAGACATGGTTTTCTATCGGTGCGACAGAATGAAATTCTACAGCGCCGCAAGTTTGGCGCCACGGCGTCGAAAAAAAAGTTCATGACCAAGATTTATCTAGGAACGAATTGCCTGATGTGCTTAGGACAGTTTTTAAGACTGCCATGAGCAGTGGCTTCCCAACGTCTTAGGATACAACAGTAATTCGGAGAGTGAATTTATAGTTCTGCAACTATTCACGAAATATCTTCAATACAAAACCTAAAAATAGTACGTGCGATGATATCGGTGCCCTCCAGGTACTACCTGCGAAACAAGTAGCCGATATGATCACGCTATCTCTTGCCAACATATTTAATGCGTGTATAACAACAGCAATCTTTGCGACAAACATGATGGCAGCAAAAGCGACGGTGATATTTAGAACAGGCAACAAAGATGATCTGGGCAACTATAGGCAGGTGCTCATACTGTCTGTGTTCCCGAAAGTTTGAAAAACTCTTGCATCTGCACTTGTCAAAATTCGTTGACAAGCATGAGCAGCTGACTGCACATCAATTTGGCTTCACTAAAACAAATAAAGTGTACTGGAACTTGTGAACAGAAAGACTTTATTTTTGAACTGTCTGAAAAAGTAAATGGCACTTGTTGTATCTGTCGAGTTTTCAAAGGCTTTCGACGTGGTGAATTACGGTATTGAAACCACTGTTGCATTTGCGGACAGGCTTGACAAGTATTAAAGCCGTACTTGTCCGAGAGAAAGCGGATGGTGCAGCTAATTGATGCCTGTTCAGCAGCTAAATATATCCCTCCTGGTGTAACATAAGGTAGCATCCAGAGACCTCTTCTCTTCAATTTATACTTTGATTTAACGATTTTGTAAGCATAACCCTCGCCGTAAAATATAATATATTCAGATGTTTGTAGCATCTTTTTCCGGGAAAAATATTTCAGAGATAATGCCTGCTCGCAATGATAAAATGACAGTGCTAGTGAAATGGGCAACACAAAACTCCATGCGTATAAATCAACAAAAAAAACTAAAGATGTCTTTTTCCGGCCAATAAGCAAATTCATACTGCCACACCAGGCCATTGTACTGAACTCCTGTTATACCGGGGATTTTGGAGGACAATAAAAACTTTTAAAAGATAGGATTTTTCAGGTAGGAATATGGCTTTCCTGGCATGGTATTGCCAGTGATGGCGGACACCAGAAAATCGGTGAATCAACTAGTAAGTTGGCTAATTAATTTTCAATAATTAAGTTTTTAACTGTTAGAGTTAAGCTTTCAGAGTTAAAAATTAATTTAGAGATTTGTAAGCGGTCGTTAGTAGCTGCTATATAAGTTTTGGAACTTCTAAAGCGCGATTACCCCCGCGTCGTGGCCTAACAAGTTTTGGCTCCATCGTGCCAAAGTACATGCGCATTCGAAGAACATGCAGACAAAGCAACCCTCCAGTGCACGTAAGTAGTGAAAACAGCCAAATTTTGTCGAGCCATAGCGCCGAGGGTAATCGCGTTTTCGAAATTCTAAAAGCTGGCATGATGGCTAGTGACGACGAGCAATAAATCTAGAATTGCAACCAGGCGCCTAAAAATACTAGTTAAAATGTTAATTATTTGAAATTAGTTAACCAGCTTACTAGTTAAAAGGCAACAGCACAAGGTTTAGAAATCGACGAGCTAAAAATATCTCGGATTTGAAATGGTTAAGTAATCGCCGATTAAAATCGCGTCAAGCTTCTCTGCAGCGCACAGGTCCAAGTTGGGGGGGGGGGGGGGGGGGGCACAATGATGTCATTGAAGGGATCGGTACATTTCCAACGCATAAACGCTTGCTTTGGAGGAAAAAAAAAAGCATTGCCACCGAAGACAAATTCCGTCGAGTGTTGTTTGGCGGCATCCAACGAAGCACTGCAGAGTGTGGCTGACGGCAGCAGTAATTTGAAAATTTACCCTCCGTGACGCAACACTAAACTTCTCCGCACTTCTTCGGTGCTTTCAGAAGAAGCGCGAAATTCAACTGTCGATTACGTCACTATTTTAAAGGCTAACCCAAAAACGCTTGGCCTGTTTTACCTGCAGCCATATAGATTTAAATCCTTGAATATCACGGAATTCCGTAAAAGTGCTGCAATTGCTAGTTTAGATGATGCACCGGTTTTATGTTGTCCTCCAACCCCGGCAATGCCATGCCACGAACGTCATATATTTACCTCAAAAAATCGTATTTTTGAAAATTACTTGAAATCTTTTTTGAAACACCCATTATTAATATTGTAGACGGTTTCAAATGTCTCGGCCCAATTTTCGCTTGTAACATGTCTTGAGACGATCAGATAAACTCTCAAACGCAAAGTTAGCTACAATCATCGGTTTAGTAGGCTGAATAAAACATCAACGATCAACGCGAAATAAATTACTTATGTACAAGTCCCTTTTTTATTGGGATTCCAACTACAGCCAAGAGGTGTGGGAACCACAGAGCCCTGTCGCTCGCAAAGCATTGATCTGTAGCAGAAAAAACACATTTGTCATGTTCACATTGCCCCCCTACCGATCGCACACTGCTCAACTTTTTCACAACGCTAAAGATATCAGTATACACAGTTTATATAAATACCGACTGAGTGCGAAGTTTACATCAAAAATAAAACAAAACCTCAGTCGTGTACAACTTCTTGGAAACTTGGAAGAAAATTTACCGCCGTACCCGACTAGGTATGCAGAAAGTTGGTTCGTTCCTACTCCTCATCTTAATACTGTACAACAGCATTTAACCTACACGTTACCTTCTCATTTGAATTCCTACAAATTAAGTGATTTTGATTTATTTTGTCCTTCCTACTGGAATGTCTGCGTTAAGTATCCCAAGCAGCGCAGGTAATCGGCCCAATATTGCAACAGGATGGTTCAATCCTGGTCCTTTGTAGGGCCGACTGTAGCCAATATGGTTCCAATGTTGGGCCAATTACCTATGCTGCTTGGGATAGAGCTCAATTTTTGAAGGAACCATCATGCTATTCCCGGTTTTGTATTGTCCATGAAATTTGTTTTTGTTGAAATCACAGTATTTCCCCGGGTTATGTGAGATTTTACATATTGTGCCAATTCTGTGTATATTTTTGATGTGCTGCTTCTGACAAAATAAGCAAGCCAGGGGCAGTGGACTGGTCACACTGCTTGCGAGCAACTTTTTTCCGGCTGGCCATTCATCTCATATATACGATGGCAACTAAGCATTAACATTCTTGTTATCCTCCTGTTCTTAATTGGATCCAAGGCATGTTTTTGTTGTTGCCTAAGTGACATGGCACATACCCACGAAGGAGCATTGGGCAGCGTTCAGTCAGGAGGGCCAACAAAGGACAAACTTGTAACAAGCTAATGAATGCGCTTAGCGTAATAAATCAAAGATTAACTAAACAGAGAAAAATAATGCAAAAGACAAGATCGCAGGATTCAATAAAACAAAATACTGAGCGATGTTTCTAAATTTTTAGTGCAGTTATCACGGGAATCTGCCGGTAGCTGTTGTGCAACCGTGAAGGCATTCGCAAATCTGATGCAACGCAAAACCTGTGGCGCTCGCACCGAAGGACAAAAGAAGTGGCACCAAAAAAAGTAATTTCCAACACTGTAATAGAAATTTGCGGATGCGTCTTTCTGTGATGCGCGAATCTCCGGCAAGAGATTAAGAAACGCTCCATTGTTTCTACTTCTCCACAAGCCTCGTAAAGGTTCGTGAGACTGAACCCGCATGTACACAAGTATAGATTTAGGCGGGAGATCCTGCACCACCTGAGTCATCGCTACCTCACACTGCCATGATTAACATGCACGGACCTTCCGTGGGTACATGAGATGTTGGTTGTCAGCGGTAGAAAGCAAGAAATCATGGCATGTGGCGGAAAAATATCGATAGCGCTGAAAACGACACATTCCAAAAAGGATGAGATTAGGGACTGTACAGTGGACAGGAGTAAAATCATTTAGTGAGTGGCTCAAAAGAACACCCCGTGTGGACTCCAAAGCCGCCAAAAGAGACAGTCTTAAAGAAAGATGACGTGGGACACATTGGCAGGGATTTTTAAAAGAGCAAGCCCAAGAGCAATGAACCGCGCTTGAGATTTCGGTGTGTAATTCGGGATAAAAACAGGAAAGCTGCAGGAGAGAGACTGAAAAATTCCAACCACTGGCTTTTAGGCGCCCCCAGCCGCATCTATAGCGATTACAGTGTGGTGCGGGAAATCATCAAGATGCTAGAAGGTACTAGAATCATCACAGAAGGTACTAGTTAGCGCTCTGGAAGGCAGGTGCTTCGCATTGGATGGGAAAAATATAATAGAAGGCGATATCCACGCAGGGCGCTGCTTAACCAATCGACGTATAAAAGTGAGATTCAGACCAATGTTCGATAAAAGGTTCTGAGTAAAAACTTTCTGAGGGAGGCGGAACCTTGGCCAATGATGAGTGAGAAAGAGGGCTGGTTGGCAAACAAAAAAAAATTGTCTGTTTTAGCTCTGGTTAAACCTGGAGTGACGCGATAGCTACAGCTGGCCGAATGAAATTCGGTCACGTGACCAATCACGTGACGAACCACGTGATCACCCACGGCGCCGCGCCGCCAGCAGTTGCTCCGCACCACGTGACCAACCACGTGACAGCGTGGTGGCGCAGCAACAGGGTGGCGCGCTGCCACGCTGAAGACTCGAAATGCTTCGGTAATGTAGCTATCGCTACATTAACTACACCAGAAGTAGACTCAAATAACCACAAGAAAGTTCAGGCAGGTAGAAGGCGAATACAGGCGTTAAGGTTGCGAGATAACGTTAGGGGATGACGCAGAATTTCGAGAGTGATCACTTCACACCCGAGCTGAACCACAATCGCTGCACGTGCAGACAGGAGGGAGGAGGAATGACGGAAAGAGACGCGTGGCGCGAAGCCGCATCGGCCGAGGCGACGACGCTGGTTTGAGCAACACATATCGCAGGTCCGGACGAAATCCCAGCGATGTCATCACTGGTTCACCTCAATATGGGGACAGTATTCCCGAATACATCCACCAAAATTTTGAGCAACCTTTCGTCGTAGAGCATTCTGAGTGGTGCAATAGCACTCCTCTTTGTATATAGCTTATACGTTTTAGTCAAGTTGTAGGCTAGCTTGAGACAGGGGTTCGTATCAATGACATGTGCAACTTCAATTGCATGCTTTCTGAGACCACATTTTCCCATAAGGTGCGGTTGAAGTCTCCGCCGAGATGTCGAGATGTGAAGTTTGAGGCTAGCTTGTAACAGAGGTTGGGACCGATGACATATGCACCTTCAGTTGCATGCTTTAAGGCGCGGTTGAGGTGTCTACCGATATGTCGAGATTTGAGAGATACTACGCTCTTTTCTTTCCTGAAAATCCTTTCCTTTGCTGAAAACCTAAATTTTCGCATTGCTCCACGTAAGCAGACTTAAGTGCCCTCAGAATTTTTTACTAACAGCAGACCAAACAGTGAAATGGGAACTCTCAGTAGCGTTCAGAACTGACGAAAACATCCGCTGTACTCTGTCCATCCTACATGAACATAGATAAGGTGCAAGGATGAGCGAAACGAAGCTTTGTAGGTGGCATGGATCCCTAGTTTTCGGGCAGAACCGTTATCTCGGAGTGGGCTCATCAATATGGTGAAAGAAAAGTGGTCCCTCGATGTAGCACAGTCAACTGTGGAATATGCCCCTATACCTACCCATCCTGATGCCAAGGATAAATCGATGACTAAACGCGAATTTCTGCGCATGAAAGTTATGGCCCGAGCATTGCAGCATCGCACATCATTCGCCGAAATGCATGCCCATAACAGCTTCCCACATGTCTGAGTAGTTACCCAAACAATATGATGAGAGTTCAAGTCCTCTGCTGTAATCACCCGTTAGCCTTATAACCGTCACCCTATTAATGACCCTATTAGAGTTACCAAGTAATCTGTCTATACACTCAGTTCTGCATACACCTACTGTATAATAGATGTTAGCGACTGTGACAGTGGCACGTTTCGGTACTGTGAGGTCTACCGCTTAAGCCTAACAGTCTGGAAGCATTCTTTTTTTCTTATCGTTCCCCGTGACACAGTTTTGAAGATATCTGGGTCAACAACCCGCCGTCCCTAAGATTTATGCGATGCGCCTGAAAAACGTGAAATCTTTTCAAAGGAAATGACTTGACGGGGGAGAGCCAAGTTTGTTGTATCAGCACTATGTCTGGGTTATGAGTAGATAGGAGCAGTTTTAAATCTGGAAGAGAAGATACAATAGAGTAGAAAATTCATTGAATAACCTTTACATGTGTCATGATAACTGTTCGAAAATAGAGGCAGTAACAGCTTCTTCCAGTATGCCAGATTTGGGAGAGACTTTGTAAGGCCTTTTTTTTTTTTGTTTTGACCTGGGGAACGGAGGGCTTTGAGGGTAAGGTAGAAGAACGACGCTTCTGTATAGTGCATGTCCTTTCTACGCCATTATTGTAAAGACTGTCACTAGAAGGGCTGAGATCGACGCTGTTGATAGGCAGCATATGCCGGCAATACAGGTGATGAGTTTACATTTGAATGTTCAGCAAAGGTTTCAAATGAAGCTGATGTTGGAGACATTACAGACTGAAGTGGACAAGCTGCTTGGCTAGCAACGATATCAGACAACGCCGGATTAAAGCTGCTGAGCATACGCACGACCACAAGCGAAAGAGCTTTTTCAACTGCTGTCGTGGTAGAGGCAGACAATGTGGCTTCGAAGTCAGAAGTAGAGGAATTCACTGGGCTGGCATGAGTTTTTTTTCGGTCAAGGAGTGCATAAGTGTATGCTCGGTAGCGGCGATTGTGTTAAATTAATTGTAATAACCTTTGCGTCAGCAACCGTTGTCAACAACTGGCATCATTAGTGGAGTGGTCGTTACTGTATAGACAACAGCTACGATTCCTAGCGGTGTAGGTACCAGAAGAGTGTGTCATTCACCGCACAGCCGGTATCTAATCGCCGACTTACACGCTCTGCCATTGTGTCCAAACCGCCAAAAGTTGGTATATATTTCAGGGCACGAGGATGCAGCGCGTCTACGCGATAGACAATTGGCCAAATTTTCAACTCATAGGGGCATGCGTGACCAGCAGGAGCTTTAATATGAATAACCCCAGCTCCAGCGTGCTGAAATTCCTCAAACATTTCTTGAGTAGTAAATGACGGGTCCGCTCCACGCATAATGCCTTTAGTGCTCGCCGGCTGTTCTGGAATGAAGGCTTTGACAGGAATAAATGTGAATGTAGTGCACTGTAGCAGATATGACACACAATTGATGTGTGCTGATTTGCAAGCAATACCTGGCCTCCCGAAAGGTCGCACTTCAAAGATAGTGTTCCGTCGAACTCTTTAGTTGTTGCTGGATTGTTTTGGGGTTCTTAATTATGAGCATTCCGTCGTCTATTGGTACCAGCGCCACAGGAAATACATCAACTCCATTTTTCGAAAACGAAATCAGAGGCAAGCTTTCCACCGGCACGCTGGTGAACCAGGCTGCCTAGCCTCCTCCCGGAGAGGTGAGACATGTCTGCCAACAACACGTCGGCAACTTCACATTATTCAAGCCTACAGAGCTAGCCTAAAACCTTTGCAAAAGCCCCCGTTTGTGAAATTACCTCATCAGGAAGAAACACAAGGCAGCACCAGGAAGCGAAGCGGGCAAGAAGAGTCCTTCTCGTGAAAGGCAGTGCCCAAAGCGACGTCCGCTGATAGTTACTCCTCCTTTTTCACGTGCTCTTTCAGATGTGCCCCAAGGAGCTGTGCTTGGCCTCTTATGATTTGTGGTTTACAGTAATGTTCTGTCTGGAGTAGCATACCAGGCCGACAACCAGGCAGAGCTCTCCAGTTCCATTAAAGTTATTCTCTTTTTAATGTTCCGCGTTCTTCAGTGATTTTTAACCGTCCACTTTTTCGCGGATGACTGTGTGCTCTACCGCTCTGTAACTAACTCGTACGATGCTTCTCGTTTCTGAAATGACCTAGTTCGCTTACATGAGTGCTGTGGTACGTGGCTCATGGCCCTGAATACCACTGAGGCTGCACTGGTTTCTTTCCAACGCCGTCGAAACGGCACACTTCCTACTTACAGTATTAAGGATAGTACACTTGTTCTAATCAACTCTTTCAGGTACCTTGGCGTTCACCTCACTAATGATGTAATATGACCATGCTACGTAAAGCACATAACTTATTACTGTAACCGAACTGTTGGATACCTCGCTCGTAACTGCCCATGGTTCCTTCTGTGAAATTACTAGCGCACAAATCCCTTGCGCGACCTTAACTTGAATATACCAGCGCCATCTTTGATCCACAGCCATCCAAGTTTACTAAAGCGCTTGTTTCTTTACAGAATCATCTCACTGCGTTCATTCGCTCCAACTACTCGTACTACTGATGCATCTCCGCCAAGTCCCAGTTACAACTTTCTCCTTTCATTGTCGCCGCCGAATTTCACGCCATTTCCTCTACCACAAGTGTTCTCGTACATCACGCCGGGACAGTAACCTCATTCAACAGATGCATCGACCACCTCACACAGACCATCCTAACAGAGTCATCCGGCCATTTTCCCGCACAATTACGTTTTACGAGTCAATCTTCGCTCACGACTGGAATGGCCTTCCCAGCCATCTGGTGCTCATCCGCGACCCTACTGACTTCAAAGCACTGCCATCACAGCCTTGTTCACTGCAAGCCTGTCATAATTTATCGCCGTACACACGCACACGTACCCTTATTCAGGTGCCCACATCGGGACCTTTCAGATGTCAAAAAGTAAATAAAAATAAACGAATGATTAATAAATAAACAAAGATTTTCGAATGTGCTCCTCTCCGACCCGCCTGGACAACTACAGCGACCTGGCACGTCGATGCGGAAATTCTCGGTAAGAGCATGCTGCGCTAGTTATTCTGAAAAAAAAAAACTCATTTTTTACCGCCGTCATTGCAAAAAATAAAGAAGGTAGAGATGATCTGCTCTAAGCAATTTGATTTCTTTTCGTGTTCGTAACAGCGAGCCACTACAGTGCCGTCAGATGAATCTGTAAGGCTATCCGATTTAGTATCAGGAAAGGGCGTTTTGTGCATGTTGCAATCGTTTTCAACTCTGTGCGTTAACGGAGTTTCAGATTGTAACTGCGAGTGCATTAACGCCGACAAAACAGATAGATGCAGTACAAGACGCCTGAACTCGCGGTTCGTATCGGTTACCTACAAAGGCGAAGCTCCCGCGTGTTGTTTTCGTATCTCGCATTGTTTCACGGCCGAAAAAAAAAGCTGAGCAATCTGACCTGCAGCTGAACAAGCTGCGACAATAACTCACTATTTACAGCATTCAGCATGTGTCCTATTGTTATTTTGCCCGAACCTTGCAGTAAAAAAATTAATCGACTGAGAATAAAGCAAGAGAGGTGAATTGAAAAGCTTCCACAGATGTGGTAAACTGCCGCCATCGCACTAGGCAACTTTGCGAAAACTATCGGAAAGTAACCCATTGTGTGCTTTGTTGCTCTGATATTCAGTGTTTGCTTCACACTAGCTACGTAGTAGACGTTGCCGCTGAGAGCCATTTCGCATTAGCCGGAACACAGTGTCAACGGTCTGTCTCACGTTTTGCAGGCATGTCCGAATCCTTCCCCCACATTTGCCTTTTGTTTCGCAGATTGATGGGGTGTATGTCGAGGCCTTTTTAGTTTTTTTTAGGGAATAATTCTTAGCGCAAATAAGAATGCAGAGACCGCGCAACTGTTTCGCTTCCATAGTACGTATAAACACAACACCCTAAATAGCATTCAGCGCCGACTTCAGCGCTGAAAATGCTGCCGGAAAAAGGCATTTAACTTTTTTTCCCAACCTCTACCTAGAGTTGTCGACCTTCGAGAACGGAGCTTTTTTCTAAAACGATTGTGCTCTTTTTGTGCATGATTGGAAGTAGTGGGAGGAGTAGTAAAGCTGCCTCACAGGAAAACGCTGGGTACAGATGACATTTCTGGCTGAGCAGCAGAAAGAGCAAGGAACATCGAAGGAGCTGAAAGCGAAGTGCGCTAACTGAAGTTTTTCTTCGTATGCGCAACATCACAATGGTCCAATACTCATTTAACCTCCAAAAATTACTTGTCTGAAGAAGCTAAATCCGGGGTCGATGCCATTAGTTTTTCGTGTATTTTTGAAATTTCTCACTTATTCCTGCATTTGGTCACTACTTCATATGCGCTGCTTATGAAGAGGAATTCAACTGGTATTCATCGCGTTTTTGAGTCGTCTTTTCTTATGATTATTGAATAATATCAACTCAGGTAGAGAGTGGAAAAGCTCGCCCTATATGCACTTTTCGTGTACCTCATGACAAGGTATGCCAGGAAACGTTTTTTGATTATATGTGCTTATTTGCAAAGTGGCGTATTGTCAAAGTTCTACTTCAATCATGTTGAGGGGTTCTTTCAATTCTAATGCTGTATTTTTCCAACCAGTCGACCACGAGACAAGCCACTCGACAACTTAGATGTACTTCCAGGAGCCGGTTTGGAGGGTACCTTGCTGGATATGACAGCAATACCCACTGCTAAGGTCAAACCATGGTGCCTGGCTAGCATGCGCTTTTTTCATCTAAAAACAAAAGTGGAGCAACAAAGCTGGTCAGGTTTTACAGTGGCAGCCGGCCGCTCTCGCCACAAGCAGCAGGCTACGTTAAATATCGTGCGTAGAACTTGTTGAGAGCGTAACGGGAATGAATGCGCGCTGTACCACTTGCACATGAAGCTAATAACAGTAATTTCGGCTCCTCGCAACGCTAAGCATGTCCTCTTCTCTCCGCACGCACATTTCAGACGTTGCATTTTATTTCAGCCGTATTTAGCGCGCATTGATGCAATTCCCTCAGAGAGAGGCCTTTGAAAATTAGGTAAAAATTAAAAATATTCGGCAGCTGCTCGACACAAGTGCATATTAAGCTCTGTGGCATGTCGCATACATACTGTCTCGTATACAATCGCACTTTAAAACACAACAACTCGAAGGGTTCAATGCAGGACACGCAAAAGGGGCTGTTTTTGCACGTAAGAGTGTTGTCAACACGCACGCTGAGAAAGAGGTTTGTTATGAGAGTCTTAAGGTCTCGACCGTAAGCCTCGTTATAATGCATCTACACTGCATCGAAGACTGCAAAACTTACACACAGATCAACTTACTCTCCGTTGCCTACAAGGTATTTACTAAGGTAATCGCTAATATCATCAGGACGACCATAGACTTCAACTGATCAAATGACTAGGCAGGTTTTCATAAAGGCTGCTCTACACTCGACCAGTAAGTTGCTAGAGAAACGCGCAGAATATTACCAACCAACCCTATTAGATCACAAGAAAGCATTCGACTCAGACGAAACCTCAGCAGTCCTGCAGCCAGACATTGCGGGAGGTAAAAGTACTGGAACATATATGTGACTGCTGCTCAGGCACCGTAACATTACAACACTACATGGAGACAGCAATAAAATTATATTAAGGAAGAGTGTCAGGCAGGACGACACATTCTCTCCAATTTATTTACCGCTTGTTTACAGGAGGTATTCCGAGACCTAGAAATGCAACAAATGGTGACCTTAGGTAATTGAGAATACGTCGGTAATCTATGATTAGTTGATGACACTGCATTGTTAAGTCGCTCAGGGGATAAATTTCAAAGCATGATCAGTGTCCTAGACAGAAAAATACAGTTGGTGTAAAGATTTATTTGCCGAAAATTAATGTTCAACAGTCCCGGAAGAGAACAGTAGTTTACGATTGGCAGCAAGGCGCTGGAAGTGATAAGGGAACGCGGCTACTTAGAGCAGGTAGTGGCCGAAGATCGGGATCAAGAAAGTGATATAACTAGAAGAATAAGAATAGGGCGAAGCGCCCTTGGCCATTGCATTCAGGTCATGAATGGCAGTTTACCAATATCCCTCAACAGAAAGTACATAACAGCTGTATTCTACTGGTACACACCTATGGAGCAGAACGTGGAGGTTAACAAAAAGGGTCTAACTTAAATTGAGGACGACGCACCGAGTTACGGTGAGGAAAATGATTGGTGCAACTTTAAGAGACCGGAAGCGGGCAGAGTGGGTGGCGAGCAAACGAGGGTTAATGACATCCTAGTCGAAATCAAGGATTAATGGGCCTGGGAAGGGCATGTAATGCGAAGGCAAGATAACCGCTGGTCCTTGAGGGCAACGGAGTGGGTTAGGTGGGCAGAAGAGATCAAGAAGTTCGGCTGCGGCTAGCACAGGGCAGAGTTTATTGGAGGAATATGGGAGAGGCCTTTCTTCTGCAGCGGGTGTAGTCAGGCTGATGATGATAAGGTCTAGAAGTATCACACTGCCACGGAGAAGCGCCTTAGAAAGAATTTCCTGAAAGCTGCTCTCTGAGTTTATCACCAGGCTCCGTCGAGCAAGGTCTACGAAGAGACCCGTTCCCTCTTATAGTGCCTGCAGGCTTCCCAGAGGATGCTTCTGGAATTAGGCCGCCTTAGAGAGAGAGGCTGCTTCTGGAATTAGGCCGCCTTGGAGACACCTAGAGGGGTAAGGCCCTGCTCCGTCGTCAACGAGCAAGGACTCAAAGTTACTTCCCTCAACGCATTAGGTTGGTCCTTCTAGAAAAACAAATCTCAGCAGGACTCTCCATGATGTTAATTCCCGCCTAGACATCCCAGGTAAGAAAACAAAACGATCGATGGCCATGGCGGAAGTAGGATCTTGGGGTCTTGAACATCTCAGCAGCGCCTACGGGGCTCATCTGGAAATATACTACTCGCTGATCGCTCATTGAGCCAGAATGAGTAGTCATGCTGGGTCGCATTTGTGGTGTCTGACCTTGTTACATCTTCTGCTGGCCAGCTTCATAGAGTAATATCGTTAACTTAGGCTGAATCATAGGCTACCTTAAGTTCGCTCAAAAATCTTCATTTCTGCGAGGCACTGAGTGCCGTGATCCTATCTTGCAACGAGTCCGCACTAGAGCGCCTGCAATGGGCGACTTCTATCAATAATATTTTTTTCTGGTCTATGGCCTGACAGTGCCAGAGTGGTTTAAGGCCAGTTGGTCGCTATCTCTTGTGTACAGAAAATTCTCAGCACAAATGAAACACACACACACAAGAGCAGGAGTGAACAAAACAGGACGGTGCAGCACCGTCCTGTCTTGTTTATTCCTGCTCTTGTGTGTGCGCTTCATTTGTGTCGAGAATTTTTTCTACACTCTGACCTCACTCAGCTTTACAGCTTGGCTCTGAAGCTGTGACATTCCTTGTGTGCTACGAGGTACATTCCTTGTGTGTGCTACGAGGTACATTCCTTGTGTGTGCTACGAGGTACATTCCTTGTGTGTGCTACGAGGTTCCACGTTCGACGGCGCGGCGTAGACGGAGACCCAGATGACAGGCATCATCAATTACCCAGCCATGCTCGTTGAGAGTGACAACCAGAACGAAGGGGTTTAAGCTCAACCGGACCCGCCGCCGCCGCCGCGGGGAAACAGGCTTTATCCTCCCCAATTGGCGTGGCGGTTCCAGGGGCGGCCTTCCCGAGCACATTCCAGGACAAGGGAACTGTCAGCGATCCAGAGCGCGCCTTACCTTGAGGAGCGAGTGTCAGTTGATGGATGAAGAATGGAGGCCGGTGACCCGCGGGAACTGTCAGCGGGCCAGAGCGCGCCGTACCACAGCCGACGCTATGCGCTACCGCGAAGACAACCTTCTTTCCCTCGGACTCAACACGTGAGGGGAGCGAGACGATAAGTGCGGTGGTATGTTTGTGCGCCCAAGTGAAAGCCCTAGCCCCCCCTCCTTCCCCTCCGGCGTGGGCGTCCTCACCCTAGGGAGTATGGAGAAGAGGATATAAAAGTCGAGAAGCAGTACGGAAGAAAACACGCTCAGGACGACATCGTTCGCCAAGAGGGCCTTCAGCGCCGAAGCCCGACGGCGTGCAGCTTCTGCCAGCAACCGCTCGAGCCCAACTCCGGAGCCACTCCATCGCCCCCATGAAGTCGTCGGCACGTAAGCTCGGACGCCCCAGCCTCTGATGTATAATCTTAATCATGTGTAATTATTGAATATACCTGTTTGTTTAAACTGAGCCATACGGTGTCTCTTTGCCTCTCCGTCCCGTGTGGACCTGCGCATTATGGGGGTCATCACACTGGTGTCAGAAGTGGGGTCTCAAAAGCAAATGTCCTCTGAATGCTGTGACATTCATGACTTCAAAATTGTAATCAAAAGGGAATCACGGGACTGATTGTGGGACTTTTACCCCCATTTGAGAGGCTTGAGGCACTGGAGGGCTTGAAAAAAAAATGTCTGTATCTGAGGGAGCTCCCACTCAACAGCCGTCGCTAGGAGCAAGCATGCTGGCATTAGGAAGCGTCATTCCGACGTTTACGGGAGATAAGACAGGGGTTCCAATCTGCGATTTCTTTTCCATGCTAGAAGAGATTGGGAAAATGGGGGGATGGTCCGATGCTCAAATGCTGGGAATGGCGAGGTGTAAGATGGCAGGAGCTGCTCATGATTTTGCATGGCGAGACGAAAAAGTAAAATCCACAAAATCATTTGCGGAATTTAAGAAGCTCGCGTTTGAGCATTTCGACACTGAACCACGTCACGTGCGGGTACAGAGGTTCCGTGACGCCGGACAGATGGTAGGGGAGGACGTGCGAACATTTGCGTCGCGGCTTCAGCGCCTAGCACGCGATACGTTAAGCAGGGAGGAGGAAGGAGACCAGCTAAGGAAGAAATACGCGGAGAATCTACTTAAAGAGGAAATGACCGCTTTGTTCGTGGCTGGTCTGCAAGACCCCGTGCGCCGGTTCGTGCTCTCGCGCAAGCCGAGCAATTTCGACCAAGCCGTGGAGGCCGCATTGGATGAGGAACGAAATGAGGCGTTAACGACAGCCGCAGCGAGAGTACGCGTCATAGAGAGAGCGGTGCTCAACCCTGAGGTTGCTCTCTTGACAGAGCGGTTAGATCGCTTGGAACAGCTGCTATCTCAGCAGGTAGAACGCCAGGTTGAAGCGCGCGCTCAACAGCGCCCATTCGCTGGAAACCGGAGACCGCCACAAAGCTACAGGCGCGGTATGCGAGATTTTGAAGAAATCGTATGCTTCGCTTGCCAGGGTCGCGGACACATCGCCAGGTTCTGCCAAAACGTGCGCCGTGGGGAGCCACAAAGAGAAGCAGGCGAGACACGCCCTAAGCAAGCCTACAGCGGGGCTCCAGATACCGAGACAAAAAACTAGTTAGTCCTCCCCAGCCTGAGGAGCGTGGGGAGGGAGCAGTAGATGATGAGGTGGTGGTAGTTTGTGTGGCCGACGAGGCATGCCCTGTTGTGTGTTGCAAGTTAAATGGTTGTTGCATGGAATTGTTGATAGATACGGGGTCAAAGGTGACATTGCTTAAGGAGAGCAGTTTTAACACGCTTCGAAGGAAGGGGGACCGCGAGGTGTTGGAAGCGTCTGGTGGTATGGCAACCAAATTTGTAGGCATAACGGGGGATCCTCTTGGCATAAGTGGACTCTACCGGTTACACTTCTCTCTCGGCGGAATTGCATTGGAGCACCCCTGCTACGTATGCCCGGACACGGTGTCTCTGCCAAACGGAGTGTCAGGTATATTAGGGCAGGATTTTTTGAGAAAAGGGAAGGTAGTAGTCTCATTCTCTGAGGAAGAGGTTAATGCGGGCGGATCAAAAGTTCCGTTTTTGAACAGGAGAGGGGCTGAGATTCGCATTACCGATATTGACACCCGTCAAACAGTGGGATCATTGGAGAAGGTATATTCGCGGGTTGCCGTCAGGCTGGTCGATGAGGCGGTCGTCCTTCCTTGGTCGGAGCACATTTTGTACGCGTTTGTGCCTTCAGATGTAGAGAGCGGCGCCGTGTGAGTGCTTGAGCCGGTCGACTCTCTCAGCAATGGCCTGAAGGCAGCCGCGTGCCTCGTGACAGTTAATGACGCCCACAGAGTGCCCCTACGGGTGGTTAACTGTAGCCAGCAGCCACTGAGCCTTCCCAAGAACAAAACATTGGCTTTCTTCACCTCTGCGATAGAGAAACGTGAGCCCACCGATACGGTACTCGCAACTGTAGAGCATGCTAGTCCTTCGGCTGCTCCAAAGGTGTCGTTCGATCTTTCTCACGTAAAATCCAGGGAGAGGGAGGCTCTGGCTGGTTTGCTGAACGACTACTCGGAGGTATTCGCCGTGTCCAACCTGGATTTGGGCTGCTGTGGCGTTATAAAGCACAGGATAGAAACCGGCACTTCATCGCCCGTTTACCAGCGTGCGTACAGGATTCCTTACTCCCAACGTGAGGAGATGGAGCGGCAGGTGCAGGACCTGATTGATCGCGGCATTGTCGAACACTCAAAGTCACCCTGGGGAGCACCAGCACTATTGGTGGAAAAGCCAGATGGCTCGTATCGATTGGTAGTGGACTACCGCAAACTAAATGCCGTAACTCGCATCGATCCATACCCCATCCCCAATATACAGGAGACGCTTTCTCAGCTGGGCTCTGCCAGGTACTTCACGGTAGTGGACATGGCGGCGGGATTCTGGCAGATTGCAATGGATCCGGCAGATGCCGAGAAAACGGCATTCAACACGCCCTCAGGGCACTATGAATGGAAAAGAATGCCGATGGGTCTGGCCAACAGCCCTGCTGTCTGGCAGAGAACCGCTGATGTTATCCTGGCAGGTCTTCTGGGGAGGCTGTGCTTCGTGTAAATGGATGACATTATCATATACAGTGACAGTTTTGAGAACCATTTGCGCGATATTGAGCAGGTTTTGGTGCGACTAAGAGGAGCGGGTCTCAAGCTGAAGCCCTCTAAGTGCCAATTCCTCAAAAACGAGGTGAAATACCTCGGGCACGTTGTTTCGGCTGACGGCGTGCGACCGGACCCTGAGAAACTAAGGTGTGTCTCGGATTTTCCATCCCCGACTAGCGTCCGCCAGGTCCGGCAGTTTCTCGGCCTGATCGGTTACTACCGAAGGCACATAGAGGAGTTCGCCAAGCTCGCTAAGCCGCTCACCGCCTTAACAGCCAAAAATGTCACCTTTCGCTGGGACGAAAACGCGGAGAATTCTTTTGGGGCCCTGAAAAGGAAGCTAATGAGTGCACCGCTGTTGCGCCACCCGGATTTTAATTTGCCCTTCGTTATGGCCACAGATGCGTCAAAGTTCGCAGTTGGTGCCGTGCTATCTCAAGTTATCGAGGGCAAAGAACATCCCGTTGCTTTTGCTAGCCGACAGCTGAGCCCCACAGAGCAAAAGTACGGAGCTACGGAAAGGGAGTGCCTCGCCGTTGTCTGGGCAGTAAAGCACTTCAGATGCTACCTTTACGGCCGCAAATTCAAGCTAGTCACAGACTGCCATCCTCTGAAATGGGTGATGAGTGTCAGGGACCCTAGCTCGCGACTCGCTAGATGGAATCTACACCTGCAGGAATACTGCTTTGAAGTTGAGCACAAGTCAGGAAAGACGCATCTGAATGCTGATGCACTCAGCCGCACAGCTGCCGTGGCAGCTATAGATGAGTTTCTCCCCGTAGTCGACCCCGCCGAATTACGCACAGAGCAGTGCAAAGATCCTGACCTGAAGCGAATAATCGAAAGCTTAGAGGGCGCACCGTCTCACCCCGAACAGCTAGGTTATTTCATTGGCAAAGACGGCACCCTGTGTCGGCGCACGAGGCCAACCAGGAAAGGGAGACCAGAGAAAACCGCTTGGGAGAGAGTCGTCATACCTCGGTCGTGGACAGAAAGGGTTCTTCGCGCGTTTCACGATGCGCCATGCGCCGGTCATTTTGGCGTAGCGAAGACACGCAGGCGTGTGGAGCGTTTGTACTTTTGGAGTGGCATGCGACAGGATGTTAGAGACTACTGTGCGAAGTGTCATTCCTGTCTCGAAAGAAACACACCCAAGGGACGGAGACCAGCTCCAATTCAGCCGTTCCCTGAGGTTTCGGCTCCCTTCGAGCGGACAGGTATGGACATAATGGGCCCATTGCCCACGACCACTTCCGGAAACAAGTACATTTTAGTATTTGTCGACCACCTTTCAAAATACGCGGAAGCGGTAGCACTCCCAGATCAGAAGGCAGACACGGTTGCAAGAGCATTTGTCGAACAGATCGTGCTCCGACATGGACCCCCGAGGCAACTCTTGACAGATCGGGGAACGAACTTCGTGTCGCAGCTAATGAGGACAGTTTGCGAGCTGCTTAAGATCGCTAAGAAGCAGACAACACCGTACCATCCGGCTTGCAACGGCGCGGTGGAGCGACTGAACCAAACCGTGGCCGGGTTCCTGTCGCATTTTGTTTCGCGCGACCAGCGGGACTGGGACTTGTGGCTCCCGTATGCAATGTTTGCCTACAATTCCGCAGTACACGAGAGCACAGGCGAATCGCCATTCTTTCTTCTCTACGGCCGAGACCCGGACCAGCCTAGTGAAGTGCCAGAGGGCCCCCGTCGTGTCCCATACGCTTCACTGGACGACTATAAGGTTGAGCTAGAATCGCGCTTGCAAGTGGCGAGGGACATCGCAAAGGAGGCCTTAAAGAAAGCGGCGAAGCGCAGGAAGGAGGTGCACGATCGCAGTGCTAGAGACGCGCCGTTTAATGTGGAGGACAGCGTGTACATTGAAAACTGCCAAAGGCAGATTGGGCTAGCTCGTAAGTTCCAGACGAAGTGGAGAGGACCGTGCGAGGTTGTCGAGAAGCTTTCTCCGGTAAACTTCAGAGTCCGAGACGTAAACCGGCGCTTGATAAGGATACACGCAAATCGCCTCAAGTCGGCACCGGTTCAGTATTCACGAAATGAGGAAAGGGAAAGCGCGGATTTTGATGGGGACAGAAGTGAAGCGGAGCGCGCAGATAGTTCGCAAGAAACGCCCTCTCCTGCATTTGTTCGGCAGGCGCCAGAGGTGACGGCCGGAATGCCACCGGATTTACTTCATGCATTGCTAGAAGAAGAAGCGCGCGAGGTTGCCGCGCAGATAACGCCAGGAGAGGCTCCTGCCACGAGCCCTCGCGAGTCCCAAAGCAGACAAAGGGTCACAGACTTACTTAGTATGACTCATGAAGGCCGATATCCGCTGCGAAATCGGAAAGCTAAGTCGTACTAATGGCGTAAACAGAGCGGAGTTTTGAACTGGTTAGAATTGTGTAATGCCACAGCTCATAACATTGCTATGTGCTTATGTGTTAAGTTATCGGAGTTGGTAGTTAAACCTTTCTGTCAT
This sequence comes from Amblyomma americanum, assembly GCF_052857255.1. Lineage (NCBI taxonomy): Eukaryota > Metazoa > Arthropoda > Arachnida > Ixodida > Ixodidae > Amblyomma > Amblyomma americanum. The sequence continues at coordinate 546,216,957 of NC_135497.1, read as the reverse complement.
TAAGTAACACCTTCACAGGAGAGCATGCGGAGCGCATGCAGAACCTGCCCTACTTCCTTTCGTTATCTATATTTTTGTCTGTGCCGTGATCGTGCTAGAAGTGGGAGCTCCTTTGTAACTGTGGTAAATTTATTTCGTCCAGTTTGGACTAGAAAGGAGAGGCTTGGGTGCTGAGTTTCATGTTTATCTGTAAAAGAAGATCAGTGCTGCCCCTGGAGACGCCAGTTATGACAGCGGAGGCATATGGTGTTGTGCAGTGGTGTTGAGTGCAGCGAAAAGTGTTTTGTCGGACGCACTGTGCGAGGCGATTCAGAAAGACAAGGGGAGCTGCAGGGACTCAAATGTTCGGAGAACATTCTTCTGGAGGGTGAGCGAGTGTGACATTCCTTGTGTGCTACGAGGTACATTTTCTTGTGTGTGCTACGAGGTACATTCCTTGTGTGTGCTACGAGGTACATTCCTTGTGTGTGCTACGAGGTTCCACGTTCGACGGCGCGGCGTAGACGGAGACCCAGATGACAGGCATCATCAATTACCCAGCCATGCTCGTTGAGAGTGACAACCAGAACGAAGGGGTTTAAGCCCAACCGGACCCGCCGCCGCCGCCGCGGGGAAACAGGCTTTATCCTCCCCAATTGGCGTGGCGGTTCCAGGGGCGGCCTTCCCGAGCACATTCCAGGACAAGGGAACTGTCAGCGATCCAGAGCGCGCCTTACCTTGAGGAGCGAGTGTCAGTTGATGGATGAAGAATGGAGGCCGGTGACCCGCGGGAACTGTCAGCGGGCCAGAGCGCGCCGTACCACAGCCGACGCTATGCGCTACCGCGAAGACAACCTTCTTTCCCTCGGACTCAACACGTGAGGGGAGCGAGACGATAAGTGCGGTGGTATGTTTGTGCGCCCAAGTGAAAGCCCTAGCCCCCCCTCCTTCCCCTCCGGCGTGGGCGTCCTCACCCTAGGGAGTATGGAGAAGAGGATATAAAAATCGAGAAGCAGTACGGAAGAAAAAACGCTCAGGACGACATCGTTCGCCAAGAGGGCCTTCAGCTCCGAAGCCCGACGGCGTGCAGCTTCTGCCAGCAACCGCTCGAGCCCAACTCCGGAGCCACTCCATCGCCCCCATGAAGTCGTCGGCACGTAAGCTCGGACGCCCCAGCCTGTGATGTATAATCTTAATCATGTGTAATTATTGAATATACCTGTTTGTTTAAACTGAGCCATACGGTGTCTCTTTGCCTCTCCGTCCCGTGTGGACCTGCGCATTATGGGGGTCATCACAAAGCGTTCCATCTGAAATTTGGTAAAACGGCTGTCGATCGTCTTGCCCGGGCGCATCACACTTCAGTGGCTGTCCCGCAAAAACAAGAGTTCTGCAAAGCATGTAATTGGGAACAACTTTTCTTTACTTCTACCGCCTCACGGGGCTTGTCGTACGATAGACCTACTCTACTGTATAGTCTGCGCACTAACTCTGTCTTCAAGCCGGTATGCCTGCCAAATAGCTGCTTCACCTCTGTGTTTACGTTGTGCTGCCGTACATGATCTTAATCATTCTCTTTTAGTGTTTGTGGGACAAGCGTGAGACATTTCTGGCAGCCTGTAGAGAATGAACGTTCCGTTGGACGATGTTTCTCGCGTAGTGCACCCTGATGGCTTACTAAGTGAGCGGCAAGCAGTGGAAAAAAATACTTTCTAAGTTTTCTGAGGCTACGGCCCCGGCGAAACGGCGGAGCAGTTGCCGACAGCCGAATGTAATTCTGAATGTACATAAGCTCCCCCACCCCCCGCAGTGCCTTAGTAGAGGGAACCGGAATAATCTTTTGCGCTTGGAGTCGCACAACGTGTAGTGGAAGCAAACAGCTTTGGGCAGCTTTAAAATCCGCTTGCATCGAAATTTGCCGTGACTAGCCGCAACTAAGCTGTCGCGGCTGGTACATGATGCTAGGCTGTCGTCCGTGGCACGGAACAGCAAGCACTGTTTTTGCCTTTAAAATGGCGGTCATGACGTTCGATAAAGAGAGTAGCCGAGACAGGGTGACCAGCAACTTCGCTATTGAAAGCACTCGTCTCATCCATGACAACCGCAAACAGTCGGCATCGAAAACTAAAAGAGAAGCCCTCCTTACTATCTTTCGCCAGTTAGGCCAAACCGATCACCTATGCTGCATCGAAAAATGCACCCTGACGAGACGTTTGCCATCCCCGGACAAGGTCGGCAACCTCAGCCTGAGATAATATTTGCATTCGCTCCGTGACAGACCCACGGATTACCGCTTTGCTACCACCGACACCATCAGAAATGAGGAATGTGTACTGGCTCCACACACTGGAAATCTGCATGTCGCGTTCGACGTTAGCCAAGGGAGGGCCATTCGTCTCAGGAGAAGGGCGGATTTTTATTCGCGACGAAGGTCGTTCTCCGCCAGAAGATTCCGACAGACCTTCAAACTGTTCGCGAACTCGAAGAGGTAGGCACGTTTTAGACGGGATATGCACTGCTTGCAAAGGCAAATGGGTGACGAAAAACAAAAAAAAACTGCTGCCGAATGTGATATACATTCGGCTGCTACTCAGTTTCAGTTAGAGGTTGGTGCCTGTAATGATTATATCCGCGCCAGAGAACATATGAAGCGTCCCCTCATTGCAATATTTTACATTACAGTGGAGACAAAAATCTTCCGCAAAACATCACGTTCACATACAACGTTCTTTAAATAGGGGCAACCTTCCCAGCGGGCACTGCCACCATTGTTGACAGAAGAAGGCTGCATTACAGTGAACCTGTTGAAATACGTTTGCGTTGCGCAGCAGCGGCATGGACCCTTTTTTTTTTCTCAAGCTACAGTCAACAGTTCAAAATGCTTTCCGGGCGTTTCGCATGCCGGCTGAGTGTCACATATCTTCGTTGAGATCTTTGAATCAGCACAACAAGTGCAATGTTAGCTGAGAACGAATGTGTTCTTCATTGTATAAGCCACCTCTCCTATTCTAGAGACTCATTTCTAGAAAAAAAAAGAACCGCTTAAATTCGCGTTAATGACTGAATAAAGAGCTTAATTTAAATTCAAAAAAGACAAAATGGGCCTCAGGCAAAAAGCCACAAGTGTAGTATCTGGAAAGTGCCCGGAGCCCAGGCACACTTTAGTAAATATAGAGTTCACTTAGTCATTCGCGCTGTATCGACTACGAACATAATACGGCAAAGAAAAATTATTTGCACTAATTTAGAGAACTAGAACAGCGTATTCTATAAACTCTAGGTCCGCTAGTAAAGGTGAAAACATAGCTATAATGACACTGCATCTCGAAGCACTTATAAAAAATAAATTTTATTTATTTATTTATTTGCACGCCCTAAGGGCCCGCTAGGGCATTACATAGGGAGGGATGTTAAAAACAAAAATCGTCAATACAAAATACATATCAATACAAAATCAGTCAATACAGAAATACAAAAATACAAAAACACAATAAACGCCATAAAGACACCCTGTGTACCAGAACAAAATGAAAAAAAAAAAACAGTATACACACCGGCAGTGCAATAAAATATTGCCGAAATGAGCAGGAAAAATTTTGCGGTAACAGTTTTGTCGTTCTTTTTTATCACAAAAAAATAAAAACAATAGCCGGCAGACTTCATGCAACGCTCAATACAAAGAAAGGGTTTATCAGTTTTAACGTCCAAAAGTGACTCAGGCTATGAGGGGCGCCGTAGTGAAGGGTTCCGGAAATTTCGACCACCAGGGGTTATTTAACGTTCAGTGACGTCGCAATGTACAGGGGTCTCTAGCTTACGCCTCCACCCGAATGAGACCGTCGCGGCCGGGATCAAACACGCATTCTTCGGGTCAGTAGCCGAGCACCGTAACCAGACAGCCATGGTGCACCACCGCGCTGAATACAAAGGAAAAATTATACAAAGCCTTACGATTAGAATGGCAAGTCAAGCGCTGATTGAAAAAAATGAAAATCATAGATAGTGGTAACGCTAGATGGTAATGAATTTCTTTGGGCTATTCATAGTACAAAAGATGCTTAATAACTTCAATTTTGATGTAGGTGAAACAGAACATAAATCCAATTGACCAGCGTCAGGTTTTACTGGCAATTACCACCAAATAAAGCAAGTAAAACATTTTTTATCATTACTCAGTGCGATTGAACCTGAAAGCGTCATTCTGCGATACTAAGCACCCGTTATTCACGTCCTTACCTCCATTAAGTAAGTGAGGCACCGAGTCTAAGCTCATTCTCATCTAAGTACCTTTCCACCCTAAAATTTAAAGGCGACCGATTTGCCTAAAAAAACAATAGTGCTTATATTCGCATTTGATACAGTGAACTAAAAAAAAAATTTCGAAGCACTCGGCCATGTGTACAAAGGAGAGGATACGTCTTTGCAACTCTCGTCGATGGATTTCCTGTTGGCTGCTCAGTAAAAAGCTTGCAAAGGATCCATCGCCATTTTTAGAGTGTGGCTCCTCAAAGGCCATAACAGGCTTTCGTCGCACCGTAGGGGCGGTGGTGCAAGCGTAGTCTGGTTCCCGTGGAGAGTGGTGGACCATATAAACTGCATCAGCCACCCTCTGCTTTGCGACCCCGCCGCCATCACGCTGTACGCGCAGCCGAAGGAAAAATGGGAACGTAGGCGCAGCGCGAAAGTGGCCGCGGCGATGACACGTGTGCGTACACGCTGCCGTTGCCGCATGCAGGGACGGAACTAAAGGAGTAGCGCGGGATGACCCACGTAGAGCGAATAAGCTAAACAGCAGACAGGCGGCTAGGTAAGCGCGACCCAAAAGCGCAGCACAAAACATCCGGCCGGTTCAATTGGGCACTGAATGGAATTGCGACGCCTAAAGACTTTTACTTCTCTACTTTTTTTTAATCATGCGACCATCCATGTCACCTGAAATTTGCAGTTTGTTTATTTCATTGGTCAGGCAGATATATAATTTTTTTCGGTATAATAAATAGATCTATTCGACGCCCATTCTGCTCGTAATTTCAGATTTGCATTCACCTCAAGCTAATGAGAAACAGAATTTATGGCGTTGAAAACGACGCACTTGCCTCAAACAATCTAGCTGACATAGTTGTCTTCATATCGTCGACGACATTACATACATAGTAAATATCTAAATTCCTGCCATGTACACTAAATATTGTTTTGTATGACGTAAAATGTCACCAATCTGATTATTTTGGTAGTTATACCAACCGGTTTGATCTTTCTAATAAACTAACTGTGAGATACACTGCCAAAGGCTCTGAGGAGCTCTAAAACATCACGTATATACCTCAGCTTTGCTAGCACGAAATTTAACCAACTGATCAATGGTTACTCTTACTTGCGTGTTAATAGAAAAGGTTTATCGGAAGCTATCGTCCGCATTATTTGTCATATTATGCTGGTTTCGATAGATATTTAAATATTTCACCAGAATGTGCCTATGCACTTTTTGTAAAAGAAATGCGTGAGTAAATTATGTCGGCAATCACTTATTTCTAGCTGCTTGCTGTTCTTAAAAAGTGGAACAGCGCGATCTAGAGACAGTCTCCGGGTACCTTGCCAGCATTTAGGGAATTATCAAGTGTCATGGAAAGAAATTGACCCAACAACAAAAATGGCTGTAGTTTTGTCTAGGCCGGTTGGCGTTTTCTTGTCTGATGGGTCTAATCGTAGAAGCAGTTCAACTAAAACTTCCAAGGTTATAGCTAGAATGCCTAAGCCAGGTGTTGCAGGCGCGACATCGCACTAGCTGTCAGACTTTGAAAACATGTCTACGTGCTTCTTTGATGGGATGGCTCCCTACCGCTACCTGTTCGATGGATCGAAAACTCTTGTTCCCCGGGAACTGCCACAATTTTCGGGGGCTTCTTGAAAGAAAACGACCTAGTGTTTCAGTATAACAACGTTCCTGGGGCTCTCACACCCCACACCCCAGGATAGCTTTCAGTTCGTCATCTGGATCGTCATCGACGCACTTATGATTTCCGTGTCACTTTCCTGTACAATTTATTTGCAGAAGTTACTTGCTTGGCCTGGTTCCCTCCACAACCATCTCAGTCTATATGGAGTAATGTTCTGAACACCGTAATGACCGTAAGATTGGAACCTAGTCTATAATCGATCAAAATAATCATCACAAAACGAGAGAAGACCGTCCACTAAGCAATGCCTGTTTTTAATGTAGTCAGCAAAGGAATATCTTTTACAACAGGCTGGTGTTTCCAAGACACCGACCTTCACGATAAAACACAACTGAAGTAAATAACATAATGAGAGGAAATGTCATGGACCGGCGTTGGGCGATGCCGAACAGGGTTAGAACAAATCCAAGGTCTAAAATAGGGCACGTAGAATATTGTTACGTGGTCCAAGGCGGGAACGACGCAAGAACGCCCCAGGCACATCACACAGGCCAAGAGCACAGGGCCCGCACAGAGCACCCAAGCCAAGAACACGCGCACCTCCGAGACACTTCGTTCACCTCGTCTTCACTAAGAATATCCGTTGCAATATATTAGACGGGCAGGTGCAAAAAATGCTCGACTGAGGTTATACGCAAGTTGCATGTCAAACAACAATTGTAAACTGCGAACTTGTCTTGAACACACTTTATTTATGTCATGTGGATATTAGGAAGTCCTCTGGTATTATAATATTTTAGCACGCCATTTATGGGCGGATGTAGAGGTTTAACTTGCGCGATAAGGAACAACTTTGATCATTAATAGTTTTCGCACATCATGCAGTTTAATAACCGGAGGACTGATAACCGCTATCTGACTGATATCACAGGGAAGGCGGACCTATTCCTAGAGGAAGGTCAGAGAAGATCGTTCATCGCTGCCACTCCAGTCAGGAGCACTAACATGGCTACCACGCGAACACGCGAACGGAGAGGCGTACTATAATCTAGCATAAGAACCCGTTTGGGACGGCTGAGAGGACACATGATTCAGATAAGCTCAAGACCACGGATACCAGGAGCAATCCCAGCCTCAAACCAGACTGGAGGAGGCTTAGAAAGTGTCTCTACCAAGCGAAGCATCGTCGCTGGATGCACGCTGGTCGCTATGCACGGAGGGGAACCTGTCTGAGAACGGATCTCCGAGGGGGCACAGTAAACGCCACGCGTGTACAAAGTTGACACATTGTGAAACGGACGCACGGCACGAAATACACAAAGTGCAGGCTTTCCTGATACGGTGCAGACGCTAATACCTTAGCGACCTGCCCCTTCGTGCATACGTGGAGCGCACGCTTACTTTCCGTGCCCAGCAGTGTGTGCTTTCTATCTGATAGGGCTGATTCGTACGGGCGTCACTGTGTTATCTCCTCAATCTCTCAGCTGGCCTGCATCGTGCTAGATAGTACCGGCCGCGACCAGTTGTTTCAGACTGGGAGATATATCACCCTTTCAGAGCGGCTGGCGGTGCGTGAAGAACGTGTCGCGCTAATATCACCCTCTGAGCTCCTGGTGTGCTCTTTCTTGCGGCGCTGTTTACGCTTTTAATTCTTAGCCTTTGCGCCCGGCGTACAAAGCTGGAGAAAATCAAGGGCAAAAGAGCATAGTGAAAGTGCGGTATATGTGTCGCCGACCTGCGCATCAGCTGTATTGTACTGGTTGTTGCAGCTTGAAGACAGCGACCGGCTTCACCGCTAAGCCCCGTAGCAGGACTCCTGTAGCACCGTGCTTAGGAGTGGTTGGGAGGGCACGGTTCCTCCCGACCTCTAAAAATCAGTAGAGCCACTATGCAGCGAATCGTGGCGTGGCATGCTTTTGACGGAAGTTGCACCACCTCATCACTCTGGTGGCGCCGCATTTAGTGATAACGAAAAAAAGAAAACTGCGAAATGCAATATTTGTTGACTATACAAACGTGGGTCATAAATAATTTCATGCTAGTCTTGCTGGACATGAAAGAAAAAAAAGAGCAGTATTTTTTTGGCCGATCGCAGTAAGGGCTGTAGGGTAGCGCAGACGCAGCGAGGAAGGCGAGCAAGGGGGATAACGCGGGTTACACCAACGACATGATTTTTCCGAACATGCTATCGCGGCAAAACCAATAAAAGGCACACTGGACAATTTAACACGCGTTATCTACGCCTTAACTCGAGTATTCCTGACGTCATTTTCGGCGCAAAACTAATGTCCTGAATTTTTCCTTTTATAGCAATGTAAGCAAAGAAGAGGCCACACCATCTAACGGAGATGGCGGCGCAGGATGCGCCTTCCAGTCTGGCGCTGAACATCATACGGCAGTTTGTTTGCGCAACATGGCACATCGTCCCAATTGTTTTCGCAAACGTTTAATCAAGTGGTGTGCTCTTACTGCTTTAAGTTTTTCACCTTTGCTTGACGACCTGAAGAGAATGGGTGCTTAGTGGTTAAACATCGCGGCTTACTGGCACCATATAAAAATATTAACACTGTAATCGAGCTACATTTATCACTTTAATTGTTCATTAAGTATTCTTAACCAATCTCTTGTCCAGCTGTCATTAAGTTATGCACCAGCGATAAACCACCAAATTTTTTACTCCTACATAGGCATGTACAAAAAACTGCCTATTCTGTCCATTTTAATACAACTAAGAAAGCATGCACTCTTCGCACATCACAATAATGTACTGAGCAAGTTATACATATTTTTATGTTGTCTCTCCGGCACGACGTGTCTGTTCGCACTCTCATATGTCAACATCATAACCATCATCAGACTGGCCACGCCCACTGCATGGTAAAGGATTTTCCCATATCTCTGAAATTAACCCTGTCCTTTGATAGCTGTGGCCACCGTATTGCTGCAAACTTCTTGATCTCATATGCGCTTCACCCTATTCTTATCCTTTACAAAAGCCTGCCTGATCATTTGATTGATTGAAGTCTGAGGTTGTCCTGACTCTATTACCTAATACCTTAGTAAATACCTTGTAGGCAACTGAGAGTAAGATGATCGGTCTCTAATTGTTAAAGTTCTTGACATCTCCTTTCTTAAGAATTAATATAATATTAGCGTTCTTCCAAGCTTCTAGTATGCTCGAGGTCTTAAAGATTTCCGCATACAGGGTGCCTAGTTTTTCCAGCACAAGCTCTCCTGCGTCCTTCAACAGATCTGCTGATGCCTGATCCTCACCAACGGCTTTCCCCCTTCGTATTGCTCCTAAAAATTTCTGTACTTCCTCTTTTGTTATTGGTGGGATATCCCATCGCTGCGCGCTACTGGCTCTCTCACTAACACTCTCATTACATTGGCTGCTGTGTAGTTTGGTGTTGATCTCTTCGGCTACTTAAACTATCTTATCCATGTTGCTAATGACATTGCCCTCCTGGTCTCTTGATGCATGCATCTGGTTTTACCTATGCCTAACAAAAGGTAACAAATATTTTTAAAAAGGACGGAGTGTCTTAGCCGAGTGAAACCAACCGAAGGATGTGAAGGGTAGCTTGGAGTATTTTTTTTTGCTCTCAAAAGTTAATTCGCAAAAAATGATTTGCTAGCTTTGTAAGAGTTGGCTTCAGGAACAAATTGTTCATTCAGAACTTCTAGACAGTTTTTAAAATGTCTTTTTTTTAGTTTTTTTTAAGTTTTATTAAGCGGCAAATACCCCTCAATGGAGGCCCTGCAGCCAATGGAACCGACCGCTTGTCATGATTTCGCCGTATTACCCAGATGCATTTTCCAGTTACCTCCGATTTCACGCTACACACTAAACGCGAATATGAGGAATTTCAATAACACATGTGCTAATTGAACTCACATGTTCAAAGTGCGAAGTCCCTTGGATGAGAATATATCCGGCATTTCCTGTCATATAATTTCTTGCTAGACAGGAAGAGGTGTCAAAACTACACGAGTGGTTTTATTCCGTTTAGAAACCGGGTACATTTTTTCCTGACTGCCCTTGAGAATTTGTTCAATGGCCGGTCGTCCAGCTTATCTGGTTGAAGTTAGTTCCACGTTCATTATTTACGCGAGTGAAAGCACCAGGAGCGCGCATAAGTAAGCAACGACTGTTATCTGTCGTTCAAACAGCTTAGAGCGCTTTTCACTGTCTTGACAATCTTGCTCATATACAGTTTGTCGCCGCTGTGAAAATGTTGAGCGCCGGCGTAGCATAACCGCGCCGTTCCACCCTTACCACAAAACCGTTTGAAGATCTCGTGAGCCATCAGCTCGGAGTTGACTGCTGCCTTCCTTCGGCTTTGATAGCGTTTCTGATAACTGGAACCCTACCTATTAAACAGGCCGCTTCATTTTCTCAGTGCGAACCCGCAACTTAGTGTTTTCCCGGTATCGTCGCTACTCGAAAAACCAGCCATTATGTCACGGAATTGAAGACGCTAAAGAGGGCCATGGCACGGCACGGAGCGCTCGCGCTAGGCCCACCGCTATTAAATCATTCCGTTGCCATCTGTAATATAGTCCTCCCTTCATCGGCTCATCGGCTTGCCGTCACGAAGCATTTGGTGTAAGGTGCGGGGCACCTTCACCATCCCGGTCCCGGAGCTCAGGAGCCTGCTGTGCACCGAGGTCTTCTGCGGAGTGCTCGTGGCTACGCAACTGCCGGCGCTTCCCGAGCCTGCCAGGTATGCCCCGACGCCGCCGCTCTCCTCCGCTCCGGCCCGCGCCCCGACCAGAAGACACGACGACCTCCGCCACTGACCTGAGACCCCACTGGCCGCCCACACATCAGAACCGGCGGCCTACGACCCCACTGAACACAGGCCGCCACTACTGACCAGAGACCCCACTGACGTACCACCTACACATGAGAACACAATCCCCCTCCCCTACTGTTGGGTGGGTCCATGGGCCTCGGCGTTGACTTCCCGAAACCGGTGGCTCCTCACTCTTCGTGTGCCTGGCTTCTCCCGGTCATCATTTGCTCATTTATTTCATCGTGATGACCTTGAGCTTGGCGCTTGATCGCCTTAGCTGCCTATGTGTCATAAAAACCAACACAAAACAAACTTTCATCGTGACGGCAAGCCCTTGATATTCTCTTCTCGGTTCATACCTTCTACCAAGCTCTTCGCCACGTCATAAGTTTCATCGTCACTGAATTCTCCTAGTTCGCACGATCGGGATGATCGCTTGGCAGCCCCGGGTAGTGTCACGGACTAGGAGACGACAAAGTGGGCACTGGCGCGGCAAGGAGCGCTCGCGCTAGGTCCAGAGCCATTAAATCATTCCATCGCCATCTGTCATGTAGTCCTCGATCGGCTCGCCGTCACGTAGCAATATTGCTTGTTTACCTTTCACAAATGACAGGTTGACTTCAGTCTAATGGTATTAATTGCACAGGCGGTGACTGAAAGAATCAAAACGTTCTGGTATGAGATATAAAACCTGCAGTTTACAGCAAGCTCTTGGACAAGATACAAGCTCTAATACGCTGGGGATTTTAGAGGCCGCAGCTTAGAGAAACCGTGAGCCGTACAGTTCGCTGCGCCGCTGCCGCGCCTTCCTCCGCGCTGTCTTGGGAAGCCAGTATGGCGGTGTGGCTGCTCGAAATGGTGGGCATGGCCGTCTGTTCGACCGTTTCCGACATGCTTTTTTGCTGTGGAAATGTAAATTGCAGTGTGTTTTGTGGGCAGATATTGTATTGAAATCGACGGAGTCGCGTACTTTTGTGAATAGCAGTATACGACGTGAAGCTACCAGTTTTAGTCGGTCCAATAGCGACTCTACGCACATTGCTTGCGAACCTGGAGGCAACGTCGCAGCTCGGAATGTCTTAACAGCGCCATTTGTTTAAAATGTAAGAAAGCCTGTGCGTAATTTGATGGGCGTTGTGCTGGATCCTTTCGGAAGTACATTTGCAACACGGGGGCCGCAAGATAATCGCGTTCGAATCGTCGTGCGGCGCTCACCACGAAGGCCGTCATTTCTCCCCACGAGCCCGTAGTCTTCCTGTCGGCGGGCAGCCGGCGGCATTTGCCATCTGGGCCCCCTCGCCAACTTCCCTGCCTGCAGCAACCATGACACCCTCTCTTGTAGGGCCCCTTCGTTTCCCCTGCAGCTTCAGCTTTGCTGGGCTGTTTTCACGGGCGATCATCGTTGGACATACTTCAAGGCGGCTCTAGTCAGAGCGGCTCCTTCAGCGGCCCATTTCCCTGCCACCGCGCTGAAACCTGGCTCCGTGGCGGCCACAACGAGCACCCGCGCTCGGGTGCCTTCCCGCGCCTGTGTGGCTCCCGCTACGCTGCAACCTGCTTCGCTGGTTGCTCCTGCGAAAGACCGTTGGGGGAGTACGACCCCCCTCCCCCCTCCGGTTCACACGCACCTCGGGGCGCTCGCTTTATGGATCACCGGACTCCTTCCAACCGCTTCTCGGATTGTTGAGATGGCAGTTCCGCGCGCCGCGACCGTGCGGCGCGGCGAAGGCCGTCGGTGCTTTTGGTGGTTAGTACAGTCAGGTGTTAGTACATTCAACAGAACGTAAGCGTAGCAGAGGGAGGCAGAAGGTTAGGTGGGCGGATGAGATTAAGAAGTTTGCAGGCATAGGGTTGGCGCAGCTGGCAAAGGACAGGGATAATTGGAGAGACATGGGAGAGGTCTTTGCCCTCCAGTGGGTGTAGTCAGGCTGATGATGATGATGACATTCTGGTATAGCCACAGTGATGGTTATTAACACTGAAGTGGGAATTGCTGCTGTGTGTGTCGAGAGGGAGTAATCCGACTGTACGCCCCCACCCCCCTCCCCTCGACACCAGTTCTGGTCGGTGTTGTGTCGGCTACTAGACTTTGGTCTGGTGCAACGCCAGCGGTGAAGATGGGTTTTGCCGGGACCCATCCTCTGGGGATGTGAACCCCATAGGAGTGGTAGCGACTCCCACGCGACTGTGAGGGCCAGTTGCGCCCGTAAGGTCTGATTCCTGAGCGGAGGCAGGCCTGGGTTTTTACTAAGGTTGGACCAATGTAATCCGGCACGGAAGGCATGTACAAATGTGAAAAGGTTTTTCAATACATGCTAGCTCCCTCTGCACGCGGGGGCGTGCCCGTCTGGCTAACGACGCGCCCGGTTATGGTTTAGGAGAAACCAGGTCCGCGCGAGGGTTTATAGTAGCCGGGCTCTAAACCGACGCCTCAAGTAAGCGGTCTTAGGCCGGTCGCATGTCCGCAAAGGTCGGTGCTTCACGCCAAGGAAGAGGGCAGTAGTGCGATTCAACACAAAAACTTTCGATGTGGAGTACCGGTGGAGTAGGCCCGGGTCATCTCACCCTAAGCCAAGTTCTTTGTATGTGGCGCGGTCAGCCCTGCCTTGAACACTTCTTCCTTTGTAGGTGCGGAGCCAGCTAGGGGAGAAAATAAGTGCGCGGTCGGTCGGTCGGTCGGTCGGTCGGTCGGTCGGTCGGTCGGTTGGAAGCACGGTTGGGTCTCCCCGGTGGTGTTAGGGCATGGTGCCGGGGGCCGGTGGGCCGATAGGCTGACGATCTAAGCCTCTACTGGTAGGATCACGCCATACATGCTTCCGGTGTCTGAAAAACTGCGAAAAGCACTTGACGGCTAGTAGCTAGTAGGTTGGAAACACCCCTGTGAGTCGGAATGACCGACGACCTGGTCTGCGGTTGGAACGGGTTGCGGAACCAGGCGTCGTGGAGGGGCCCCAGGTAGCTAACCCCGTCGTAGGTTCTCCCGTCTCCGGCGGTCGGAGCCCGTTGCGTTTGATGGGTGGTCGGTCATACTGTGAGTGGGGGCCGCATCTTTGGGCAATCTTGACGCCTCCTCTTGTATTTTACCATTGGTTTAATCCTATTGCACGTACGTGGTGCAGGCAGGGGCTATTATTTTTTTTTTATTTTATGCTGCCCCAAACTACTCAATGTGCGTGTCAGGAGCTGCATTGTGTGGAGACGTGTCCTCCGGCCCGACGCCGCGGTTGCCCCAAGCTGCTGATGCTACCGCTACATCCTAATGAATAATGCGGGTGCCGCGGCACGTCGTCGCCGCCTCTCTCTGGCCGTAGCATGCAGTCTCCCCAACCTGCGTGGACCTACCTTCCTGGATTATGCCGCCTGATGCCTCAGGTGTCATCTCATCCAGGCTTTATTATTCCTCCATCACCCTGAGCGTCGCTAATGTATTACTGTATTTTGGGCTTGTGCTTCTGTACAATGCACCATGTGGCCTGTATTTAAATTTTTGTATGCGTCACTTCTGGTCTCGCTCAAAGGCACTTGAGTACAACAAGTTCAAGAGAAGCTGCAGCGAGAGCACAGGATACAAAAATATACCTTCCTAAGTAGGCAAAAATAACTCCATAATTTCCTCAACAAGGCCGAAACGGTTGTAGAATAAATTCCCACAGGGTATTTTTTAAATCTCCTTGTAGACAAAAACATTCCTTCATCACTCCGCACGGATTCCTTAAAGGAACTAACAAATTGTCCCTTTCTGTCTGGAAAAATCTCTCTGGGCAGCAACAAACTGTTTATTCCCTTTTTAGGAAATAAAGTCAATTCTAATCAGGGAATGCACTATAGAGGACAAGTGATTTTATGCCCACCTGGCCATCTTTTCGGTAGGTTCTTGTTGATACTCGCGGGCAACATTTTGTGACACTGTAGCCGAGGCTTAGCAGGAAAGGGTAGGAGATAGTGCTTTGTCCCCGTGCCGTTGGAAGTGGGCAACTCAGCAACAGTGACCCCAACCCTCTCTAACTTCCCCCTTCACCCCTCCGCATCCCTATATCCCCAACAAAGAGCAAACCACTCCCCCTCTACCATCGTGTCCTTCCCTTTCCTGCCTAGCCAAGGCTGCATTTTAACCGCGACATCACAAGAACAGATCGAAGCTATTGGCTGGAGGGCCGCCGCCTTGGTCCGTTGCCTTCTTGACTTTTATCCTTATCTAGCGTCTTTTCCTTACAACCCGGGTACAAGCGTAATAAAATGAATGCGGACAGAGGAGGGCGTAGGCGCCGCGATGTTCGCAATTCTTTTTATCGCCTCGGTATATTTGAATGAACGATTAAATGAGATTTCGCGCATCATGTTCATATATGTTTCTAAGACGAGTGGGCTCAATTAACATTGGCGGCGAATTTTTACGTTCCCGATCATCTATCCTTTCGGTTTCTGATTCCCGCGAACTTGCAAGTTCTTTTCCGGAATTTCTTGTAGCCATTCCTCTGTCTTCGCGCTGTAGCCGCAACAACTGCGGCTCGTAATCAAATTGCACGCAGTTACATAGCTCTATGACAGTACACTCCGCAGGAAAACCCCACCGGAAATGAGGATTTGCTAGCAAACCTGTATTTTTCTGGGCTCACCGCTCTGCGTGCGCCGGAAAGTCTTCTGCTATTTGTCATGATGGCAATTGAAGACTTTCGTCGGTTCTTGCCACAATTGTGGTTCAGGATTTTGCCATTCTAAAGTGTTTCAACAGTGGGTGGCAACTTAGAGTTCTAACATATTTAAGCCGAGTAGGTTTAGTTAGTAGTTAAACACCGCCTCAAATGCGATCGTATGCCAGATCTTATCGTCAACCCCTATCGGCAGCCCCGCGCGGAGATGGTTTGGGGCGGGGGGGGGGGGGGGGGGAGGGGTTTGCCCCTTGTAGGCACCCGCTAACGACAGCCGTGAGCGGGGAGTGGTGTGTGTGTGTGTGTGTGTGTGTGTGTGTGTGTGTGTGTGTGTGTGTGTGTGTGTGTGTGTGTGTGTGTGTGTGTGTGTGTGTGTGTGTGTGTGTGTGTGTGTGTGTGTGTGTGTGTGTGTGCGTGCGTGCGTGTGTGTGTGTGTGTGTTGGGGGGGGGGGTGGGGCATTCCGCGCGTTGACGGCAAAGCTGCGCTGTGACTGCTTAAGCGCCTATGTCGTCGTGTTTTGTGTTCCGTGCGTGTGTCTAAGCGCTGTTGTCCAATATGATGCAGGGCCTCCTCAGCTGCCGCTCCGTCGAAGGTTTAGGCTTCACACATACATCGGATTTTTCAACTTTGCTAGCGAAGTAGTGCTTTCCAAGCAAACAAAAGACGGTGACAATAGCCTATAGCGCTATGGGGGCTGCAGTACTCCTCTAACCCACAGCCATATATTCCCTTCACACGAGTTCGTCGGAGGGGCGGGGCCAACAGCCAGCCAAATTTAGCGGCAACGCAATGCAGCATTTTGTGCCGAGCAGGCCGCAGCTCGCCTTGGTAAGCGAGCTAGCGCGGAAAAGCGTTTATCGACGAAGACAACCGCAGATGACACGCGCATTCGAAGCTTTGCTCGCAGAGATCGTGTCCACAGAAAAGTAGCTTAACCCAAACCAGGTTTTACCTACCTAAAATGCACGACTGCATAGCAAGACACTTTCAGCAGGCTAAATGTACGAAGGACAGGCGAGTGCAAATACACCGCACTACGGATCTGGTTCGCGGTAGACCCGCAGCCCTGCCCTGCCCATTCATGTGTGCATCTCTGTGTACTATAACGGAGTATTTTATAGTAACCGCATAAACCAACTAAATAATCACTCTTTCAGGTGCTCAGGTCAGAGGCGGCTGCTCCAATTTACATCTTGCACACTGGCGAACCTAGCATGAAAGCAAGTACGGTGTATCGTATATTCGGCATTTTGTTCTTTCGGACAGGCCTTATGGGCAACCCGTTTTGTATTAACAACTTGCCCAGCCGCCAGCGGGCGCCGCGGGCAACAAACTGCGCTGCGCCTGGCTGCCGTGGTGGTTGCTGGGTGCCGAAGCCGCTGCGGACGGCGTTTCGGAAGTCGCCTGCACTGTATAAAACGCCTACCCTTGACGTCGTTTTACTGCCAACAGCATCGTCTCGTCAAAAAATTAAATTGGTCGATTTCCACAACGCCTTCGGCAGCGGAGCTAGCGCATGCCAGGCGAGCCCGTCCTCAACGGCGGGCCAGTGGTAGCTCCGAGCCATTTGTGGCAAGAAATTTGCCTTTATAACAGTTGTTGCTTCTACCAACAACTTCGTTGTGGTCAACGATCTTCAAAAATTACATATTTTTTTCATTCCTCCATATCAGGGTTTATTATTTATTTCAAGAAGAAATTTTAGCTCATTTTCCTGACGTCGGCGGACGGGATCCATGCTGGCCGGTCGGCAGTCTTGATTCCATGTACTTCACGTTCACGCCAGAAAAGACAAAACAGCCTTAATATCACACACACTTCTTGGTATATTCTAGCAACATGCCTGCGCAAGAGCCGAGATTTCGGCAACGGCGTCGCTAGCCTGTTTCGCAACGAAACCAAAGCGGACGACTCTTCGGAAGTCGCCTGCGCTATAATAGAAAGCATACTTTTGACATCGCTTTACTGTAAGCAGCATCATTTCGTAATAATATTAAAACATGGTGGATTTCCGCGACGTTAGCGGACGCCAGGCGAGGCGCCCCGAAACGGCACGCTTGAGGCAGCTGCGAGGCGGTGGAAATTTACTTGCGTCACTGTTGCTACTTCCACTAGCAACTTCGTATTGGTCAAATATACTCAAAAATGGCATATTTTTCAGATTTTCGGTCCTAGGGGTTATTATTTACGTCAAGAGCAAATTACAGCTAATTTTTATGACACCGGCGGACGGGATCCAGGGAGCTGGCCGGCCGGCCCACCAAAGAGGATATCTGGCCTTGCTAGCCCCCATTTCGGTGTCAGTGCTGGTCAGCAAAGTGCAGCCGAAGAAGTAGCAGGCCGATCACGAAGCAGAGCCACGCCCAGCAACTTCCTAAACAGCACAATCCACGCGCAACCTCGGCACAAAATGGCGTTAGCGGGGAGGGTGCTCTGTGTTTCCAGACGCCTCTGCAGTATAGTTTCCAGACTGGCGGCAAGATAAAAAAAACCGCCGAACTCCCCCGATAGGAATATATGTCTCTGCTCAAACCAATTGCAAGAGTGAAAAAAATCAGCATTTCCCTCAGAGGCATCTAAATGCTACCACTTATTATTTCTTCCTTAAGCAGCTTAAGCAGGGAAAATTTCTTCTGGTGCGGAAGAAGTGTGTGGCAGTCAAGAAAGTCGGCTGAGCTTCACAGCAAGCTTGCGTGGGATTCCACCAAAGCACTCCTTCTGCCGCGAGTTTTTCAAGATTAGTAACTAAAGGTTGTAACTTTTGAATACATTATCCTGCTGACGCTAAGAAAAAGAGGAGAAAAGTCCTGAAGCACTCTTCTTTCAGAGAAAATGCGCAATTTCACTCGTGATGTCCTGATCAATAAATAAAAAAATGGCTCGTGGTTTAGCACTGGTAAATACGAAATAATGTGCGAAAGCGCAGTTTTTTGCAGGAGGACACCACCGCCACGTAACTGAAAGCGTGATTGAGGTGTGCACTGACCAAGGAAGCCGGTTATGCGCATCTACATCTTTTTCATCGTCAATGCCAATTTACCCAATGCACGCCAGCGTCCTACGCTCCAGTGCAATGCGAACGCGTGTTGCTCTAGTATCGTGTTCCTGCCACATTTCCCACGTCAACGCATGCAGCGCACGTCTCTCTGCAACTACCGCCACATAGCTGAAAGCGCGGATGTTAGTTTAATAGTAGTATTAGTTAATGAAGAGGACTGTGTGCGATGCACAGTGCGAGAATGTGTTGCGGTTTAGCGGGAGACGTCATCAACTGAAGCGTTTCCGTTGTTGATGCGGTGTCCATGTTTGCCACCCTTTTAGCTATGCTATTTTCTGTCCAGCTAGTGCAGTTCAGTCTCGAGCTGCATGCTTTGTAAATCTGCATATATCTCCTTTCTGAACATAACCCCGTGTCGTAAATACCATGTTGAAAAAAAAAGAAACACCATAGATAAGCGCTTTCGTGTAGTGGCCAGCAAAGCTGACCTATTCGCGCCGCAGCTGATTAGATTCCCAGTTGCGGCAATATTTATTTTTATTTTCTAATGCGAAAGCATTATATGGCTACGTCGCGTCAGCAAAAAGTGTTGGCTAATATTTTCGGCACGATTATGTCGCTCCGTGGAGATAAATGTGCAAAGGTTTTATTGTGTTAGGTAGTGCGTGAGTAGATCTTGAAATGAGAAAAGTTTGGTGATGAATTGTAATTAGTTAATTATATTCATATAATGAAAACAAATGCTGTTTAAAGAAAGTTTTTGTTACTGAGTCGATGAAAAACGATGTAAATGCTTGAGTTTTACTCACTATAAAAAAATTAAGAAAAAAAAAATAAAGTCATAAAATGAAAAGCAAAAATTAAAAGCTAAAAATAAAATAAACAAAAAATAAAAACAACATATACTAAATAAAAATAAAAATGGAGGGTGAAAGAGGGGAAATGAAAAGGCTTTCGCAATTCCGCTATTAAGCAGACTTAGGTGCAATACATTATTTTTTTGTGATTTGCCCAAGGTCACCCTAAAGGTCAAGTTTCACACATACCGGTGAGCCGGTTCGACCTCGTTAACTAATGTTTTCGCAGTAAAATGTGCCGCAGTAGGTCATCAATCCAGTGAAAACTACACTGCATGCGCTATGAGCTTTCGCGGTTCAGGGGAAATTTATTTGTTGGCAGCGATAGGCAGGGCCAATTGACCCTCCATGATAAAACAGCGAGTATGCTTCGTCTTTTCTTATCACACTGTGGACATAAAGCACAAACTGCATCCGGTAGAAGGTCACACTATACGCATAACAAATAAAGAGAAAAAAGTACAAATCCTGCTGCGCCGAATGAAAAAACTCGACGATTAAAGGGGTACAGACGAAATTTTTGGGTGCCGGCTTTTGTGCCCTCAACCATGTCTATAGAAATCATGAAACCGAGCTCGAAACACCAGTGCACAGCGCTAGCAATAAATTAAGAATGATTTTGCACCGGCAGTTTTGGTCTCAACCGGCGCTACCACTGAAGTGCCCCTTGACGTCACGGTTGACCGGCCAACCTGGAGTACCACATTGCAGACGTCGTCGGTATCACAGGCAAAGACTGGTTGTCCCTGTGAACAGCCACTGGATTCGGTCGCGTCAAAATAGTTGGAGCAAGTGCGCCCTGGAGTCACTAGATGCGGGGGGAATTAAATGCCAAGTGGCTCCTCGGAGAGCGTTCATAAAACTTAGGAAATTATATTCCACTCAATGCTTGCGACTGAAACTTGCTGGAAGGCATCTCCTTACCCCCATAAAACAAATTATTACGCCCGTTTTTTCTACGAAATTTTGTGTCTGTATTCCTTTAAGGAATGCTCAAAAAGATAGACCGGAAAGCACCGACAAGATGAGAAAACACATTTTGTCCTTTCCCAGGCTGGCAGCATGTAAAAAGGCTTTTCTGCGTGGTGTAAATTACCCTATTTGGCGCGTGAAAGTTTCCGATTGACGAAAAGTCGGGATAGTTGGGTTTAACTATACATAATAGCCGTAAAGAACAAAGACGACAGAGAAAAATAAAAAACAGTGCGTGTCTTGTCTTCTTGTTTAGCGCTAAAATGTGAAGTTTTCGATATTTTCTTCACATGTGGCCCACATTAGCTGCAAAAGGAGACGGTGGCCCACTAGCAAAAAAGTACGCTCAAATACGCGCACTCTGGGCGCCATATATATGTAGCGTGAGCAAACGTGCAAAAAACTAGATGGCACAGTGTTTGCGCGAATAAAATTGCACTCGCTGGCTTTCGCCCGATTATGACGAGGTATATTTTAGTTGTAAGAAATTTAGCAATTAGTGTATAGTTACTCAACATTTCACTTAAAGAATAGCGGGTTGTTTCAGCTTGTAGGTCGTAGCGCGCCTCAAGCAGTCAGAAATGGCATCAGTATTTTTCATTTCATGCTCATTGAGCAATGCACGCGCAAATTTCCGAGGCCGGAGCGTTTGTTTACACTGCGAGCTGTCGTTTACTATAACAGCTGACATCGCATGTCCCATTTTGCGCACCCGTATCTGCACTTGCTATCAGCTTGCCAGAGGGACTGCAACCTTCTTTTTCGTCGAAATGTGGCCTCTAGAGCAGGATTCGACCCTGCGACCCTCGCATGCGCTGTCGAATACTAATTCTAAAAGTGCGTTATGCTACAGTCAAGTCCTGTTTTTTCATCCCTGACAGTTTGCATAACTGCGCCATGCGCACGTTTTTAGAACGAAAGCACTTCTAACCGCACTCCCCGGGTTTCAACAGGGTGGGTAAGAAGCCTAATGAATTAATCCCCATATGTTAATCCTAATTAATTAATTAGAGAGCCTGATTGGACGTCCACCTGGAAATTAAGGCAGTTGTGCACCTTTGCCCTTCTCAAAATAAGTGGAAGGTTTAGACCGTTGAGTTGTAAGAAAAGAAAGGCACATAACTGGCTCCCTGGATCAGTGGCCACGTCGATGGTGCTCTGAGGCAGGTTGCGGTGGTGTCCGCCTGCGAAAAATCGCACTTTCAGATAATAATTGGTTCTTAGCACTGCTAAATGACCAGCCATTTTCCGTTGATATCTGAATTGCAGTGCTAACTGTTAGAGCGACGCTCGTGATAAAGAGATGTTAGAGCATTGATTAGGAGGCGAGGGAAGACAGCGCTCTCCCGGACTGCTGCTCTCGCGTAGGGTTCTCGTCACGAATGCCCACGCACGAATGAAAGAGAAAATTTCCTTTTGTTTTTCTCTATCAATATTAAGCTGCCTTGGTGCCTCGTTCGGAGCACTTTCTTTTGTGTGCCATGTTCCATGTGGCTAATCGCCCTATAAATTCCTCACTTGTTGTGTAGGTACTTATAATGAATATAAATAAAACTTATTCAGTTAACTACTTAATTCAGTGAGATAGTATGCAATGTTCTAGTCCCCGCTAAACTTGGGTTCCACGTTATGTGCTACACCCCTGATATATGAAAAGCTTTTAATCCAAAACAGTAATGCAACTTACCGCAGCGTAAGCCACAGACACGTAGCGGGGCAGTTTTTCCTGAAATAACCCTAGAGAAGAAAACCAATGAGCAAAATCGGACAATCCTTCCGTTGCACTGCCGGGAGTTTTGTCGTTTTTAAGATTTTTTTGCCTAACTAGTGGCAGTTGAACTTTTTACAAACAGCCATAGTCAAAATCAAACAACTATGAATCGGAAGCTGTATCAAACAGTTATTGCAGTTAAGTTTATGCAAATAGAATAAGCAGTAAGGATGTACTCGTCGACACATTCTACTTGAAGCACCAAAGATGTTGCTCAGTTTCCGCTGCTAAGCCCAAAATGATAAGCCCAACATTCATGTGAAAGTATCCAGCCCTCACAGAGCCTAGGCAGTAATTGAAACGAACTTGCTGGGCTGTACAGGCATATCATAAAAATTAAATTAAAATTAATAGACGATCATAGGCTCATCGACGGACTGCCTTAACACTATACTCGATCGCCTCCTCTTTCGAGCCCCGTGAAAGATTATCCGCACAATTCGTTTTTGTGTCCCCTTATTGTGATTTCACAAGATTTTATTGTTTGAATTTTTTTTTTCAGAACTTGCTTGCATGTCTGATGGCCATACACCGTAGTTGAATCACTCTCGGGCTTCTTCCATATGAAGCATGACCAGCATTGTTTTGTGGTCTGTTAAATGTCACAAGGCGATTTCTTCGGTTCTAGAGCCCCATATCGTACGAATGGCTTCGGCATTTTTGCGCGGTCGGTCTTCAGCTGCATCCGTTCAAGTGAAAGGAACCTGATCCACACATCCAGACACAGGAGGCGGACGATCGGCCCTAAGTGACCAGCACGCCTACTCACACCGCGCCCTCTGATTTTATTTTCTTTTTCCTTTACCCTCACCCGCCTAAGTGCCCTTGGCTGGCTCCCTCCGTCCACCTCTCCCCTTGCGCGGCATCTTTCCTCACAGCCTTTCTTCAGGTTTTCCTCCAGTCCACTTGCCTACAGTTCACTGACATTCCTTCCACATTCATCTTTTCTAATGGCAAAGCATTAGAAAAAAAATGGCACAATGAAATGGTCATTTGGAAGTGCGCTTTTGCAGTACATGAAATGATGAAATTTCAGTATCCATACTAAGCCGGTTGGCCCCTTTGAGAAGCCCTGGTGCTGAGTGACACACGAAGGAAAAGGGGTAGCAATAACAGTTTGGAAGGTTCGCATGCTTTAGGGGTGGACTTCACAAAAGCATGCTATTTCATTTCTAGCGATTTCGCTCGCTCCAGTGTTGTCGCCCTGATTCTGTGATTCTGTAGTGACGCGCATGAACACAGGGGTCTGCGGCAACATGTGCCTGATCAGATAAAAGCACGCACGAAGTCGTTAGAGTACCTTTACCACTTTGGGGTCATGTGTGCAAGTGCACAATAAAAGAACACCACAGGCGGAATCCCCAACGGCATGTCTGCCTTGACGTCTCTGCACGTGTGTTCTAAGGATTACGTTCTTTCTATGATAGGACGGGCTGAAATAGAGAGACCTTTGTCCCACAGGGGGCGCAGTTAAGCTAGTTATAATGACGTTCCTTCTCTCTTTGTTTTTTTTTTTAGAGTTCCGACCTGAACATCGTGTTGCTCTCCTCGTTCGGAAAGAAGGAACGGAAAATTAAAAGAAACAAAAAGGAACCACAAACTTACGCACAAGCTTGGCAATCGCTCACAATAAGGACCCTAACTGGCAATTCTCCGTATCACTAATCGGCGCTTATCGCGAGGAAATGCTTGAGTGCAATTTCTCATTTGTGATTTTTTCAATTTTTACACGGCTTGGAGAGAACTCTACCGTGTCGGTTTGGGTCCGCTGGTGATAATGGCGCTGGCATATGATCACACGGCCGTCTACGCCACAGAATGGTGTGACGCGTGCACTGTCTTCGCGCGGTGTTGCAAAAGCTATAGGGACGAATAACTGCAGGTAAACAATTGCCAGTTCTCCACAGGGCAGTACCAAGGGACACCGCTGTAATTACTCATATTGTGGTACCTCTGCGCTTGTTAGCGGTAAGCTTCTGCATGGTCAGTCGAGCAACATAAGGCTAACAAAGGCAATTAAATGACGAAGCTTATAAACGTGCGCTAGTAGCACTGTTCCCAAGCAGCCATAATTATTAAATACGAATGTTAGGGTCTGCAGCCGATTAATACGACACTTACTGAAACAAGTAATTAGTAGATTACAGTTAGTTTCACTGCTCGCAGAGTTGACGTGGTCCAGATACTACGGACATGAACCTGCCACCACGAAGACCAGCAGACCGTGCTGGAGCCTGGAAATGACTTCGCCATTTCGGCACTACGTTAACGCTGTACGCACAGTTTCAAAAAGCCGAACCTCCGAGCTCTGTTCGGCTGCGAGAGGGCGCGATATTCGCAGCACGTGCATTCCTGGGTTGTTTATAACCTTGTAAAAATTAGCCATGGACGCCATATACATAGAATCGATCAGATTTCAGCCAACCCCTGAGAGGCTCGCCAGCTAATCGCACTAAGCATGCATTGCAGCAACGAGCTGAGCTAATCGAGTCGGAGACCGAGACCACAATGCGGTTATAACCTATGCATGGAAAAGTAAACAACTCTTGTCGAAATATGGTACGCAAAATTAAATTTACTGTGCGTCAGCCGCTCTGCCTTCGGCATGTCCAGAGCATGAAAAAGGCATGAATTGAAGGCTCGGCGGGACGGCGACGCTTACCCAGCCAGACGGTTAAGTAAAATAGCATGCAGTTGCCTCTACTGGTTGCCTCAGAATGCGTTTTGCGCACGCCAGGTAGTCTGCCATGCCCAATTGTGTTCGTGCCTTCGCCGTAGGTTCAGCGGCAACGAACGTGGGCACTGCTGAAAAGACCGTACGCATGAATGAACCGCAATATACTACATTTAAAGTGTCCTGGAGCGTGCATAGCCCACTAGCCGGCCGTCTGGTCGACATATAGTATACAAGTTCATGCGGACTGACACTTTAGCACACCGAGTGTTTGAAATTGTTCTATGCTTCCAAAAGCAGCGAAATGTACGTTGGTGCAAGTGGACGGCATATACGGCGGTGCACATTATTCACGTTACAAGGTACAAATAAAATACGATTGAATAACTAAGATGACAAAATGAAATTTTTATTTTTGGTTTCACGGAAAATTATCTTAGTGAGAAATTGAAGCCCGTGAATATTTTAAGTAAATTACTTTTTAAAAACTCCTAATCGCAAATGTGGTTCGTGATGTCGAACATGAAAAGCCAACCTTCGGACGCTGCTTAAGTTAACTTGTCCAAGTTGGAAATTCGTCAAAATGGCGTCAATGCATACGGTGCCGTCACGAAAACTGCGCCAACAACACTACGGCCGAAAAGACAGGAACGGCAGAAATGTTTCGTGTATTATACATTCTAGCGACGCCATTCGATCAAAGTGCAATGCGGGAAAACCAACCTAAGAAGTTTTCGAGACAAACGAGGTTGTAATTAAGTTACTGTAATGCAATATCACTACTTAAATTCGTCATGTCGGAATTTTGTAATGTAATAAATTATTTTTCTTGTGCAGTAATTTAGTAATGTAATTAACTCCTTTGGGGCAGTAATTTACAAGCAGAAGTTATTACCACCCGTTGGGAATTTAAGATAAACAACAGCTTTTTGTCTGGGCAAAGATTTGGTATTTGTGCATGACGAATGGGGCACCTCGACAGTAGGAACGGTGGGCACCAAAGGTTGGGCCAGAAGTGCACGTGTCGCCTGCATCGCCCAAGCAAAACAAGCCTGTGCTTGGGCCAACGAAGGGGCAGTGCGGGGCAGAGCCCAGAGTTGCCCGGTTACGTGCTCGTCACCACGAGGCGCAGGCTCTGGGCAGTGAGGCTGTGGGCTGGCACCCTCTCGTTTCTGTTCTCAACGCTGTGAAAACGACGACTGTTCGGCCATGCTCCACGGTTTGCTCCGTTTTGTTAAGATTATGTTATCTGTGAGGGTCCCTATCTATGGGAGAAAAGGGGTTGGAGATAGTTTGTGGAGATGGAGATTCGCGGGAAGACGTGAGATTATGTGGGGTGTTGTTTTGTGAGAAGATTTGGCTTCTCTTTTACTGTTTTAGTTCGGAGAGAGCTTAAGTATGACGGCAAGGCGCACAGTACAGTAGACCATTCATTATCGGATTTAAACGCTACTTAGCAAGTTACACGTTAGGTAACCCCACAGGGTGCCGCTGTCTGTTGAGCTGCCATAGTACCTACAAGTGAACCGGGCGATGATCTAACTCTTCATAATAAGAAACATGACGCATCGAAAGATTAACTTCCCCGCCGGACGAAGAGCAAACAGCTTTTTAGCGGCACGGAAGGCTGAAAAAGCTTTTATGCCCAACACATCATTTGCGTTTGCCTGCGTCCGCAAAGCGGCCATTCTTCCTTGATAACCAACAACGCTTTTGTCCAAGTGGGACAAAGTGGTGAAGTTTATTTGCTCCTGCAGTGAAATAAATCAAGAAATATCAATCAAGGCACACGTGTCCTATAGGTCCAGTAGATCAGGCGAGCGCACAGGGCTCGTGGAGAGCCCTGCACGATGAATTTCTGGGCACAATGAAGGAGTACACGACAGGACACGTGCGCCCACTGCCGCCTTCACGTGCGGGAAAGAAGGGAAGGGCCAGACTCCTCTTCTTTGCCGCCGCGGTGGCTCAGTGGTTATGGCGTTCGGCTGCTGACCCGAAAGACGCGGGTTCGTTGCCAGCCGCGGCGGTCGAATTTCGATGGAGGCGAAATTGAAGAGGCCCGTGTACTGTGCGATGTCAGTGCACGTTAAAGAACCCCAGGCGGTCGAAATTTCCGGAGCCCTTCACTACGGCGTCTCTCATAGCATGAATCGCCTTGGGACTTTAAACCCCCATAAATCAAACCAGACTGCTCTTCTCCTCCGACCTGCCCTGGACCCACTATGTCGGCACACTGTTTCTGCTTTTGACTTGTGCAAAAAGAAAGGAGAAATAATGAGTGTTGTAAATTGTGGTGAAAGCGAATTCGGGCCGCAAGAATTTGGTTCAGCTAGGGCCATATGCAAGTTTGATATTTACACTATACATTGCCTTATTTACACTTCCTTTACTGCGGCTGAGTCCTGCCAGCAGGCTGGAGAACTAACCGAAATCTGTAATACTTTCTTTGAAATTTCAACGGCCTAATCTCAACGGCATCAAATCTTGCACATCACTTTATATATCGCCTGTGTTCTACAAAAATAAATGTTTCCCCTGTACACCAGGCACCTGAAAATGTGCCTGCGACGGCTTCTCTGAGGCTTCTACCATACACCACTGGACGTCATAGAATGTCCCAGGCATTATCACTGGTGCTGTAGCAGCACGTCAGCGTGTTAGAAATGCTGCACTTCAATTTAGTGACGAGACTGGTGACCAAACGCGGCCGGCGGTCAAATTCGCGTTTCGCCCTGTTCACCACTTTTTTTTTTCGCCGTGCATTTGTGTAACGACTTTTCCTGCCACTGTGTCCGCTTTGAAGCAAAAGCGGTGCGTTTCCCAATTAGCTCCTGATCTATTTCCGTAAGCGTCTGAATCTTGGCAAAGCAACACATTTGTGTGTGTTCACATAAAATATTCCACGTTTGAGGAAAACAGAAACAAGAGACTTATGCAGGGCATCCTTTTTTCACACTGCCAAGGGAGCGAGCTTGACTCATCACGTGCAGGCTCTATTGGTTTATTTGCGGCGGGTACGTGCATAAAAAATGCAGAAATGCACGAAGGATTTTTTCGCATCGCTCTTAACGTGCGCGATGAATGGCACGTGTGTAAAATACAGAGACGTTTGTGCTGGTCCCGCAAATAAATGCAGTTCAACTTAAAATAAATCAGAAATCCAACAGATGGTAGCGGGATGCCAAGTGAATGCCTTCAAAGCAATGAAGTCTTTTTTTCAGTGAGCTCTACAAATGAGTTCTGCGGAAATGCGGGAGGTGGTGTCCTACAAACAGAAAACATCACCATCCATCCCCACGTTGATCGAAAGCTATAGAAATCGATTCGTGTGCCGGGACGCAATTTTGTACTTGAGACAAAAAAAAAGAAAATCACCCCACTGTTACTGGATAATCTGTCATTTTTTTACGAAATATGTTTTTGTGTCGTATGAACAACGAAAACAAAAGTATTGTTCATACTCCGCTTTGGGGGCAATATTTGGGGCGGCAGCTTTTTCGCGTGCACGTATTTCTGAAGAAAACGGGTGTTTTAATGTCTAATTGTTTATGTAAGCATGGCTGTTCAATGTGCAGCTTCCTTTCTCGCACGACATGCCATGCTTGCACACAAACCTTTCGTCGGTCGCAGCGTTCCAACACATGGCCACGGCTTTTCGTGGTAATGAATCCGCAGTTCAAAATTTATGGAACAGACCTCTAAGCAAAACCGCTGGAACCTAAATTGCAGATGTCAACCGCAACATTTTTTTTTATCACCTACTATAGTGCGGACTCGATGTGCTCAGTGTGTTGCTGGAATGAAGCCGCTGGTTCTTCTCCAATACGACCAGCTAGTTGGTGTTTCGTCGTCTTGAGCAGCACGATAACAGAGCACAAAAAGACAATCAGACAGCGCTCGTTTTTCTTCGTGTCTTTCTGTGCTGTGCCCTACGGCTGCTTAACACTAGTGAAAACCATAAACCTTCTTCGCGTTGCCAATTTATCTTACTCTTTTATATTGAGCACGTGAATGTTAATTTCGAGGCATACATATGTAGAGTGGGTACGAAGTCTTTGAAAAAGGGCGAATTTTTTTCTCTGGGTCAAAGTTCTCGTTTGTACCAGCGTTGCTTTTACACTATGCCAATAAAATTTAAATCAATTAATGCTTATTTCACGAGCATATTTATTGACGTCAGCCTGATTAAAGGCTACGGAACCAATCTATAAAACTACATGCGCATAAAACGCTTGCAGTGGCCCGAAAGCAAGTGGGGACAATTGTTAGCAAAGTGTACAAAGTTCTCTATGCTAAACACACTAATTTTGCGTGTACTTAAACTGAGGTTGCGAACCAATATAGTTCGTAGTGTGCTGAATCGCGAATAAAATTTTTTCATTGGCGCAGGGAGGCTGCGCATGGTATCTTTGCAGGAGTCGAATCACAAAAATGACGTGAATACCACGAGAGGCCTGTTCAAGTTACACCAAGACACTTCCAACACATTGTGTTCTCTGTACCCCGTTTTCGTGCTACTAATGCACTGCCTTTCCCATACATCAAAGGTCACCCAGTGGGTGAGTGCACCAGTGAGGACGCTGCCAGAGCAAAATCATCACTGGTACAGAATCTTAACTGTTAACTAGATTGGTTAACTCCTAGTGAACGCCATTGATAGCCGAGCAGCAGTCGCGGCACTCAGGCTGTCATATCTGTGTGACGCTCTCCAAGCAGGTTCCAAGACTGGAGGACATAACTGCGCATGGTTGCAACGTTATGAAGTATCCAAGACTGTCTTTCTCAGCCTTTGGAGGGGCACATGAAACTATCGATGTGCATTTTAAGTGGAAACAAGGCAGTGACTCATGCATTCGGTTCTTCCGCTGTATCTGTTTTTTTTTTGTTTCGAAGAAGATTTGAGTAACCACAAACCAGCGATTTAAAGGCTTGAGGGGAAAACTGCCTCTGGCGGAGAGCCCAAGTAGATAGCGCTGTTTCAACAAGATACTCATTTGCATCAAACGCGTGCGCAGATTCCACGAAATTTTAACTGATATGCGTAACACATTTATTGCCCTTGTTGCCACAGCCCGTCAGTAACGCCGGCGTTCGAACAGCATTTCTGAAAAAAAAAACATCAATAAGAGCAAGAACCAAGTTTGATCGATAAAGGGCTTTGAGGTTCTTAGAATTTGAGTACACTGCTGCTTGCCGAAAGTGTCCGGTGCAACATGAGCCCGCTTGCAGAGCAGGCTCATTTTGCTCCATAGAAAACGTCGTTCGTGTGACAACTGGCTGTGGTCAATGCACGCTCTTTGACCTTGGAAGGTCACAGGGAGCAGAAATGAATAAAGGGGCGAGGAGCGCGGAGGACGCATCTGGCGCTAATGGAGGCTCTCGGCTTGCGATTACCTTGACTTGGCGCAGAGGGAAGTGGCGTGGTCGGAGACGTGGCCGATTATTCCCGGCGGTCGCGGACCTGTCACGCTGCGCGTTTTCGCTCGGATCGTGCGGGTGCTTCGGACCAAACTGGCGACAGCGGCAGCAGCAGTCCCGGCAGAACGGGCAGCAGCGACGCGGGCGAACCAGGCGTGGCGGTTCGCCGTTTAACAGACGCAGTCCGCAGAGTGCTCAGCAGGGGCTGGCGTCACAGTACTCGTCATTCGGCGACCTCACGGCCGGACAGGCTCGGGCTGGGACATCGGAGCGCCATGATGGACGGGACACACGCAATTGGGGATAGCGGGATGCACCAGTCCCGAAACACTCGGCATCGGAAAATCCGCCATTCAAGTAAGAGGAGAGAAAAAAAA
The DNA here is from genome assembly GCF_052857255.1 of Amblyomma americanum. Classification (NCBI taxonomy): domain Eukaryota; kingdom Metazoa; phylum Arthropoda; class Arachnida; order Ixodida; family Ixodidae; genus Amblyomma; species Amblyomma americanum. The sequence goes on along the minus strand of NC_135497.1, from coordinate 546,186,565 downwards.
AACACTGCGAGAGTGTGGGGGAGGACAGCGCGCTGCGAGGGAAGAGAACAGCTCGGGAGATGATGCAGAGAGGAGGATTCACAACGCGAGAGAGGGGAAGAGTTGAGGGTGGACCCTTTCGTGCGCGCCGCGCAAAACGCCTCATTCGTGGCTGGGAAGGGAGGGAAAAAGTTCGCCACAGCACCGCCCCCTTCTCCTGTTTTCACTTGCCCTTTTACAAATTCGATGCCGTCATTGGTTCGCCTTGTGCCAGGCCGTCAGCCAATAGGAAGCCGTGGTGCCCAACGAGGGGAAGGAGAGGAAAAAAGGGTGCCGCTCGGCTTTCCCTCGACTGTCAGTGAATGTCGGTGCACGTGCTGTGAGTGCTCTGTTTGTATGTGTGCGCGGCTTGGGAAGAGCAACGTGAAGGGAAAAAAAGACTCCGAGCTTCGTCCCTCGTTGCCTGAAGCGCAAAGAAATAAGTAACAGCCGAACGGCCCCCCGCGTTTGTGCGGCTCGAGCCTCATACCTATAACGGCTGCAAAGCGCGCGAGCGGCGACTCCAGCAGCCCTGAATGTCACTGCAGTGACAGACTTTCATGCACTCTCTGCCACCACGAGGAGGCTTTGGTCTGTGTCATTTGCTGTGGTGGTAGAAAAATATGATATTAGCGCATGTAAACGTGGGAGCCCTTGCAACAAATAGCACAAAAACTCTACTACGTGTGTAATATGAGGTGAATTGTGCCAGAGCCAGCGTGATTTAAGCAGTCAGGTGATGAATGAGTTAACGAGGCGTAGCGGAATACGCAGAAATAAAAGAGCCTCAGGAGGAAACTTCAAGATTACGCGGGGCTCTTCGTTTTTCACTTTTATTTGTTTTCATACGGACGCTATATTTTTATCTCAAATTCAGGTACAAGTCTAGATATTCATTGATATATCCATCATTTCGGGCCATGTTTTGCAGGAATCATATCATTATATAACGTGCGGATTTTGGAGCGTTACGTAGCGTGCTCTACATCTGCCTACTATTGCCATAACGAATGCACCAAAAAAACTGTTCACAACATCAGATTCCACAATTATTTCGTAGCGTTCATACCCCCCCCCCCCCCCCCCCCCCCATGTGAAAACTTTCTCCTCTGTGCTAGACTTGACGGCCTGCCGTGAAAGCATTCAACACCACTGCGCAGCTGCTATTTTAAATACAGTTACCGGAGCATCCCGCAAAGAGCATGGGGAACTTTTGAAACACTCACAGCACTAACAAATCCTTTCAGTGCATGCGTTCTGCCCATTCCATCCTGCAGATAATTTTTCAAAGTTAATTATGAAATTAAGCAGCACCATGCATAACTCGGAGGTTAGCAGAGCACCTCCGCAACTTTTGGTGTGGTTCATTCAGCTTTGCGCACTGGGAAACTACATATTTTGGGAGAAGGCGAGTTGAACCCCATTCGGATGAAACTGGCTTGCAACCAAAAATGAGGGACCCCGATAAACATCCCTCAAGGAAAAGTTAGGAATGTTGTTATAAGGCGCGATCCAAATTTCAACGCGACCTGATTTTTACCCCGTGCTCTAGAGAAGCGGTGCGCATTAGCATGATACCTTTAAGCACGAAAAATAACAAGCCTCAGAGAAATCTGTGCATCTTGGCTTGAAGAACGCTTTTGTTTTGTTTGTAAAGAATCATTACATCATTTATTTTGCACTGAACACGCTGTCTGTAATTTAAGTTTTTTTTTTCATTTGTGAGAACAGTTTCAGTCACAGCGCTAACCGGGAAGACAAAAACACGTGCCGAAAGGCTTTCAGCGCACTCTTATCAGTGTGTGTGTGTGCTGACATTAACAAAGAGAGGAAGTCGATAATGGAAAAATAATTGCTCCCATCAATTTTGCAAGCGGGCGTTCCAACGGACTTCAGCTCGCATATGCAACTTCCGTATGCGTGTGCCTCCGTTCCAACAAGTCCCATTGTTGTAACTGAGGATGTATTTGGTAACGATATTTTCCCCCGTTCATTACGTTGCGCCAGCGCCATGGACATCACTGCACACCGCCTTTGCCGACCTGGTTCATGGGGCCATGAACTCCAGAGGCACACCTCGAATGGTCCCCAACGCAACGTGTGGTCCTGGCTGCAAAGATAACTCACTCCCAATATGCCCTTGGAACGCTCGCACCCGGGACTCGGTGTGGCTGAAAGCGAACCCCCTGAGCTCTAAACTTTTGACAAAGGCTGTACGTGGTGCTCACGTAACGCGTATACACGGCTGCCGTTGTACCATCTCAATCGCTTCTACTAAATGGCGTGAACAAACCTATTACTCGTATTATTACAAAATAATTGGTACATGTTTGTAATATATGACATGCATTTAAAACACCATTGTTACTGGTTTCAAATATTTTTTTATTGGATGCATTTGGTTGCAAAGTACATCCCTGTTTAAAAAAAAAAATATATATATATATATATTTACATTCACATTCGCTCACCGCAGCAGGCAACAGCTCCTCTGCCAAGCACACTGACCAAGGTCGATTGGTTCTGCCGCTAGCTACCAGCATTGGCTGGCCTGTGCAGGTTTGGGCAGCTCCCGACTTCGTTGCGTGCGGCTTCTCGCCTTTTTTCAGCGTGAGTATTAAGTGCTCGTTTTGGGCGTCCTTCTACACGTTCCCGTCAGCTACGTTTTTGCGCTTGTTTTTTTTTCTTTCAATGCCTGCCACAGTTCAAGGAGTAGGTTTCGGTTCGAGACGAAGAGCGCACAGCACGCGAAGAACTGACGCTCCGTCGGAAAGGGACGAAACGCGAACTTATCTTCTGACCTAAGTGTGCAACGGTTGGGTATTATAGTCACTCCTATATCCCTGGCTGCCAACAGAGACAAGAATGGTGTCTTATGACGCCTCTGCGGAAGGTGTGAGATGCGACTATCAGATGACTGCTAGCTAGTTTTCTCCGAACAACCTGTTTCATAGTGAATTCCGTTCATTTCCTTGCACCTGCAGTAGTACTGAATGATTTTTTTTTGTGTTGGCTGCCCTGAGTTCAATAATGCATAAGGAGAATTTGTGTTCCTGGTAACGAAAAGCTTTCATAAGCATGCAATCGGCATTGACTTGAAGTATACATATGCTTCATAGCCCTCAAAATGTTGGGCACTGCTTTCATATTAGAGAACTCTAAAACCATGCCTCTATCGAATACGGAGCGAATGATGCCTGGAACGTTTGCGGTGCTTACATGTTATTGAGTACTAAGATCAGCGACAAAAAATTTCGTCACTTAGAGTTTTAGTAGATGTTATCGTGATGCCCTCATATTACAAGAGATCCTAGAAGGCAGTGCTGTATATTACATGTGAAGGTCTTCTGTGATAAATCTTGCATGGTCACAAAATATTTCATTCTGTGTGCTAGGTACAGGGCAATCTTTAATGAGGTGAGTTATTTTTGTCTTCCTTCGTAATCTCCTTAGCAAGTGCACATTTCACGTTTCCTTTGACTGTAAGCACTTTATTCGCGTTCGATCATTCTTCCTTGCCTTTATCAATTTGTAAGCTCTTGATTTTGTGTTTCGTTTGGTCTGCGTAGCTTCTTCATTATATTGACGGAACTGTCTCTTCTCCATACGCCCTAAAAGCCAGCGTCAATTTCCCTGGAGGGCGCTTTTACAGCTCTCTTATGCCATTTCTGGCCAGCAGGCAACTAGCCAGTTCCCTGGACGTGAAAATTTTCAACTTGTTTAGTGGGTTTGTTCAGCAACTTTGTGCACCTATTGCGAGTTTCGTGTGTTGTGATTTTCAGCTGATAAACTTAGTATTTCTTTAAACATTGGTAATCATCATCATACCCCCTGACAATGTTCACTGCAGAAGAGAAGCCTCTCCTATATCTCTCCTTAACCCCGTTCTATGCCGGCTACGCCCACCCTATCCCCTCAAACTCATTAATTTTATCCGCCCACCTATCTTTCTGCCGGCCCCTGCTACGCTTGCCTTCTCTTGGAATCCAATCCGTTACTCTTGTGTACCAGAGGTTATCTTGCCTTCGCATTACTTGCCCTGCCCAGGCCCATTTCTTCCACGTGATTTCTACTATGATGTCATTAACCCGCGTTTGTTCTCTTACCCACTCTGCCCGCTTCCGGTCTCTTAACGTTACACCTATCATGTTTCTTGCCATGGCTCGCTGCACCGTCCTTAACTTAAGCTGAACCCTTTTCGTTAGCCTCCACGTTTCTGCCCCGTAGGTGAGTACCGGTAAGACACAGCTGTTGTACACTTTTCTCTTGAGGGAAATTGGTAAACTGCCATTCATGATCTGAGAGAACCGGCCATATGCGCTCCACCCCATCCTAATTTTTCTAGTTTTTTTACGCTCGTATAATCCCTATCTGCGGTCACTACCTGCCCTAAGTAGACGTATTCCCTTACCACTTGCAGCACCTGGCAACCAATTGTAAACTGCTGTTCTCTTTCGAGGCTGTTAAAGATTACTTTGGTTTTGTGCATACTAATTTTTATACCCACCGCTTCGCTGTGCCTGTCCAACTCATCGATCATGTTTTGCTGTTCTTCTCCTTAGTGCCTTAGCAAGGCAATGTCATCTGCGAATCGCTATATCCCCAGCGGCATAGCTAGCCGGTTCAATATTGGAAATGCATTGGCAAAGGCCGGTACTACAAATGACCAGAATGGTACCATTAATTTATAATATTGGGCCTATTACCTGCGCTGTGCGTATTCTCCATTAACTCTTATCCCCAACTGTTCTCATACCAGGCGTCTGAGTACCTCCTGTAAGCAGGCATTCGATAGCAGTTGTGACTCCCTGGCTGACACCTTTTCTTATTGGAATTTTATTGCTGACTTTATGGAGGACTATAGGGTAGCTGTGCACGCGCTATAGATATCTTCCAGTATTTTTACATGCGACTCTTCTACACCCTGATTCCGCAGTGCCTGCTGAAGTTTCGACTGAGTCTAATGCCTTCTCGTAACCTACAAAGGTTATATATGCGGGTTGATTGTTTTCTGAGCATTGCTGTATCACGTGATTGAGAGTGTAAATATCTCATACCCTTTACAAAAACCTACCTCATATTTTGGTTGACTAAAGTCTAAGGTTGTCCTGACTGTATATGCGATTACCTTAGTTGTGTAGAAGACAGGCATTAGCCTAGCCGCAGTGCCATTCCTCAGAGCGAGAGCCTGCTGACCCCGACAGACGAGGGACTGTGTTTCGCCTCCGCCTAAGCGCTGACCTAAGCCTCCGTTAGATTTGGCGGAGATTCGGTTTTCCTTTCTCGTAACGCCCTGTCTATCTGCAGCTGCACGCTACCGACCCCCCGCAATGCCCGAAGAGGCCAACCACCAAGCCGTACGGGTGGGCTCAGCAGTCCTCTGTTCCGGCTCCTTCCACCTGCAGGACCACGCCCTCTTCAGCGGGACTTGCGATGATGATGCTGAAGACTGACTCACACCATACGAACGGATGAGCAAATGTAACAAGTGGGACGATGCTACAAAGTTGAACAACTTCATCTTTTATTTGACCGGCTTTACCAACCTGTGGTTTCGAAACCACGAAGCAGACTTCACATGGCCAAATGTCAAGGCGAGCCCCACGGAAGTGTTCGAACGTCCTGTTGTACGAAAGCTATGCGCTGAACATCGCTTGCGCAAGCGTTCCCAGTTGGGTGAGACATTCCCAAGCTACACTGAAGATGTGGCCAACCGGAGCTCACGCGTTAATGCCCAGTCGTCCGAGGCTTACAAGATCAAGCGCTTTCTGAAAGGCATCAAGGATTCAGCCCCTGTCGTGAGATCGCACCGTTGCCGAAGGTGTCAGTCTCTGTCAGAGCTACGACGAGCTGCTCAAGCGCAGGCTCGTCAGTCGCCACCGCGCCTGTCGAGTCGCTTGCCGGCCTTTCAGCTGCACCCGACCACTCGGCGCTATTTGCATGAATTAAAGACTTCGTGTGAGAGGACGTTGCACGTCAGCTCTCGCTTTTGTCACCCGACTCCAGGCCATCTGCATACATGGTGCCCGAATTTCGCCATGTCACCAGCGAACCAATGGCTGAGGCCCCTCCACTGGTCCCTGCGGCCGCACCAGCACAGCTGCCCGCACCTGTCGCTGCGCCCCTGGTCTACGCCGCCGCACGGCCGAGGCCGCCTAACTACCACCCAACCTACAGTCCACCTCCAGCGTCTGTGCCTCAAGTTGCTCCAGTTCCGACGGTTTTTAATGCGAAAGCAATACTGCTCGAGGTTTCCGCTCTTGGCCGTCGTCCCGGAGAATCCACCATTGACCTTTAGCGTGACCTATTTGTGACGTCATGCCAGCTGTAGAAAAGCGGGGCCCCAACTCGGCTCGTCGCGATCGTCCCAGCGAATCCTCCACGCGCCGCTGCCGTGGGGGAGGCGCTCGCTCTACGTGACGTCATGCCAGCTGTGGGAAAGCGGCCCCCCAACTCGGCTCGTCACAGTCGTCCCAACGAATCCTCCACGGTATGTTGGATGATGTGTATAAGGTGAAGCTGCAACGATGTGCTGCGGCTAAGAAGCGGCGGCGTGCGGAAGAAACGGATGAACAGCGGGAACAACGTTTAGCTAAACGGCGTGCATATTATGCAGCCAGGCGAATGCGTTCAACATCTCTTGATCTGGGTGCATCTACAAGTATCATGCATGCTCTCAATGCTGACGCGACTTTGGCGACACCTGATCTGGAACGACAGAACGAAGCGAGGAAGAGACAACGCTCTCAAGAGACGCCAGAAGAACGCTCCGCACGACTCGAGAAACGTTGTAACAAAGATGCGGCTAGAAGTCGTGCCACGTCCCGGAATGACCCCAACTGCGGAACAGACCGCTTTGAGTTTAGGAGAGCGTCAGAATGAGACGAAACGAAGCTTTCGCAATTCAACTTGGGTTAACCAGAGCTAAACCACATCCAATTTTTTCCCACCGCTTCGACAATCCGGCAATTCCTGGCGTACTGGTGACAATCGGCCTATCTGTTACTGTTGCGGATTGCCTGGTAATGTGTCCTGACTTTGCTGTCGTCGGTTGCCAGTATCCCGAGTTGCCGGTTAGTGGCCTCCTCCAAGTCAATACTCAACGCCAGCCGAGCCGCCACAGAGTCGCCTTCTTTCATCTGATTGCACCGCCCTCTACACCCAGCGCTCACCTTCTCCGCGTCGCCGCTGCCTTTCTCCCATGCGCCGGCGCCCAGATCTTTCTCAAGAGGAAAACTGGATGCCGCATTCCCTGAAGCGAGAAATGCTCCGCCGGCGAAATGTCCAAGGCCTTAATTATTTCCCGCAAATCTGATCGCAGTTTTTGTAGAGGGTGTTTCTGTTCTGGCGCTTGTTGACGCCGGTGCTGCTGCTACTGCCATGGCTGCAGCCATTTGCCGCTCCTTGCTCTCAGTGACGAGCCCACTTCCTGGATTCTCGCTGCACACCGCAAGCGCGCACGCTATTGTTCCGTTAGCGCCGTGCACTGCTCGCTTCGTTATTCAGGACATTCTCTACGTAATTAAATTCACCAATTTGCCAACCTGTTCTCATGACATCACCTTGGGTTGTGACTTCCTGTCGCGCCATAACGCAGTCATTCATTGGGTTCGTGCTACACTAGAGCTCTTTGCACTTAGCGGTTCCTTGTCGACAGATGCCCCTTCTACTGCTCCCGCCAAAGTCGTCGTTAGCGAAGACACTGACCTGCTTAGGTTTTCATCTGCTCTTGTGCTCATCTCTTGTAACCTTGTTCGTCATGTCAACATGCTTTTTACACCATCGCCCGTCTCATGCGCCGCAACTACCTGCCCCTACCATACGCCGTACTCACCCTGTCAGCTGGTTTTACCACGTTGTTCGTAACCAATACGTTTACATGTGCTTCCTCTGTGCGTCGTGTTGAGTGCCTCGGTACCGTCCATCTCATTCATTTTATTCTCTATCAAGATGAGAATTACGACTCGCCGTCCCTCGACGTACATGCTCTGAGGCCGCCGATTCCAGCACTCTCCGCTTCGCCTACAGACGCTTTCATTCCCTCTATCGACGCCTCTCTTCCTGCACTCAACTTCTCGCGCTGCTTCATCAGTTTCGTTTCTCCTTCGATTCACACCAACCCGCTTTGACCCGCACGTCGACTGTCACCCATCACGTCGACACCGGTGGCCATGCCCCTCTGCGTGAGCGCCCGTATCGTGTCTGCGCCACTGAGCGCCAAGCTATTCAAGAAGAGATTGACACCGTTCTTCCGAGTGGCATGATTCAGGCCTCTAACGGTCCATGGGCCTCACCTGCGGTGCTCCTGGAGAAGAAAGATGGCTCTATTCATTTCTGCGTTGATTAGCGCCGCCTGAATCAGACCACGAGAAAGGATGTTTACCCTCTTCCTCATATTTTGTTGCTCTGGGCTGCCTACAAGGAGCGGAACTCTTCTCTTATCTCAGTGTACGCTATGGGTACTGGCAGGTCCCCATTGTACCCGACGATCTCCATAAAACCGCATTTGTGACCCCTGACAACCTGTAGGAATCTAACGTCATACCTTTCTGCCTCTGTAATAATCCGGCTACTTTCGAGCGCATGATAGACACCAGTCTGCGCGGCCTGAATTGGAGGTCGTGCCTCTGTTATCTGGACGACGTTGCGATCTTCTGCCCGACTTTGATGCTTATCTGTACCGGCTGAATCACGTCTTAACCTGCCTTACGGACGCCGGCTTTCAGGTCAACTTGAAAAGTGTCCCTTTGCTGCTCGTGAACTCGCGATTTTAGGCCACGTTATGTGAAAGGAGGGTGTCCGTCCCGATACCGCCAAATTTCGTGCTGTGACTGCATCTCCAAAACCTACTTCGATTAAGGAACTACGCAGCTTCGGGCTCATAATTTAGATGTTTTATCCGCTATTTTGCCGCCATTGTTGTGCCCCTTTAACTCAGCTTCTCGGCAGCAACGGGAATTTCTCGAGTTAGTCGCCTGCATGAGACGGCGCCTACAACCTTGCGCAGTCACCTCACGGCACCGCCGATCTAGTGCCACTCGACCCGAAAGCACCAACCGAAGTCCACACGGACGCCAGTAGCATTGGCCGGCGGGCTGCGCTCGCCCAGCGCAAGTCTGGAATCAAGGAATATGCAGTTTCTTACGCCAGCCGCGACTTCATGAAAACCGAACCTAACTATTTCGTGGCGGAGAAAGAGTACTTGGTGATTGTCTGGGCCCTTGGCAAGTTTTGACTTTTTCTATGGCTGTCCCTTTGACGTGGTCACGGACCAGCATGCCATGCCCACGGCATGCTGGCCCTTGCCGTAGTGAAGTTCAGGTTTCTTGAAGGTTATTATTCAGGTTCCTTGAAGAACAGCAAAAATAAAGCCAGTAGTAAGAGCAGTTTTTGCCTGAGCGCACATAAGAATCCTGCAAAACACGTTGGCTTGAGAGTGCATTGTAGCATCGACACTTTCCTCTCACTGAAATAGAGAGTGGGCGGCTTACTAGAGGCTTAACAGCCGCCGCGTTCTTACTAAGCATAAAGTACATAATAGAATTCTGGTAATACGAGACATATATAAATGAAATGGTTGGAGACACCAAATTTTTGGTTGGCGTGTTCTTCGTTTCAAACATCGCGTACTGCCCCAAGACGCGTGATGCGGGGTCGGTGATTGATATATACGCAGTAAATAATTTACTAACACATTGCTTGTAATGAGCTATTTCGGTTTCTCAGTGCCGGGGTGTATTACGACGTCACGTCCAGGGAAGAGCAGCAACTCTGGTCCCCTGGGCCCCAAAAGTTGTGACACACGGACTAATGCGTCGTCTGCTCTCGCACACACGCTGTGCATAGCAGCGCCCTTCGAAATACCGGCAGCTACGGCGACATGCTGAGCAAGAGGGCGAGGGACTCACCGAGTCCTGAAACCAAGCGGCTCGCTTGGGCCCATCTCACTCAGCATATACTGCGGGTGCCAACGTCGCTTATGCGCTGTATTTATCTTTGGCACACTACGCCGATGCTCAGTAGAGCTCTGTGCCGGTGGTCCGTAGCCGACAGCGCGTCAGTCGGCCGATCCCTTGGTCACATCACAGCGACACGATACATCACTGTCCGTACCGATCAATACCCGCCGCTGTCTTCATTTCGCTTCGGCCGCGCAGCCGCGCCTCGAGACTGCTCCGATTGCTGTGGATGTCGATTTAGATACCTTGGGTGCAGTTTTTCCTGCTGCTTGTTTAGCAAAGAGTCCGTGTATTCTACAGGATTCGGCATTTACCGCGCGAGTACGAAATTCCCCAAGAATATGCTCATCACAACGACTGCACCTCAGCGCTACTTTTGTTTACATTGCTGCCTATAGGCAGCAATGGCACGTTCGTTCAGGACCAAATGTAGAGCTACGTTGTACTTCAGATGAACAATCTCTTCTCTTCTGCGCCGTTTGTAAACTTACTTTTTTATGATGTACGATATCTGAACAAGAATCACCGATGAATGCAAGCGCCAGCCGGGGGGAGGGGGGGGGGGGGGGAAGGACGCTTCATAGCCAGATTGTCGACAACGTTTGTGTTCGGCGTTTCTCGCTCTTTATAGCTGCTTTTTCCGATGTTCCTAATGACGAAAATGGCAAAGGGCGCCCATTTGCAAAAATTAAAACGGCTTTATTTGCTGTCCACAAGCGTAGTCGACGAGTGCTGTCGGGAGCTGAAGCTTTAGTCCGCAGATTGGGTCACACCGCCTAGCAGTCGCTTCCCGATCAATGTGTGTGCTTCCTAAGATGTAGGCAGTCGTCGATTTGAGGTCACCGTTTGTCGATTTCAGGTTACCGTTGTCGAAACTATGTATACGCCGTATGATCATTTCCATTCGCTTAAAACTTTTAACCCGTTCTCCACAATCGCTAGGCCTACTCGTACTGCTGATGAGTATCGAAGGGGAGTAGTGTACTAATAATGATGAGTTTTTATTGCGCAAGGCCATTTGTGGCCAAACAGCGCCATGGCACAAGGCTTTTTTCTTATACTCAAGTTGGGGTCAAATACCCATTTCCCAAGCATTGCACCGTAAAGAAGCCGAGCACTAGGCAGGGGAGAGCTTGTGCGCATTGTATCACAGGTGGGTACCCGGTGGCACTGGGGATCGAACCCCGCACCTCCCGCATGCGAGGCGGATGCTCAAACGGTCACTAGGCCCCCGCTGCGGTCAAAGAATGTAGTAATAATAATACGGATAAAGTACAGACAAGAGAAACTAGTCAGGTCATCGTCTAATCGACGTGAAGGTTCCGCTCGGCTGCCGATGCTGGTGCCGGCTGTTGCGTCAGGGTCGGAATATATTTGCCAGTCAGCCCACCGAGGAGCCGACGCAGCGCTCGGCTAATGTGGCGCGTCGATGTTCATGGTACGTCACGTTACAGAGCTGCATGTGATGTCCCTACAATTGACTCCTATGTTCCCACGCCCCCTACATCGCCAACTCGCTTTAGCGATGGGTCTCGACCGTGAAATAGAGCATTTAGGGACTCTTTGGAGCTGAATTAAAGTATATTTTAGGCGTTTGTTGCAACCAATACTTCACCGTTGGTGACTTTACTTGCACAGTAAGCCCATAAAAAGCTTTTTATAACCTCAAAATTTGATGTATCAACCCACTTAATCTTTATTCCTTAAGTTAGGCTTACCTATACGGATGCTGTCAGGCACGATTAAATATAAACTTGGCAAAAATTATCTAGAAAAGAGATGGTTGAGGGAAGTTAAATGGTTATTTTGTAAACGCCGCCTTAACTAAAGTCCAGAACTTCGTGCTTTCGGTAAATGTTAAATAGAGATAGTTGCCTTCCGTAATGTTCACGGGTTTGGCGAACGGCTGACTTCTGCGGGGACTACAGCTTGCCAGAACCACTGAATGAAACACCCCGTTTCGTCACAATGTGTGGTCCGCATTCTAGCGGCGTCAAGCTGCCGTTAGTCAGCTGCCGGAGACTGCACGGCGACAAGCCAGCTGATGCGAAATCGATACAGTTTTCGAGACATTTCATTTCGGATACAACTATTTATCAAACGCATGAGCGCAGAAAGGCCACTCATTTGCAATTATGCTTTTTGACTTTACGTCATTAACTTGAAAAACATCTAGACCCATCATTTAATATTGACCAAATGGTCCGCGAAGTTCATACTGTCATTCTGCTTACCGCATTAATTTTCTGCAACTTCGGATACCGTGAAAGCCCGAGAATTCGATGCCAGATACATTTGAAATTCACGCAGTAAACTTCTTTTTTCCTTTTCCTCTCTTCAACACTGGCTGATCACCAACAGGACAACAAGCGCTCCTTGTTGCAGCCTCAAGTGAAGTTGTTTTCCTCCAGAAAGTCAAAAACGATAGCACGTGAAGTTCATTACATATGCTCTCAAATGCAAAATAAGAAAACAGCACTATTGCAAGGCGAAGAGTGTGAAGAGTGTTCTCTTCGCATTTTGTTCTCTTCGAGTGTTCTCTTCGCAACCCAGATCATAGCACATACTCTCAACGCTCAATGTCCACCTCCGTTCATTCGACATTGCCTTGCGGATCCGACATTTCCAGCCGAGGCAAAATTCTTCCTTGCATCTATCGATCCGACACGTTTGTGGTGGGTTGGAAGGGGCCCTGCAGTATCGCACCTATCCTGCACATTTTGTAACTTTTTTCCCTCTCACAGAATGCAGCCTTGGGGTATTATCGCAATTGTACCTTCTCTATCAGGAGTTTAACTTTATGCAGTCGTAAAAAGTGTGCTTACCTGTCATTTATATTGTACCAATAGCAGCTGAAAATTAGTTATAGGGGCTAGCCATTTCGTCCCTTGTTGAGTCACAGACTCACTTGTAATGTGAGCGCGAAAGAGTCAGTTCAATAGAAAGTTATAAATAACTAACATGCTAAGCTTATTCGACGTACTTTTTGCCCCGTATATGCTAGGTGTCCCAGTTAAAAGTAAGAAAGCTATTAAAAAACACACATTCTCCTATAAGAGTGAAACCATCTGAGCGCAGTTGAGAGTCGTGTGGCCTAATCTGCAGTATTTCTTTTTAGTTCTGCAAAGTTAATGTTTTAGTGAAGACTAGTAAGCTAAGGTTTTGAAATATTGGCTCTGCGAAAAAAGCGTGTATTAGGAAGTTGCAGATCGCCTTTCAAAAGAAAGCAGCAGAAAGCAACAAGGTGGGAATTGCACAGAATATTTTAGCGGCGTAAAAATAAGGCCCGCCGACGAATTAGCAACTGCTTGCGCATATCCTGGTGTGTAACGTAGAGACAGGAAGAAGGCAGAGTGGATCAGGGAACGAACTCTAGTTAATGACATACTAGTCGAAATCAGGTGGAATAAATGTGCTTGGGTGGGCATGTAATGCGAAGGGAAGATAACCGATGGTCGTTAAGGGTAACGGAGTGAATTGAAAGAGAAGGCAAGCGTAGCAGGGGGGCAGCAGGAAGTTAAAAGATGCGGATGAGGTTAAGAAGCTTGCAGGGCTAGGATGGCCGCAGACGGCCCAGGACAGGGTTGAATGGAGAGTTATGGCAGACGCCTTTGCCCTGCAGAGGGCGCAGTCAGGTTGATGATGACCATGGGGCACACTCAAATCCATGTCGGGCAGAGCACTCGGGAGATGAGCGGATTTTGTAGTTATTGGGGCGCTGAACTAACATCGCTGTGACGTGGTAGTTTTGTACTGCGCAGGCCTTATACTGCTGCCAGTAAAAGTATCTAGGTAATGGGTACCTCGTTGTAGATATTTCAGTCAGCTGTTTTTCAAAATGATCTCTAACTTATTCACACCCCGTTTTTGGAGGAAATTTTAACAAAGTCATTTAAATATTTGTTACTAATGAATTAACTTTGCATAACGAAATAAAATGCTGCATATATACGGGGCCTTACGGGTCTCAACAGCACTCTGTTGGTTTCACTCGCCTAGCACGCTCGGCCTTTTTTAAATGCTTGGTTACGTTTTGCTGGGACTCGAGGTGTGTATATGTAAAAAAGATATATTCACTTTGAAAAGCACAAAAACAATCATTGCAGCTATTCATCTCAAACCATGACGACATGGATATGTATGACGTGAAAGCGAAGTGCAAGCCGATTCATGAGTTTAAAAAATTTATGTATGTCGCCCATCGCGTTTATTTTGATAATGCGGCTATATATGCGGGGGTTCGCCAGCGGCCACACGTAGACTTTGGCATTTTTGCACCAAGAAAACCTGCATGCTCACACTTACACGCACGCACACTTTAATGAAACTTCTTAAATGAAAATTTACAACACACACACATGCACACACGAATGAGACGTCATTGTGTGCCACTTTTGCGTGTTGTGTAGTACCTAAGCAGATATTACATGGGCGAGAAAATGACTCAGTTCCTATAATTAAAATATATCGAATGTTTGAACCCTTTCGGACTTTTCACGGTATGATGTTGACGTCCTTCGGCTGAAGTGGCTTTAGACGCAGCTTTTTTAGCCCTTATTTAATAGAGGTCGGAGGATGTTATTTTTAGCGCTCGTCGATGATCCTCGACCTGTCCATATTTCATTTAATATAAACTTTACGAATGCTTTACAAAACCGTTTCACGAAGCTAGTTGCGGTGTCAGTTAGCCTAGCGTTGCTGAAGCCCCAGCGGGGTCTTTTTTTCGAAAGTTGTGCTAAAGGATCTGATTTATTTATTTATCTACTTAGTTATTTGTTTACTTTTTTCATTTATTTGTATTGTACCATAAGGCCCAAAGGCATTACAGAGGGAAGGGGGTTGCACGGAATAAAAATTTGACAGAGCTAAGCTTACCGGCTTAGCACATTATTCAATGAAACCTGGTTGGAATTGGCTGCTTTTCCAGCAGGTAAGGTCGCTCTGGGGCAAGCATGTAGCGAAGAAGGTATTGCTGCAGAAAGCTTATTTGCAGACATTTTCTACGCAGGAGATGCCAACCTGACACACAAATAGCTACTTGGATTTGCTTCACTGTTTCGCGCATGTTGAGCTACTTGGCTTCACTTCTCTTTTCGAGCATGTTTCGAGGCTTTGGCCTGTTTTGAGCACGTTTAGGCACTTGGCTTATAGCCTCTCTGTTTCAAACTAGTATGGCCACTGGATTTCGCCGCTTTATGAGCCAGCACCGCTTCTAGCGGTGCGCTATTGCGCGTTCAGCTCAGATATCAACACGCTTTCGACTTTCCCGTCAGAATGGAGGACATCAACTTTCGCCGGCATGGTGAATCTACGAGCATCCCACGGCGCACACTTTTCGTGATCATCTCTCGTGGGCTCCTCTTTTTCGCACCTAACCAGCGCAGCACTAAACTCCACAGCTGCGTCTTTTGAGGAAAGGAAATGGGGAAGTGACTGTCCCATATCTTGGTGGACACTTTAACCGCAGCCACAGCAGGCGTGGCGAGGACGACCGGGAGGAAAAGAAAGACGCACAACAGCTCCGCCGAAGGGAGGGAGTGTAGGCAAGAATGTGGGAGTGAAAGAAGAGCGACAGGGCTTCTGGGGATTGCCGAGACTGCGGCGGAGCCCTCCGCAACCTCACTTCTTTCCCCAGTCGTTCTTTCGCCCCCTCCTTGATCCTTTTCCTCACGGCGTTTTTCTACGCCTTTTGAAAGCTTCAGGGCTGAGTCGGACTAACGTTGACAGCGCTGAAATTGCATACGCTTTTGCAGTGTCGCTTTATAGATGGTGTTACAGTTATGCGCATTTGGCAAAGCTAACTTCGGAGATAACGTGAACGAACATTTAGAATAAACGGCAAACAGCATTTTTTGAAACTCGTTGAAGCAACATCTCACGCATGTAGCGGGTCCTAGAGGAAAGCCTCGAGGCTTTCGAAGTACGCCGCTCTATGGTAGGTGCCTGAAACTGACGGCGTTTCGCTAGTCTGGCAAAATAGTAGCATTGGGCTCTGCTCGCCACGCTGGGTCAGTGGGTAAGGCGCTCAGCTGCTGAGCTGGCGTACCCGGGTTCAAACCTGACCGCGGCGGCCGCGTTTTGATGAAGGCGAAATACGCCCGTATGCTTTCACTCTGTCCAATCGACGGATGAGCGTGAACGGCGGGAGTGAGAGGCGTGGTTAGAGAAAGGAATGGCGCCGTTACTGTCTCTCTTACGGCGGACACCTCAACCTCAAAAGGGTCACGCGTTACGGCTGCCGTTGTACCTCTTAAATGGCTTATACAACGCTATTACAGCTTCCAATCTAAAAAAACAAATAATATAATATAGTGAATGTCATTAATACAGAAATTCAACTTTCTCCAGAATGGACAAAGTTAGATAGTGCATCGCGAAAACGTAAATTATCTCGGCTACTGATCCCGAGTTCCCGGGTTCGAACCCGACAGCGGCGGCTGCTTTTCGATGGAGGCGAAACGTGTGCTGTGCGATGTCAGTGCACGTTAAAGATCCCCAGGTGGTCGAAATTATTCCGGAGCTCTTCACTACGGCACCTCTTTCTTCCTTACTTCTTTCACTCTCTCCTTTATCTCTTTCCTTACGGTGCGGTTCAGGTGTCCACCGATACAGTGAGACAGATATTGCGCCATTTCCTTTCCCAAAACACCAATTTTAAATTTTCCTTTTTCAGTGGCTGCAATATTCGGGGATGGCGGTTTCAATGAACAGAAGCCAGGGGATAAGGTGGGTATGTATGTGGCATTTTGCTACCTGTTGCGTTTAGGCAGCAGATAACTTCAGCAGACAAGTGCGGTAAGTAAATCACCCTCTTAAGTTTTTGTTAAAAGCAAAAAGGAAGTGCCATCATTTAGTGTGCTGGCCTCCAAAGCAGGCCAGTAGTCATTCCTGAAGAGGAGCTACACTTTATCTTAGAACGGCGGCATTTTTTATTTAGATATTTAGAACAGCCCTTTTCCCACCCCTTTGAAATGTACAGCCATGTAAACAGTGACGGACAGCTAGTTAGCCGATGCAGTCGAGTGTAAACACCCAGGTTTGAGCAGCGCTTGTCCGCTTTACAAGCGTTTCATAAGTCTTTAAGAGAGGCTTTGTGTTTTGAGGTTATCAACAATTTTTTAAAAATCTTTAGCTCTCCATAGAAACATTTACAAATAATGCCTCTCGTCATCTAAAAATTATTCGAAAACTCTCATCTGACATAACCTTTCTCCGCTGTGCGGTTGTTAGTTTTGGGTTAAGCGAAGAACAATTATTTATTCTGACTTAATTGCCAGTGTTATTCACATATATAATCACTTTGCCGTATCGAATGGTCACTATGTATAGTGTAACATAAGTAGTGGCATTCAATTTGATTGGTTTCACTAGTGTGGAAGACTGGATTTGCCAGCACTAATTTTACCGGTGTATTATCAACCATTATAAGGCACTGCTTCGGGGAATAGAGTTACTGGGGATGAGTGGAGCCCTGCCTAACAGTACAGAATGATTAGTGCCCATAACGTCGCAAGCGCGATCCGAGAACAGTATGGCTGCACGAGACGCTGGGCGTGCACGAGCGGAAGCACCTGTCTATTTTTTGTGGGGCCTGCTTGAAAGCCCAACCCTTGCAAGAGTTACACTTTAAAGAGCTCAGTACATAGCTGGAAGTGTGTTCCAAATACGAATAGATGAAGCACTGTTCCACATAAAAGCGCTTAATTTAACTAGGACGTTGTCTCACATATTTTACCTATTTATGTAGCTGGAACGCAGTTCCATATATTGAAGTGGAACTTTATAAAAACTGCACATAAGTTCCAATTACTAAACTGAACCTCGGTGGAACCAGATAAAGAGTATATACGCCGTTTAATTTTTGCACAGAGGCAACTATGATACCACAACGCACCCATGTGCTTCGGAGCGCTGTTCATTAGTTGTCCGAAAAAATTGAGACACAAATTGAGCGCGGCGTCTAAGAACGAAGCGGAAGCTTCTGTCCAATTTCCCTAAAAAAGAACACAGCTGCAGCCATCGAGAAAGCCGTCGCTATACGAATAATACCACATGAGTGTTCGGTCTTGAGGAATTCACTCCTCTAGCAAGGTGAAAACCGTTTTTTTCGTGCCTATAGGAAATAACCTCCCTTTTGTATCACCGTCTTCAACTACGTGCGCTGCTGGTGTAGTCGTGTGCCGTTAGTTTGAAAATCTGTGATCGAAACCCGCGATGCGTATTTCCAAGCAGCAGCACCTACCGTCGTATCGGGAAGACCCACTGCCCCGGCTATGTTTAAGAACGCGCTTAATGACATGGCGCTTGCGATCCCTTGTCCACCACTATGGATGGAGCCTCCGGTGCCAGTCTCCGGAATCATACGCTGCAATAAATACGAGCTGCTGAGAGTTGGCGCACTCACCTTTGTATTTCCAGCACGACGTGCCTACTGAGACTTTCGATGCACATGTTGAGATTCGCTGGAGTTAGAAAATGAGGAGATTCGAAAGTGCGGGAGCCGAGGGCGAGACCAAACTGGGTGCGAGATGAGCGTGCGTTCCGCCGCGAGGAGTGTGGAGCGGGCGCCAACTGCCCAATGGAACCCGCGGTGTTGTCAGCAGTTGTCCATTGCGTGCTGCCGGCAGCTGAAAACACCCGGACACACAGACACAATCACATACATAGGCATTCACAAAAGAACTCGGCGCCAAGCGAGACCGTTATCGCTGCACCAATCCTATCACATTTCGCTGCACCGTTTCGTTGTCGGTTTCTCTCGCTCGATGCCTGCACAGGGATGTTATCTGCGGCTCAGCAGCTGCCCGTGTGCGCTTGCAGCCTGCCACTGCTTCGGAAGGACTACCTCCATGCATTCTTTGCAGGGAAAGTGAAGTCAGGTTAGGTTAACATCACCTGATAGCAAGTGTGTCATTTTTACCAAAAACAACGCTTTCATGAATCAGGGAATTGGGAAAAAGCGTTGTACACGTGACGCCGCCACTGGAATATTCGTATGGCAGCGACGAGTGCCGTATTCATGAGCTTTCTGGATGAAGTCCGCTTCGCAGTTTCGAAGGGCAATTGGTGTAGAAGCGCACGGAAAGCAGCGCGGCAAGCATAGGCGACAATGCGAACAGTCTCGTAATATAAAAAGCGCAAAAAAGACGGCGCGAGGAAAGGTTAGTTGAAAACACCAGGGATGAATCTTTCGCTTCGCGTTCTGTGCACTGAGGCTGAGTGCGGTCGTTGTGCGCAGCAATTTCAAAACCGGAAGCTCTCGACGACATTTACGCTTTGTGCACTTGCTACGCAACCGGTGAAGCCTTTTCATTCTCCCTTCATCCGTCTAATTGGCTACATGTGTGTAGGCTGTGGGCGTTATATATATATATATATATATATATATATATATATATATATATATATATATATATATATATATATATATATATATATATATATATATACACTCCGCACGCGGGGCGTTAGAGTATATATATATATATATATATATATATAGTATAGAAAGATAAACGTATTTGGTTGCTAGAGGCAAACATTCAAAGTTGAAAACGCTTCATTTAGCCATAGATTTATTTTGAGTCGACGTTTCGGACAGAGCCTGTCCTTTCTCAAGACTTAGGTTACAGGGGTCTTCTTCCTCTTCTTAAGGAGTTGGCACTGGCACACATGTACGACACATGAACAAAAGAAACAAACGGAGGCAAAGAATACTAGAAAAGGCACAGATAGAAAGGGAAAAAAGGGGGAACAAATAAAAAAGAAAAACGTGCTGTCCCCCGCCGCCCACCCCGCAGCCGCAGGGAGCCGACCCGAACTTCCTATAGGACTAATACAGTTAACCTACGGCGCTCAGTCTCTAGCGGCTGCGGAGCAACTGACCAAAGCGGCGGTCAGACCTGTGACGCAGCGCACGGTGCTTGGAATCCTAACTCCGGACAGGCCTTCATTAAAAACTGAACTTAGCAACATTGAACGCTAGAACCTTATCTAGTGAGGCTAGCTTAGCAGTGGTGTTCGAGTGTCTAGCGCGTATTACATTGGATGTCATAGGGCTTAGTGATGTTAGGACAGGTGAGGCGTGTATACAATGCTGAGGGGGCGGTCATGTACCGTGCTATTGCGGATTAGTGGATAGATGATAAGTAGGTGAGGGTTTTATGATCAATCTGGGTATAGCTGGCAACACAGAAAAATTCTATAATATTAATAACAGGGTCGCAGTTATCGTACTTTGGCTAAGAAGCGCAAACTGAAGGTGGTACAGGCTTACGAGCCTACATCCAGGCATGAAGACCGAATCTTGATAGCTTCTATGAAGACATGGAATCAGCAATAAGCAAAATATGTACACATTACGCTGCGCTGATGGGTGACTTCAATTCCAAGGTAGAAAAGAAGCAGGCTGGCGACCAGGCGGTAGGCGACTATGAGATAGGTTCTAGGAATAGGAGGTGGGATACATTAAAGTTCGCACAAAGGAATGATTTACGCATATGAATAACGTCTTCCGTAAACTAGAAAAAAGAAGTGGACGTGGAAGAGCCACAGTTTTGAGACTGAAAACGAAATAGTCTTCGTGCTATGCGCTGACCTTGGGATTATGCAGAATGTGGAGGTCGTCGGTAAGGTGCGTTGTAGCGGCCACAGAATGGTAAGGTCTCGAATTAGCTTAAACTTGAAGAGGGAACGGAAACAACTAGTGAAGGAGAGCTCATTAACAAGTTAGCGGTATGAGAGAATGTAGAGGGATTCAAAATATCGCTTTAGTGCAGATATTGGGCTTTAACTGAGGACGACGACCTTAATGATTAAGCTATAAACGATAATCTCTCAGCTATGGTTACAGAGTGTGAACCACAGGTAAGCGGTAAAATGGTTCGGCAGGATACTGGAAAGCTCTCTCCGGAGACGAAAGATCTGATTGAAAAACACCAAAGCATGGGGGCGTCTAACCAGACAGACAGAACAGAACAGAGCCAACGAAGTTCATAAATAAGCGCAAGGGTAACCGACATAAGGAAGTTTAATATGGAGAGAATCGAGCACGTTCTAAAGAACGGAGGTAGCCTAATAGCGGTGAAGAGGAAACTAGGCATATACAAAGTCAGGTGTACGCGTTAACAGAGAAAGAGGACCATGTAATTATCAGCGTGGATAAGACAGTTAAGACATACGAAGAGTTCTACGGAAACCTATACAGTAGCCGATCTAATAAGGACATAAATGAGAGAGTCAGTATAACACAGAAATGGGGTATCCTTCCAAAAACGAAAGAAGAAGTTAAGAAAGCATTAGGAGCAATGTAAAGATGGAAAGCAGCTAGCGAGGAGCAGGTAAACGCGGATCTTTTGAAGGACGGGAGGCAGATTGTGCTTGAAAAAGCAGCCGCCATGTATACGAAATGCCTTATCACCCAGAGCGTAGCAGAAGCTTGGAAGAACGCTAACATTATCTTAATCCATAAGAAAGGAGACGCCAAGGACTTTGAAAATTACAGACCGATTAGCTTACTGTACATTGCTTATAAGCCATTGACTAAGGTAATCGAGAATAGGGTAGGAACAGCCTTAGATTTCAATAAACCAAATGATCAGGCAGGCCTTCGTAATGGATACTCGACAATAGACCATATTCACACGGACAATCAGGGGATAGGAAAATGTGCAGAATATAACCAGGCACTATATATAGCCTTTATAGATTGTGGGAAACGTCAGCAGTATACAGCCGTGGTGGAATGAGGGTGTAGATGAGCCTTGTGTATAAAATACTAGAATATATTTAAAACTTCTGCACGGCTACCATAGTCCTGCATGAAATCAGCAATATAATTCTAATAATGAAGGGTGTCAGGTAGCAAGACACGATCTAGCCAATACTACTCACCGCCTGCTTGCAAGAGGTGTTCAGAGGACTGGATTGGGAACCGTTGGGGATTACAGTAAATTGAGAATGCCTAATTATTAATCTGTGATTCGCTGATAACATTGCCTTGCTAAGTCAGTCAGGAGATGAACTGCAAACCATGATCTATTTGTAAGGCAGATCAGAACGGTGGGTCTAAAAACTTTTATGCAGAAAACCAAGGTAATGTTCAACAGTCTCGGACGGGAACAGCAGTTTACAATTGCTAGCGAGGTGCTGGAAGTCGTAAGGGTATATGTCTACTTAGGGACTTAGGGCAGGCAGTGACCGGAGATCGGAATCACAAGAGCGAAATAATTAACTGTAAGAATAAGAACAGGGTGGAGTGCATATGGTAGGTTCTCTCACATCATGAATGGCAGTTTATCAACATCTTACCGGTGTTCACCTATTTAAAGGCTTACAAAAAAGGCTCAACTTAAATTGAGCACCACGCGACAAGCCATGGGATAGAAAATGAGAATTGTAACATTAAGAGACAGGAAGAGGGCATAGTGGGTCAGCGAACAAACGCGAGTTATTACATTCTAGTCGAAATCAAGATCAAGAGGAAGGAAATGGGCGTGGGCAGGACATGCAACATGAAGGCAAGATAAGCGATGTTCGTTAAGGATAACGGACTGGATTTGAAGAGACAGCAAGCGTTGCAGGGGCGGTGGAAAGTTAGGTGGGCGGATGAGATTACGCAGTTTGCGGGGATAGGATGGGCGCAGCTGGCACAGGCCAGGGTTAATTGTTGAGATATGGGAGATACCTTTGCCCTGCAGTGGTTGTAGTCGGGCTGATAATGATGATGAGTTACAGCGTAACAACACAAAGTAAACATGGGAAGAGAAAACCTCAGGGTGATTGCCAACGTTTCGACAAGAGAAGTAGTCTTCGTCTAAGGAAGTGTTCATAATTGGCGAGTTTTAAACAGGGCCTTATCTCCGACTGGGAAAGACTGGTCAGGGGGTACGGGGGTGGACTGTGGGAAGGGTGTTAGGATGTGGGGGGGGGGGATGAACTTATAATTCCTGTACAAGCAGGATGGTATTAAAGAAGATTCGCTTGGTGACCTGCGAGACTATGATAAAGAAATACAAATGCTGAGAAGAAAGGAATGCGAGGGGGGGGGGGGGGTGAGCGGTAGCGAACGTGGGCTTCAAAGGCTCCGTGTCCAGGCATGAGGAATGGGGAGCTCCGGCAGGTGGCATGGTATAACTGGTTGGGATGACCTAGAAAAACTAGGAGAAAGCAAGTGAGCAGCAAAGCAGAAGGACATAAAGGGAAGCAAAAAAAAAAGAAAAATAGGAAGGCGGTTTAGGATTGCTAAGCATGAAATATTATACGAAATCACAATCTGTCGCTGCTGGACACCACCGCCATGCACCGGAAAGCGCGAATGGGGTGCTCACTGATCCAGGGAGCAAGTTATGCGCGCCTTCAAATTTGTAATCGTCAATGCCGCGTTTCTCCAGTGCCGTGTTTCCGCAGCAATGTTGGCAGCGCCAACGTTTGCAGTGCACAACTCTGTGTCTATCGCCACATAGCTCAAAGCACGAATACTGGTATTAGTAGATGAAGATGATGTGTAATGCACGGTGCGAGTGTGTGGTGCAGTTTAACACGAGGCGTGATCGGCTGTGGCGATAGCATAGTGCTTTCGTGGAGTGGCCAGCGAAGCTGATCTGTTCGCGCTGCCGGGGGTTCAACCTCTGTTTCGGCAATATTGATTTTATTTATTTATGGTATGCACAAAGTGATCCTCATGGCCAAGTATGACACAAACTGAAGTAATGCTTTCGCGCTAAAATATAACGGGGTTCGCAGAAAGAGCGAAAGGAAAGTGTGTGTGTGTGGGGGGGGGGGGGGGGGGTTCAAAAGCCCAGGGTCCCCGGGAAATGATAGCAGGATGTACAGAACATAGGGTAAAAATAGTTTAGCACAGCCGACAATTAAAAACAATGAAAAAATTACAAAAGAAAGGGGAAGATGGAGGAAAGATCGTGGGGAAGGTAGAGTGAAAGAAGCAATATACAGGCAATTCCAAGTAAAGAGATCGAGGTGTAATGCGTCTTTCTCTTGAGGTGTTATTTTTGCGCTGAACAGATGCAAGACTTTTTAAAGAATTACGTGAGGGCCGAAATATACCTGAGAGATTTCAAGGGAAGGGAAATGAGGGGCTCGTTATCACATACATATGACGGAACCCAACAGCCACCGCAAACGAAGAGCAGGAGCTGCTATCGTTCCTCATACGGGAGATTACAAATTTCGTTTGGAGATGTTAATCCCTGTTGGTTGTAAGGTTCATGTTTACTGGATTAGGAATACCTCTCTGCATTTTCTATACCTTACATAATTGAAGCCTTAATGAAGAATGAATGCTTTAAGTTTACTGAAGTTGTCGCCACGTTGATTAAAATGTTCCGATACTGCTTTCTTGACGTTGCTTCTTCTGTAAGCACGATGGCCAATTAGTCTAACGCTCACTGATTTTTCGTTTTTTTCTGACAGGAGGATCATTGAAGCGTGTAGACAACAAGGCTAGTTTTTACATCGAAGGCGAACTTGCTTGCCGCGCTTCTAACAATGATGTCGATTTCCTAACGCCCTTCTTGTCATCCTAACATGCTTCTGCGATCTCACCCCCTGCCGCTCACCGGGATTTTTTCCATTTAAACACCTCCAGTGACGAAAGCTTTGTTCAGATAATGTTGTCGAAATAAGCACGCTGAGGCTCGGCTCTCTCTTGTTCACTTTGTGCTGTCAAGAAACCCATCTCTAGTTACTCTCTACTCTACTTAATTTACTTCGTAGTAGTCAACAATGAAGCCATAATCGAGTAAAAGTGATAATCGACAGCACAGTGAACCGTCTGATGATAGATGTGCCTGGTGTTTTTCACTCAAATGTGGTGTTGAATGAAATGCGTTAGAGCGCGATTCCTGATCTCATGCTTTTAAGGATCCCTCGAAGCTCACGTGCACAGTTCATGACAACACACTGCGCACAGAAGGCCGCACGCTCGAGTTAGCATTTTCGATGTATGCCTGAGTGAGCGCGATCAGCAGTTTGTTGCGCAGTCTGCGGCTGCGTTGCATAACACAACGTAGGTTCTTTCGTACCACGGAGCCTATTTATACCATTCTCGCGCGTTGCAACATGACGCAGACGCACGCGATGCAGCAGAGAGCCCCACAAAAGTAGTGGGAAGCTAAGGTGGCCTGAACTTGCACCTTACCACAGCGACCGCTGATCTGTTGACCGCTAGTTTTCGGTCGCGTTTCTGGTGTTTGGAAGTTACACTCCTGATTGGTCGAAGAGCTTCACTGGAAATAACTGATAGGAATGGCGTCCCAGCAATTCATTATTAGGAGGCGCTCTGCATGTGGAATGGTGTTTCGAGACTTTGTGGTTTTCTCAGCAACACAGGCAGTTTTTGGCGAAGTTGGTTTTCCGAAGAACTGTCTATCTCACTTGCTTAGTGTCCCTTCAATGAGCACATGAGTCTTCACGAAATAACGAGCAGTGGGGCAGAGGTTTCCACTCTCCCGCTGTCTGTGAGCATCGCGATTAAACAGTTTTCCAGCTGCATGGCGGACGTGTTATCTGAATCATTATCGATTATCGCCGTCTTTCATTTCCGGCATGCCGATATTTATGGCGCAGTATCATCATCCACTTAATGAACTATTGTCCAAATTGATTACTTCTGTCCTGTATTAGAAAGCTGCTCTCCAGTATCTTGCTCTATTTCCTCCTAATGAGACCACCGTTAGTGGCTCGTGTAGATTCTTCTTATTTACACGACACATAACCAGGCACTGCAGATATGGATCGTCGCGTAGCGCACTCCCGAAAGGGTGGTTATACTCCTCAAAAAAGGAGCACCTCGTCTACTCCTCTGTTTGAACCGGTATTGAGGGAGTGCTAGAAGGAGTGGAGTGCTACCGCTCTCTAGAGAAGAATTTAATTTTGGAGTAAGTGTTCCGCTCACAAAAGAGCTAGCACGGCAAAAAATAGAAGTATTATATACTCCTTTGCAGCTGACTTTATACATTTCTGGAGTACCGGCCTGTTACTTTCAAACAGTTTTCACAGGAAATTTTTGAAGCAATTTGCCTTACTCTATAGTGGCACTTTTAATGCCCAGAGGAGTATATTCCACTTGATGAGGGAGCACATTTGAAATGCAGTACTCTTATGGAAGCCTCATTTTGGAGCTTTGTGTTCCAGAATAATTGCGTCAATGAAATTACAGTGACTGATTTCAAACAATATTTTTATTAGGCACAAAACATTCGAGCGAAGTGTCCGGCAGGTAGCTTTCGATGTTTATAGAGAACAATCGCCTCGGTACATGTAGAAAATAGGAGGAGTGCCTTGACCTGCGCTCTCTTGGGGTATTCAATTTGAGGTACCCCGAAAAATAAAAAAAAGAGATGCCACCATTGCAAGCACGGAGGGAGCCTTGAAAAGCTCTGCAGTCGATATACAGGCTTGTCTTGATATCGCTGATTACAAGGCATGACGTCAAGTTAGGCTACTTCTGAAAGAGAGATTAGAAAAAAATTAAGTGCAATTAAAGGAATTAAATCGTAAGCTTGAAGTACATGAGGTGATTCAAGTGGAGTTTGAGTACAGTTCACACAATCAAATCATAAGCAAAATTTCAATGAAATAGGCATTGGTAAAGTTTAAGCGTGTTTCATGGCAAACGGTTACCAAGTAGTACATAGTAGCTAATCGGCTAGCTAGTACATATCTGTACCCTATCAGCTGATAGCGGTTGAACGCGGTGTTCAGGGCATTACAAGTTGCAGAGAGGCCGCTTTCGTAGCCATTAATGCAATGCGTCGAATGGTAAGCAGCGTCGATCGCGAACCTTTTTCCTATAATGCATAAAATTGAAAAAAACAAAAGGGTCTTAA
Organism: Amblyomma americanum; assembly: GCF_052857255.1. NCBI lineage: Eukaryota > Metazoa > Arthropoda > Arachnida > Ixodida > Ixodidae > Amblyomma > Amblyomma americanum. Next base: position 546,159,741 of record NC_135497.1, on the reverse strand, counting down.
AAAGCAGTTGCGCATTCGCATTGCCTTTGGCTGCTTTCTTGCACTTAAAGCGGCATTGCAACAATTTTTTTTTGCTGCTCACAAGGTTCCTCACGCGTATATTGAAAGTAATCACTGAAATAAGAGCATAAAGACAGAAGACAGCGCTTTGCAGGCACGCAAAGGATGCTTGCGTGCGATTTCCTTGCTGGGTGAAACCGCTGCAGCGCATTTGTACGGAGTCGTCATTATGCGTATAGGCAAAAGGCAGGGCAAGGGCTATTAACATAGCAGGGGGAATGAAGCGTTATTGCAATTTCTTTGGCATTGTTAGGAATAGAAAACTACCTTCTTCCCCTCCCCACCCTCCGAACCTGACTTCTGGTATGCTTTGAAGTTTGAACCGGAGCGCTTGCTTCCACGATAATTTCACATAAATGGAAGACGTTCGGAAACTGTCTTCAGAAATTGTTGAAATATAACGATTTAGGCAATATCCTTGGGCGCCAAGGCATGGCAATGTCTTTTGGCATGAATACAAAAAATAAAATCGCTTGCTTTTTTTTTGTATGACAGGACCCTCTTAGAACAGAAAAATAAGCAACCAATTACGGCACGCGAGGTTTGTTCTCTTCGCTGTTCGTGATAACACGACAAAAATTATGGACTTCTACGGGATCCGGGCACTGACAGCCTGCATACTTACTGGGCAGCTTTTCCATATTTATAGGGCGTAAATATATGAAAAAAATTTGCTGCTCACAAAAACTGTCCATACTTCCAACTGTACATATTAACGTAAAGATCCACAACTGTACTGCCATACACTTTTTGCAGGCGCATGCGACCATAAATTTCTCAGATACCTCGCTATTGACCGCTGTGTGAATTGGCGCCTCGGGGCGACGATGAAGCCTTTCGTCTCGGTGCACCCAAATTATTTGCGGGGTTCACAGCAAGTCGCCGCCAACTGAGGAGGGAGTGATGTTAAGTGCATGCGAGTCAGAGGCATCAAATGAGTATTCAATAATGCTTACTCTTATGCACGGTGCTCATGATCCGACTGTTGTGTCCCGGTAGGTTCACTAGAACATACAGCGAACAAATGAGGGGCCGTCTGTGTCGAGAAAACTGATGTGTCACACACACACTCCACCATGTCGACACGGCGAAAGGGCAGCCTCCAACATTTGAAAGCTGCGCAGACAGTGAATGGCCGGTCGTTTCTTCCACAAGTGTTGCCGGTTTGAGTGAAACTTTCAATGCAGCAATTTGCTGCACACGTCGATGATGTCCAGTCTCTACATCACGGCAAGCGCGCGTAAATGAGCGGGCGGTAAGTTGGCGGCTGCGGGGAGGTCGACCCTTCACGCACCGCCATGTTGGTCCGACGGAGCTAGGCCTCTCGCTGACTGGCGGCGCAGGCGAAACACCACCAAGCGTTCTGTGAACATGCTGGCGATTTCAGAGGCAGAGTCTGTGCAGCACATAGCTCCGCAAGCGGCGGCGATCCGTTGTCGTTTATCGTGACAAACATGCGTGAAGCAGCAAAGAGCATAGGCGAGAAGCGAGCAAGCAGCGACGATGGAGCAGGCGTCGTCACCTGCAAGCACGACTAACCGGCATCGGCCAATATGCGGCGTGCAGACGCTAAAAGAGAGGAGTTTTTAAAATCGTCTAGTGTCGAATAAGTATTCAAGTCCAAGTACTCCTGTTTCGAAAAGTAGTGAAATCATGTGGATACTTTGTTTTACTCCTTGATTTAGTGAAGGCAGTAAAAAAAAAAAGACGTTCTCCTCATTTTCATACCTTACTGCTGGTCGCACTATTTTATGATGCAGTTTAAAAGCGAACGGCAGCCATTTATACTCGTATTCTGGCTACTTGATGCTGGCAGAGTGGGTTTCGGCACAGAGCAGTGCCCCTTTTCCTTCGATTCTGTCTTTCCCTTTAAATGAATTTTACCTTTCCTTTACTATATTCTAGTTCGGAAAAACGTCGGAAGAAAACAGCTTCTTAGGAATAATTGAACATGTTCCTAGAATATTCCACGCTAAACCAAATTTTCCTCACTTTAAATACTTGCAGTCACCAAAATGTACAATTTTCGTATATGCGCAGTTTTAAAACGAGAGATTACCAATAATACGCATTTTTTAATGAACTGGCTAAAACTGAAGAAAGCTGCAAAGTATTCCAGAATGCTTGCTTGCTGGGCTAGTTGGTTCAAAGTAGCTTGAATGGCAGCGCGAATAACACAAAGGAAAGGACGACGACAGACACGGAGCGAAAAAAGCTCTCAATTTCAACTGTTTATCCTGCTGAAGATGCCACGCATATGCACAAATACGAAGGACCAGCAGGAAAGGGAAAGAAAGAGTAAAAATAAAGAAAGGAGATAAAGCACAACCACCAGCATGAATGGCGCAGGGAGATGGTACCAAGGTCCTAATCCCAAATCATCTAAAACCTTAGCTCTTTCCTGGTAAGTGTAAGTGATGGCATGCTTACACACCCTTCTCAAGCACGAGCACTTTAAGCCCCCTCGATGTTCTCTCTAACACAGTGATCTTTGTGCTGACCAACAATCCCGCTTCTTTTGAATGCAGGTACGCATGGCTTCGTACAACGGCGCCTAGATTCCTCTCCACATTTACGGCAGTGCAAGCTAAGCTGCCCTGGTTACCCTCCTTTACATTCGTTTTGTGTTCTTTGGTTTGGTTTATGGGGTTTAACGTCCCAAAGCGACTCAGGCTATGAGGAACGCCGTAGTGAAGGGCTTCGGAAATTTCGACCACCTGGGGTTCTTTAACGTGCACTGACACCGTACACTACACGGGCCTCTTGAATATTGCCTCCATCGAAATTCGACCGCCGCGGCCGGGATCGAACCCGCATCTTTCGTTTGCATTTTTTAAGTCTGCAGTTTATGCATCTGACTTTCTGGCCAATGTATTCGCGTCCGCAAGACAACGGCGCGCGATTTACGACGCCTTCTCCGCAGGTGACAAAACGACTTTGGTGCCGAATCGTGCCCGATCTTCGTGCACGTGAAAAGTATACACAACACAGAAATCGTGCAGCTGCTGAACACTTGGAAACATGCTACCACTTCTGCTAAGTGCCCTTTCATTATTGTTGTTCTAGGAACCACTCTAAAACCGGTAAAACACCCACACCAATAATTTATTTTAAGCCCAACTTTTCGGGAATCGCCTCAGTACCTTATACAGTGGTGAGTGCTTTTCCTTTCCTTCGCCAAGTGATAACAAAGGCAAATCGTAGGCCACTTACTGCTGCTGCCTGCTGGCCTCTCAGCCACTTCTGAAGAAGTGATCAAATTAGTCGCCAAGCACTGGGCTGAAAATAAATTATTGGGTGGCGTATTTGTTAACTTTCATTTCAAGCCGAACCAAACTGAGTTCATTTGAAGATATTCTCGTTCAGAAACCACTTTTGAATGTTTGTTACTGCCGACACTCTACTCCCTTTATAAAAAAAACGTTAACTTTATCTTTTTCTTGGTTTCTGAATGTAAATCATTGTAATCTGAGAGGGAATCGCTTTCACTAGCCTGAGGTATATTGTATACAACGTGTCTTGTAATTTGCAAGTGTTACCCACTGTTTCGCTGCCAAAGTAAACGGCCGGTTGTCCGTTACAAATTTAAGCTGTCCAAAAGGCAGCTTTTATTATGGGCACCCTGCCACTGCACACATCGTGGTGGTCAAATGGAGTTATTATTAATAATATTGTACTTAGTACAATCATCAAGAGTTGAATGGCGGGACCGACAATTTATGCTGTTCTTACGGTTATTTAGGTTGCAATAAACTTCAACTCAAGTGCTGCTGACACTTATTCTGGCAAGATATCGAGTGATTCGAATTTTTCTGATCTTCAAGTTCTTGCAATGTGTTAAAATGTTTTGTACTGCCCACAAATATGGGGATAGTACAATTCAAGGGCGGACTCTGAAAATACCCATGTAAGAGCTGAATAACTGAAGGAGATGAAATACAAAAGGTGCCGGTAACAATTTTCGAAGCACTTTCAAACGATGCTTAACAATATTAATGCTTAACCCCCTCAAGCATTTTAAATCAGCTGTTGAATCTTAAATTGGGTGCCATGGCGACAAAACAGCGCGAGTCAAAACACTGCACGAAGAAAATCACAGCTAAATGACTTAATAAACAACATGGCACCAAAAAGCACGGATGAAAAGACAGCATGCTGAAAAAAAACAGCACTCCTATAGAAAAATCAATATCAATATAATTCACAAAGGAAACACCTGTTGTGTTTTTGCATGAGATTGGCGCCAATAATTCTTGATGAATGCTTGCATCAGACTTGCATCAAGATTATCGATGAATTTTCGCATCATACCAGCATCACACATTCTTTAAGAGATTTTTCATTAATTTTTTTTGCATCAGCCTGACATTGTAGAGTTTTTATCGCCACTTTACTTAAACCAAAAACTTTTTCAGGGCAACTTAAGACGCATGAAGACATCACAGAAGCACCACTCTTCACTTATTGATGTTAGTTTGCAAAGAAAGGTTTGGACCTTCAAATCCTTGAATACCCTTGACTTTGGAAAAACTGTTTCAGCAGCTCTTCAAAGTCGTGAAGTCTTGATGCACTTCTTGAATTCGTTGAGAAGTTTGGGTCGATCTGATTTATCTTTAAGCAGCGCGAAATACAGGACATAAAGGAAGAAACACGAGACGACAAGAGCTCTATCTAACAACTTAACTATTATTTCTAGAAGGGTTAGTAACACGGGCACCAAAAGCAATAACCGAAAAAACACACAAAAACCCCAAATCATAAAATCGCAATAGTCTGTAAAACCGTACGTGCACGCAGAGGGAGGTTAATCGCCTTAATTTAACAATGCACACCAGCAATCTTAACACATGACATGCACCTGCTATCAACCTGTCGCCACACATTCCCCGAGAGAGTGAATCTCTTTTTCCACGAGATTGATAGAAGGCGAAGAGAGACATGTTTCAGACTCCTGCCTTATCAGAAACGCATCAACTAACTCCCTGCATGTCAGATCTGGGTGACTAAACAAGATATTTGTCTTGTACAAAAGGGGGAAAGAATCTTTATAATTCCTGCAGTGTACAGAAAGGTTCGATGAAACTGCCCTTTTACTGATCTTCGATGAACAAACAGCCGTTCCTTCATACAGCGCCCTGTCTGGCCGATGTACGCCTTGCCGCAGGAAAGCGCGATAGAATAAACCGCTCCAGTGCCGCAGTCGACGTGCGATTTTTTATGTGAAACTGTGCATCTGTTCCTCCCTCGGTCATCCCGGCCCTCGAGGTTCTTCCTTACTGCACTGCAGACTCTGCTCACCTTATTCTTAGCTTTGAAAACTACTTTTTACCCCGTATCTTGCCCCTACCTTCTTCAACCGATGTGACATTCCATGTGGAATGTGGAATCCTGACTATTCTTGTTAGCGCGCCGTCTTTTTCTTTTGCGAGACTATCGCCCCTAGTCAATATCCTTTCGGATATTTGAGCCAGAGCCACATCTGGAAAACCAGCCTCCCTAAGCCTCTGAACCTGCCCCCTGAAGCTAGTCGCAACCTTGTAGGAGCACGATTTAAGCAATGAAGCCTTGAGACACGAAGTCACAATCCCCGCCTTGACTAGTTTTGATTGCTATGAAATGTAACTTAGGAGCGGCTTAGCTGTTCTAGGTTTATATTCCCAACACGTTCCGGTTTCATGGCAAATGACGTTTAAATCAAGGAACCGAATAGAACCCGCGTCTGGTAATTCAAACGTGAAAACCAGACCCCGGCTCCTCTCTTTGAAAATCTTATTGACATTGGTAACACTCCTGGGAGACCCATGGTTCAGAAAACTTAAAAATCATCTACATAGTAGACCTCAAGCCTTCAGCTGCCAAGTAGTTGATCAATGCCTTTATACGTCTTGACGCCTGCTTGCCCTTGTAGTTGCAGACGACTTCTGAGCACTCACTGACACACCTCTGTTTGTCTAATTCGAGTACGCCCTGGGACACTGTCCGTGCGAGCGCTACCTTCTCGAGAGGTAGTAAGGCTTGCTCAAAGGAGAACTTGGGACCAAGTTCTAGAGTGCGTCGGTGACGATTTTCAATCGCCCCAGTGCGAAGAAGAGAAACCCTTCCTCTTGTTGCTGAAGCTTTCTTTCTAGTGGGTAACGTAGGCCGCACGGTACTTCACAAAAACTCGGTTACGCAGTCCGCTTGTCTTGCACCAGTTCGCGGAAAGCCGGAGTTGGTGTTGCTCATTACTTACATGGCCGCAGTGGACGCGAAGGCAAACCCTGTTGAAACGTGCCTGTCTCCATCACTCAGAGAAAAGGACACGGCATAACCGTGTCGTGTGCCAAGGGGAGGGCTGCAGCCAACCGCACAAAACTTGGACGTCGGTAGGGCACTGCTGGTTTCTTGCATGCCAAGATGCCGTTCTTGCTCTACACACATATATTGCTATGAGAGCGGTCACCACCACTGGGTTATAAAGGTCATAGGTTACAGAAGGAAAAGAGCCCGTTGCACAAGATATGTTTTTTGTTCTCGTTAACCACATTACTTATGCGGTGCTTGCTTTCCCGGTTCACTCCCTGTCTTCTACTGTTCCCTACTGCTCCCATACTTTCAACACCAGTGACGCTGGCCCTGAAGTCATCGAGCGCCGTCGACGTCGGGGAACCATTTGCCCTTGCGGTTTGTGCTTTGGTCCGAATTGGAACGCCATGCAAGGCGGAAAATGTAAGTTTCAGCCTGCCTGGCTGGAACATAGGTATCATCACCAATGATTGAGAGTGGACCTGAGTGATCCGAAGAGAGAAAAGTGCATGTTGTGCCAGAAGACGAAAATATATTGCCCCTCTTCATTACTCCCCATTTCTATCATTGAAATCAGGCCAACCATTCTGTGAGAACCCTGATGCAAAGTGATTAATACCCTTGCACTTCTCATAACGTGTGGTGTACTTTTTGTATGTAAAACCTTACATCTTACTTTGTTTCTGCCATTCCCAAACAACATTCTGATTCTCTATTAATTTGGGTCAAATAAGCATGATTGAAATATGTATTTTTCTGTGAAAGAAAAAGCAAGTTAATGTGCCCTTATACATTTCATGTCATATATAACAATTAAACGGTATTGGAAAGCTTTCATTGTTAGAAAATAATGTGCCAAGCTACAAAACACTTATCCACACTTCACAAACAAAGCATCGAAACAAAGAGGCACACTAAAAAGAAATTCAAAACAGAACACTTCTAAACAAGCAGTAGGAAACTAATTTTTTTTACAGCACAAGAAAACACCGTTCACAACCACATAAAGTATCACTGAACTGATTACACAAATGCATGCACTCTATAGGTATCTACATAAGCTGGTATATGGGGTGAACTCTATGGCATGAAGTGCACAACCTTTTGGTAGCAACGTTCCGCTGAACGCGCACCAACAGGCAGATGACTAACACTATATATCTTGAGAAGTTCATGTAATTGGAATGTACCATAACGATTTCGACATTTTCAGACATGAAAATTTCCCTCAAACTAGTAGTAACACTTCTATGCATAAAATATTCTCTTAGATATGTGCTGTTCATTCCTGGCTTCTGCACAGTATTATACATTTTGGGATTGTTCAAAAACGAATGCGCAGCTAAAAGTTAATAGTAAAAACATATGATTCTTACATTCAAATTGTACGCAATCTCCTGACAATCTTTTCCATGAAAGCTATTTGTAGGCTAGATAACTTAATAATGATGTCGCATCCACGATTCACTTTTCCTGTACAGTGTGCTGGAAAGCTGTCAGTCACAGTTTGACGATCACAATACAGTGGCTAAGGGGCTGGGCTCTCTACTACTCACCCGGAATACCCGGGACGATCCCGGCTGTGGCGGTAGCGATTTGATGGAGGCGAAACGCAAGGCACTCGTGTCGTGTGCGTGGTTGAAATTACTCGGAGCCCTCCACTACGATGTCTCTCATAGCCTGAGTCGCTTTGGGAACTTAAGTCCCGTCATCAACATCATCAGCCTGACTGCGCCCGCTGCAGGGCAAAGTCCTCTCGCGTGTCTCTCCAATTAACCGTGTTCTTTGCCAGCTGCGGACACCGTATCTCCTCAAACTTGTATATCTCATTTGCCACCTAACTTTCTGCTGCCCCCAGCTACGCTTGCCTTCTCTTGCAATCCTCTCCGTTACACTTAAAGATCAGAGGCTATCTTGCCTTCGCATCACATGTCCTGCCCAAGCCCATTTCTTCTTCTTAATTTTGACTAGGATGTCATTAACCCGTGTTTGTTCCCTCATTCACTCTGTACACTTTTGGTCTCTTAACGTTAGACCTTTTATTTTGCATTCCATAGCTCGTTGCGTTGTCCTTAACTTAAGCTGAACCCTTTCCGTTAGCCTGCACGTTTCTGCCCCGTAGGTAAGTACCGCTAAGATACAGCTGTTGTATACTTTTGTCTTTAGGCATATTGGCAAACTGCCATTCATTATCTGAGAGAACATGCCATATGCCCTTCGCCTGATTAATATTCTTGGAGTTATTTCTCGCCGTAAATCAAACCAAACCAAACCTGAAGGTGCTTTCTTTGCAAGTGCCTCCGGCGTTAAGAGATGGACATCAAAAAACATGGAAAGAGCATGCAAAATAAACATGACATTACAATGAAACCCTTAAGGGCAGTCGGTTGTCACGCTGATTAAAGTAGCTTTCACTGAGGAACAGTGAAGTACTACGCACTTGCTTACATTTTCTGCACCCACAATGCTGAAATGGCATCTTTCTATAACAGTCACAAAATGAATAGGGTTACAGAGAGCTCTGCAGCCTAAAAATGTGCTTTGCAAATGCAACTTCTTGATTTCAAAAATAAAAACTTGCATTCGAAGGACACGGTTGTTGGACGGAAGTGAGGATATCATACATACTTCCAAACACTCCGTCACAGGTGAAAGCTAAGAATTCTTTCTTCGGGACTAGTCAAGTGAGGTCACACAATAAGTAAATAACTCTATTGCTGCCTTTCTATACCGAACAAAGCCCCCTGCTTGTCTTCCCTTCTTAAAAAGAACAGCGCCCTGCTGTGAGCATGTTTTCCTTACGCAATTTAGGCAATATTCTTTAAGCAGGGACCCAATAAAGCAAAAAATGGCTCTGCCATTTCATGGTCCTGGAGAGAATCTGTCGTAGGATCTGCAAAATTGAAAATTTTTTTACAATCTGCAAATGTGGAAACCTAGTTCCATTGACAAAGCGCACCAGCCGGCCATTAAGACACTCGAATGCATAGGCGGAGTAGTCCCAGAGAGGCCCCCCGTGCCCACTATATGGATCAGGATTTGCGAAATGTCTGTCATGTTCGGAACATCATAAAGGCCTTGGTATTCGTCTAAACTTCTTCCAATCCAATTTTTACCCAAGCAAGCTTATCATTTGAAATTCAGGACTGCAAGCAGAAGCGCAATATCTGCAAAAAATGCATAGAAGGTTCTCGGCAGGAAACCCCTCATAACTACAGGACAAAAGAACACCAACCATTCCTTCCATTCCTACGTTTTCCAAAATTTCGCTTCATAGAGCGACCTTGGGAGCCTGCTCAGTTTCCAGACTGTTATGAGCTATTGGACATGGCATGCATGATATCTACAAGAAATTAGTTGCGAAAAGTGAAACATGACAAGAAAAACACGACACTAGGACCCATAATTCTCTTGCAAGGCACGCCCGTCTTTTGTGCCTTTTCTGCATGCTTCCCGAAACGTTCTTGCGTCCTTTGCTGCATGTATCAGCATAGGGTATACCCGGGTGTGCCATCTACCCTTCTATACTACCTCCCCACTCTGCTCGCACCATGCACAGCCGCGACTTGGGCTACACAAGTCATGTTCATGACCATGCATCTTGCCATGGTGTATACAGTACTATCATAAGCAATATGAGCGGGAACACGAGACCGCCTGGCAGGCATCCTCAAACCCTCCTTGTGGCAATGCACGGCGGCTGCTTTTCACAACATTGTGGAAAGGGTTCTGCTACGTTGTCTGCTTGTGAGAAATGGAAGAACGCACCTCTCTTTCCACTTTGTTTCTGAAAACTGCCGCCACGTATCGCTTCTAGGAAGGTTCGAGGTTATCGGGCACGCGCTCTCGTGTTCCTGCTCATATTGCTCAAGGTAGTACAGGGGCCAGAATACACATAGCACGTTCTGTACACACTATTTTTTGAACTCCAACAGATGCGCTGTGACGACCGACGGTTCATTGTTTCTGTGAATGGGTGCAGGAAGCTGTTCATGCTTGGCTTCTTTGTCCCCAACCACAAGCCAAAGAAAAGCAGCATCTGAACTCTTCCTGTGCTCGGCCGTTCATTGACTTGCAGAAGCAAAGGCAATACACTGTTTCCTGATGATTCATACAGAGGGTCGCCATCTGTATTCCATGTTACAGTTAGGTCATTTGGCGTTAATGGGAACCTGTTGTACGCAGCACTCCCCGTAATGTCCCCGACATCGTAGGAAGGACCACTGCGGTTATTTAAAATCTTCCCACTGGAAGGAGCTCGGTAATTTGCGAATCGATATTCAGGGCGATGAAAAATGAGCTAGACTTTGAAAGATCATCATGCTTGTGCCTTAAACTGCACTTAGTGCACTGAACGTTGTAATCTGCACAGGGAAAAACCGTTACGTATTCAAAGCATTCCGGGCAGTAGATGTGCAAGGTACGCTTACGCTGTGACAAAAGAAAAGTCTTTAAACAACAACAAATTTGTCGGGCGAATATTCCTGGCCTTGAAGCATGCTGGCGTGAAGCAGTTTCAGAATACTTTTTGTCGCTTCTTTGAAAAATGGTGCCCCAGACTGGCCATCATCGTAAACAGACTCTGGCCTCGTGTGAGTTTTGCTCCTGGGTTCAGTGGCTCTTCCTGACAAAAAAAATAAAAAAGTATGAAGAAGAGGTGTTCAGTCTTCACAATAAATAACCCTACAGCAGTATGAAGATTAGGTCTTCAGTTCTCACAATAAATGACCACACAGAAAGGTCAAGTGGAGTGAATATATTCAAAAGCCCCCATCCTGCCAGCGCAATCGAAAAGCTGCCTTGTTTGTCCAAAGTGTTTATACGAAAGCCTCGAGGTGCTGTATAGATTAAATATGGAAGCATACTCATTAGCATCCACCCAAGTGTAGCGTAATGACTACATTAGAAGCTTTACAGCTTTCACAGATACTTCACAGTTGAATTATTTGTCTCGATCCGGAGATCAAACCCGGGAACCCATCACCTAATAGGGGCAGTTGCTCTAAGCTAACCAATCTAGGAACTGGCAGGGCGATGCCAAACTGATTAACAAATTGAAGTTGGAATGATGTGGTGTGGTCTATAGGGTTTAACGTTTCAAAGCGACTCAGGCTATGAGGGATGCCTCAGTGGACGGCTCCGAAATAATTTCGAGCATATGGGGACCTTTAATGTGCACCAACCTCGCGCAACAGATAGGCACATTTAGCGTTTCGCCTCTATCGAAACGTGGTTTCCACGGCTGGGATCCACCGAACCAAGGTACTCCAGCTCAGAAGTTGAGCGCGTTAACCACTGAGCCACCGTGACGGGTAAAGGAGACTGTTGTTCGTACAACGTATGTTAGTCCAACGTATGTTGGGTAAATCCTTAATTCTGAAAGATGCTGTGCTTGGGTGGATACTAATTAGTGTTGCTCCTTTATATCAACTGCCCAGTTGGAAAGAACAGACTGCACCGAAGAAAGCTGACAAATAAACAAGTGTGATGCACATATATGTCCAAAGCTCACCTCACCTCACAGTTCACCTCGAAAAGTGAACACTTGCAGAGGAATGTCAGGCTAGAGGACTGGAAAAACAGTGTTTCGATGTGCAAGTTCTATGCATAAGCCAATGCGACGTAAAACACAATGCAACAGGCCAAACAGCCGGTTCGATGTGTAGGGCTCTACGGCCTCTTTTATAGCCATGTAAAATGCGCGCTCTCTCTTCGAGTCATCTAGGTGCGCGCGCTGGCAGCGCAACTGCGCATGATCGAAAAGTTGCTCGCCAGATGTGCCGATCGCTGAGGTGAATCCTTGATAAGGTCAGCGAAGCGACGTGCGGGGGGGATTCCTGCGGACGCTTTGCTAGAGCGTGGTCACGGATTCGGCGGTCAGCACGAGCGAGCAGGATGTACAGGCGCGGAGAGAAGTAAACGGAGCGCCGCACAAGAAGATGGATGGATGGATGGATGGATGGATGGATGGATGGATGGATGGATGGATGGATGGATGGATGGATGGATGGATGGATGGATGGATGGATGGATGGATGGATGGATGGATGGATGGATGGATGGATGGATGGATACGGCTGAACCCTTTACATCGGGCGGTGGCTCAAGCCACCTAGCCATGTCTTGTGAAATTTTACTCCTGTCTTGCTTTTAGCCACCAATCAAATAACCTTCGCTTGGTTACTTCTAACCTCTTAAAATCCACTTTCCCTTCACTATCCCTAAACCCCAGTGCCTTGGGTAAGTCAGCCCCGCTGCCTTCCACTGTAGGGTGAAGCCCTTTACAGAAAAGTATCAAGTGTTCAGCCGTTTCCTCCTCCTCTCCGCACGCAATGCACAAAGTGTCTATCTCCTGGTACCTGACTCTATACTTCTTAGTCCGCAAAACTCCAGTCCTGGCCTCAAACAACAAAGAACTTCCCCTACAATTATCATAGATATTTTCTTTGACAATTTCCTGTTTAAAGGTCCGGTATGTTTCTAGTGCCGATTTCGTCAGCATCCCTGTTTTCCACAAAGCTCTCTCTGTTCCTTTAACCTTTTTCTTAACCGATAATTGCTGATTTGCCCCCTTACTGCTGTCCAGATATTTGCTTGTCAATTTTCTAGTTCGCTTTCTCCATTTCGTGTCAACATTCTTTATATACAGGTATCTGAAAACTTTCCTAGCCCACCGCTTTTCCTCCATCCTTCTCAATCGTTCCTCAAATGTTATCTTACTGCAAGCCTCTCTGCTCTCGAAAGACGCCCATCCCATATCACCCTGTACCCCCTGATTTGGTGTATTGCCATGTGCTCCCAAAGCTAACCTCCCTACTCCCCGTTGCCTAATTTCCAGCCTTGCTTGAACATCTGGCCTCTTACACAGGACCGCATTCCCGAAGGTCAGGCTAGGGACCATCACCCCTTTCCAGATCCCTCTTACCACCTCATACCTATTGTAATTCCACAGTGCCCTATTTTTCATGACAGCTGCATTCCTACTAGCTTTATTCATTACATATTTTTCATGCTCTGTCAGATACTCAACACTGTTATTTATCCACACCCCAAGATACTTGTACTCATTCACTACCTTTAGCACGAACTCCTGTATTCTATGCTCGCCGCCCTCTTCATTAAATGTCATGACTGCAGATTTTTCCTTACTATACTTGAAGCCTAATCTATCTCCCTCTGTACTGCATATGTCTAACAACTTCTGCAGGTCTTCCTTGTTGTCAGCCATTATCACTATATCGTCCGCATATATTAGTCCCGGTAATGTTTGTTTATTCAATTCCCCTTGCTTGAAAAAAGATAGGTTGAAACCTAGTCCGCTCCCCTCTAGCTTGGCCTCCAAACCTTGCAGGTACAACATGAACAACAAAGGGGACAGAGGACATCCTTGTCTAAGCCCCCGCTGTATCTCTACAGGCCCTGATACAATTTTTTTTCCATTTTATGAGCACTCTGTTACCTCTATATATATATCTTTTAAAAGATTAATTACTCCATTTTCCACATCCAATGTGCCCAATATGTCCCACAAATGCTCCTGAGTAACGTTGTCATAGGCTCCCCTAATATCCAGAAATGCTAGCAATAAGGGCCTATGTTCCTTTTCCGCAATTTCTATACACTGTGTCAATGAAAATAGATTGTCCTCCAAACTCCTTTGTTTCCGGAACCCATTCTGTAGTTCCCCTAGCACCCCCTCGTTCTCCACCCAAGCCTGCAGTCTATCCTTTATAATTTGCATCACCACCCTGTAAACCACAGACGTCACTGTTATGGGGCGATAGTTACTTACGTCTGCTTTGTCCCCCTTTCCCTTATATATCATGTTCATTCTACTTAATCGCCATTCATCGGGGACTTTCTCATCCACTATCATTTTGTTCACTACCTGTATTAATGTTTGCTTGGATTTTGGTCCTAACTTCTTTATCAACATAATCGGGATACCATCTGGTCCTGTTGATGTGCCACTAGGAACCTTCTTCTCTGCCCTTTCCCACTCTCCTTGCTCAAGTGAAGCTATTGCTGTAACCGGTCTATCCTCCTTCGATAAATTATGTACCACGTGCTTTGCTGAAAATTTTTCCGTCATCCTTGTTCCTATGTGTTTTATTGCTTCATCCCCTTCTAGTCGAATACCCTCATCTGTAACAATAAACCTTTGTTCTAGCCTAGTTTTATTACTCATTGCATTTAGATGTTTCCAGAATTTTTGGGCTGCTTTTCTATCCTTTTTATTTACTTTTGACATCCATTGGGCACCCTTTCTTCTAATTTTATCATTAATCAAATAGGATGCGTCCCTTCTACACTTTATGAAGGTATCCCATTTTCTGTCTACTTCGGGTTTTGGTTCCCCCCTCTTCTTGGAATATCTGTGTTCCCTGGATGCTTCCTTGCGCTTTTCTATTGCCCTCTTGACCTCCTCATGCCACCAACTCTTGGGTTTGCATCTTTTCCCTTTTAGCTTTACTCGCACCTTAGCTAGCTCTAGCTCCAGTAATCGAGTTAATTTGGTATAAGTCCATTCTGTTTCACTATCCTCAAAAATTACTTTCTCAATTTGTTTGGCTGCTACTTCCAATTGCTTTTCTGAGTAAAAATTTCTCCCTGATTGTTTATCTTGATTCAGTCCTACAATGCTTTTTCTTCTCAAGCTCAACTTGATACGCTTGTGGTCACTACCTAGACTTCTGGAACCATCTTCATCTATGCTCATTACCCCTAATCTGTTATACATCCTCTGTGACATTAGTGCATAATCTATCGTCGAGTGCAGACTCCCCGCCTCCCATGTTATGAGCCCTTCACACTTCTCGGTGCTGTTGCATACAACTAAATCATGCCTGTCACACATGTCCTGCAGCATGCTTCCTGTCGAATCCGTGTACCCATCCAGGTCTTCTATGTGTGCATTCATGTCGCCTAATATAATTATCTCGCCCTGTCCTCCTATCTCATCAATGTCGCTTGCAATACATTCTAACATTTTCCTGTTTTCCTCTTTGGCATTAACCCCTGTCCACAGGTATACAAAGCCAAGGAGTGTTTGCTTGCCTGCCACTGTTCCTTTTAGCCATAAATGTTCCCTGCATCCCAGTCTAACCCTTTGAAAATTCATACTTTTATGAATGAATGCCCCAATTCCACCTCCCTTTCTGCTGCCCTCTGTTCTATTGCAATATTCCCATGCGTAGTCTGGGTTACAGGGTGGTTGCTCCATGTCTCTAAGATGTGTTTCCGCTAAACCATATACCATTAATTCCTCCAGTCTTAACTGTTCTTCTATTTCCTCCCATTTCAGTCTATTCCTGCCACCTTGCTTGTTAATGAAACCTATATCTGAATTAACTTGGCCCTGGCGCTTGCGTCTCTTTCTTCCCCTATGGTTCCATTGTCCGTTTGATCTTAATCTGCGTGTCAGCGCCGCCTAGCCAAACCACACGTAAGCTCAAAATCTCGACGCGCATATGCAGGACCCCTACCGGCGCAACCCTCTAATTTCCCCGCTTGCCTCGCATACGGCTGGCATCAGGGTCCCTCTGATGATGATTATGGTCAGATAGTTGCGCCCTTAGTAGTGAGCGGCCATTTCGGAACGCATATACCGCTGCCTTGATGCCACAAATCCCGCGGGGGCGACGCCATCATTATTCCGTTTCATCTGAGACAGCTGTAGGCGCGTTTACATCGCAAATAGCGCGCGTCCTTCGAACTTTAGTTGCCTCTGGGATTCATTTCCGTCTCGCTATAGATCAAATATACTCAAAACACTCGATCCACCACCGTAGTTTCAGGTTCTTTTAATACAGTTACCGTTCATTTTCGGCTTGCTCCTACGAGGAACCGATGGAGCGGCAAATCATGCGCCCTGTGTGTCTGTCCTGCGCCACATTGCTCCTGCATTGGAACCTCGCCTAGGAGGTCTGCTTAAAATGAGACGAAACCGCCGCTCTTGGAGCTTTTTGCAGCGCGATCCAGCGTCTCAAGAATTGTGACTGCTTCCAAATGTGCTGGATGCAGCTGTTAAGTTGCCACGCCTATATTGCCAAACAGACCAATGTCTATATGTAACCGGTAGCAGTGAAGCAATACAGCTCGCTCAGAAGAGTTTGGATCGCTTGCCGGGTTCTGTAGTGGCTCATACTCTGTTTAGTCGGCGCACACGGGTACTTATAGGCCGAATTTTGCACGCGGGGCACACAACTGTGATTGTGATTGTTTATTGGTTTTCTTTCCAATACAAGGAAAAAAGCGAAGGGAAAGCTAAAGGCTATTGGCCTGACGAGGCTCTCCCTCCGCATGCAGTTTCGACAGCATTACAAAAAACACACATTTGTTGTTTCACTTTACGCATTTCTAGGTCTTGCAGGATGCAGTACATATGACTATACACAAATATAAACAACGAAGAGAATAAAATATTAACAAAGGTGCAAAGCTCAGTCATCGCGGAGAACATATGTGCATATAAAAAAGAAGAAAAAAAAGAACTGAAAAAAAGCAGTACTGGTTTAGAGACGCTACACATGATTTTAAGAGAAGTCACTGGTAACGAATTTCTTTCTCAATAACCAATGCTTTTACCGTTTTTTTCTTCATTGGTTTCTTTAGGTTAGCATCATCAGGCAATTTGTTTAGAAGCACCGGAATTTGGTAATTTAAATGCTGTTTGCCATAATTCGTGCGCGTTCGAGGCTTTCTGCGCTCTTGCCTCCGAAGGGCGAGCGTATGTGTTTCGACAGGGCTACTACTTACGTGAAGTTTATGTTTTTGTACATACTGCAATAACTTGAAACAATAAACTTCATCAGCTCTTAGCAGAGAATACTTTACAAACAGTGGACCTGTTGGTAAGTCTTGTGGGTGCCCTGTATACCTTTCAAGCAACCGAAGTACGCGCTTCTGTAACTTGAGTATTCGCAGGTAATTTTTACTAGAGGTGGTACCCCAAACCAAAATACAGTAGGAAAGTCTGGAATAAAAGAGAGTATAGTAAAGAGAAATTTTAAGCCACAAAGGCATAAGTGAACTGCAGCGGCGGCATTCACGTGGGTGAGACAGCGGGTGCTTGTAGTCATCCTAAGATCCGAAGGTGCATGCAAAGTGATTACCATGAGCTGTGCCCCGCACATGGCAGCGCGATACGCAGTGCACTGTCTCGGTGGCGATAAGAGCAGGATCCAGTATAGGGACGGTGTGTCTCGCGGGAGACAGGCAGGGTGCATGCACTAGTGCTGCGTCGGCGCCTGGCAGGGACAAGGCGAATCATCAGTGATAACTGTAGAAAATTAATCCAAAACTGCGGCAGTACGCCGAGTGTTTCGAGCGCGTTTGCTTGCCAGCGAGACGCAGAAGAGTCCCAGTGGCAGCAAAAGTTCGAAACACGTGGGTTGTTTGCGGCGCAAACGCGCCTCCAGCTGTTTCAAACGAAGCGGCTTAAACGTAGAGCCGTCCCCGCGCAATCTGCCTAATCAAGACAGCGGTCTGTGTATTCCGAAATGATCGTTATCTACACAGAGCGCGACCATCCGATCACGATCATCATCAGCACGACGCAGACGCCGGACGAATGCGAGGCAAGCGGAGCATTGAGAGGGTCGCGCCGGAAGCGGGCCTGCACATGCGCCTGGCGATTTCCAGCTTTCGTCTGGTTCGGCTAGGCGGCGCTGACACGCAGTCCTTTCTTGTGCGGCGCGCTCCGTTCACTTCAGTCCGCGCCTGTACAACGCGGACGGCGGTGCGACACCGTACCGGGATGAAGAGCACAGATGGAAGTGGCATCCCGAAGGATGGAATACCTCTTTGGCGTGAGTGGCTGCTACGCAAGTAGCCAGGTTTCATGTACCGTTTCAAGTTCTCATAGCTTCCGCCTGGACTTATCCGTGTCTTACTGTACTTTCTATGACAGGCAGGGTTTTTTTTTCTATCTTTTTTGGTTGCCCCAACCTAATTTACATACTTTCTGTGTAGTTCTTTTCATCTACCTTTCCGACTCTCTATTTTTGTTCTGCCGCGCTCAGCTGTGGCGCCTGTTTTCTTGTAGCCGTAGCCTTGCGCAGTCCCGAGAGGTAACGCATGCTTCGATCTGTTGTTTTATGCTGTGTCCCTTTTGAGCCTTTGTTTTGGTGCGGAATAAACCGATCTTTTGCACTGATTGTAGGTGTGCCACTCGTTAGGCAGGTTTTTATCGCCACTTATGAGCCATGGTTTTCTTTACTCCTAATCCACTATGAGCATGTTTTTTTTTTCAATAATTCCTTCATATTCCTGCTTCATTCCTTCATAATCGCGTCCCGGAAACTTTTGTCCCAGTAGTACATATTGCCACAGTACGAACCCCTTGAGTGGCGCCATACCGCGAGCGAACTGTTTTACCTGGCGCTTGGCAGGCCTTGGGTATTCTAGGGGGTAGCGCTTTGTCGTCTTCCTCGCTCGAGTTCTCTGCTGTCTGGCACGTCCCAGCACGTCTGAGTAAACCTGTTCCTTGCACTCCAATCGTTTGTCGGTGACATATTTAGTGGAGGTGCTGGGTGGCCTCACATGTACGCTGACTACGAGGGTACGCTTGACGCCTGTTCTCAAAGCGCGATTCCACACCCGTCCACAAGGCGAGCCGCCGTCTGCGAAGCCTACAACCTCAGTTCGGCCGACTGACAATGCCGGTAAGGGCCATGACATCCACTACGGCTAGCCAGACAAGTCAGCATTCCGGGAATGCCCCGCCGTTCGTCCTTCACGCACCTCGGTCGCCGCCATCGTGCCACGGTGAAAGGTTCGATGACGTTGAATACTGCTTGGCGAGCTTTGACCGAGTGGCGGGCTTCAATGAGTAGGACGGCGAGAGCAAATTGCGCAACGTCTAATTCCCTCTGCAGGACTCGGCCAAGACGTGGTTTGAAAACCACGAAGCTTCTTTCATCAACTAGGAGGTTTTTCGCCGAGAGCTGCTGGCGACGTTTAGTACGAGCGAAAGGAAGGAGAACGCAGAAATCGCCCGGCACTCGAGGTCACAGCAGCCCAACGAAAGCGTCGTGATGTTCATCGAGGACATGACGCGACTGTTCAATCGCACAGACCCTGCTATTCCCGAGCTCAAGAAGGTGCGTCACTTAATGCGCGGCGTAAAAGAGTAGTTATTTGCCGGAATGATCCGTAACCCACCAAGAACGTTGTACGAATTTACCGAGGAGGCAACGGGTATGGAGCGTTCTCTGCAGGAACGGGGCGTGCACTACGGACGTCAAGCTACTGTAGCAGCCGTTTCAATGCACACGCCTACGTCGCTGCCCGCCGAGGAGCTTCGGAAGCTTGTGAGAAGCATTCTGAGCGATGAATTGGCGACACCTTGCTCTGAAGCTCCACAGGCCAGCTGAAACCAACATGTCTGCTCCTTGTTCGGCAAGTCTTGTAGCTCGCGGAATTATTGAATTGAACAGTGGGCGAACCGCACTTTTGGTGACCAATTGGCTGTGAACCTCAGTGTTTGCCTGGAAAAAGTGCTATTGCATATTTCGAAGAACTTGGCGAATTCGCGGGAAAGCACACTTTGTCCGAATCCCCAGCATCATTGGAGGCACCAACCACTCCCACAAAAACCGGTGTGAAACAAAACCTCCCGTCTAATCAGAAACGCTGCCTGGAGAGCATTATCGAATCTTTCCGCGTCGGTTTTGCCTCGACCTCCAAGGTTAGGCTTACTCCGCTCACAAAGCGCCGCAATATAGTCGATGCAAGCCAGTGACCATTACGTCAGCCGCCTTATCGAATCTCTTCGAAGGAACGTGATGCCATTCACCGACAGGTTCAAGAAATTCCCCAGGACAAGGTGATACAGCCGTCGACGAGCCCGTGGGTGTCGCCTGTTGTTCTTGGGGCAAAGATGGAACATACGGTTCTGTGTTGATTAGAGACATTTAAACAAAGTCACGAAGAAAGCATTTATCCTCTGCCGCGCATTGATGACTCCCTGGACCGGCTGCGCCACGCCACGTACTCCTTATCGCTAGATTTACGCAGCGGGTATTGGCAAATCGAGGTGGATGAAAGCGACCGAGAAAAGAGCGCCTTTATTACACCGGAAGGTCTGTACGAATTCCGGGCGCTCCCTTTCGTCCCGAGCTCCGCTCCTGCAACCTTCCAGCGGTTGAAGGACACTGTTCTTGCCGATCTAGAATGGCAGTCCTGTCTCGTATACCTGGATGACGTCATCTTTTCCGCCACGTTCGAAGTGCACCTGAGGCGCCTGCAATTCTTTGAACTGGTCTTTCCCTAAAGCCCTAAAAGGGTCACTTCGCTTTCCAGGAGTTGAAGTCTCTGCGCCACATCGTGAGCGCTAAGGGAGTTAGCCCTGATTACGGTAAGGCAGCCGCCGTCGCTTCTATTCCAGTGCCAACCGATAAGCGATGTGCCCACAGCTTTCTGGGTCTGTGCGCCTATTATCGGCGTTTTCTGCCGAACTTCTCCCAGATCGCTGAGCCCCTTACTCGCCCCACGAATGCTGCCGAATCGGTTTTCTGAGCCAGGAGCAACAGCAGGCCTTCTAAGACCTCCGCACTCGTCTCCAATGTACGCCCATCCATGGACACTTCGACGAGCCAGCCGACACTGAACTGCACACAGACGCCAGCAACATCGGCCTCGGTGCGGTCTTTATGCAGTGGCAAGATGCCCTCGAACGCGTAATTGTATACGCAAGCCGCACCTTGTCACAATCCGAAGCGAACTATTCCACCACTGAAAAAGAATGCCTGGCAATTGTGTCCGCAGTGACCAAATTTCTCCCGTATTTACATGGCCGCCCTTTTCGAGTCGTCAGTGATCACCATTCGCTGTGTTCTGGCGAACCTCAAAGATCCCTTGGGACGGCTTGAACCACGCCCGCTAGCTCTTGAGGCGTGTCTACACTAGACGCCAGACACCTGCGACGTCCCTTCTCTTCCTGCTTCCCATTACTGCGGCACCGATTTGATGCTCATCAGAGAGGGGGAGTAATGCCACAGTACGAACCCCTCCAGTGGCGCCGTACCGCGGCGATCTGTTTTACCTGGCAATTTGCAAGCCTTGGGCATTCTAGGGACTAGCGCTTTGTCGCCTTCTTCGCTCGAGCTGCCTGCTGTCTGGCACGTCCCAGCGCGTCTGAGTAAATCTCTTTGTCGCACGTCAACCATTTGTCGGCGACAATATTTTTCTCAGACAACTCCGAAATGGTATAGCTGAATTGTAACACTAAAATCTCATATTGAATGGAATCCCTCAGACATGCTTCAGTCACGGTGTTAAACTGAAAAATACCGGTTACCATTTCCATGTTCAGCGCCCGACGGTCCTGGTTGGCGATGTCAGCTAGCAATGTGACCTTACCTGCTCCGGAGGTCGACGCACTGCGCGGCAACTGACAGATGCTCAAAAGCGTTTTTTTTTAATTTAAAAGAAGTTTGCCTGCAGATTAAAACTTTGGAACAAAGAAATAGGTTCCCGTGAAATGGGTGACATGGTATGGAATGAGGCTGTTGCGAGCAGTCTATATCGTAAGGAAATTTCATTACAGATGAATTTTGTTCATGGGCAGAAAGAAGTAACTCTATCAGGAATATTTCAGGATGGGAGATGTAATTGGTTTTTAAATGAAAGTTTTGAAAGGTGGAGTACGCATTTATTTTGTGGTGGCCAAGTATAAGAGCCTCCAAGGAAGAGAACAACCCCAGTGTACAAAGCCACCCCAAGATTTTGATAAGGGATTTCAAGGAGGCAACTCCGTAAAGAGAAGAAGCGGCAGGACATCAAGAAGTGATCAATGGTTTCGCGTTCAGCCCAGAACGGGCACAAAGGGGAGACCGCCAGACCAGATAAGAAGATGCCGGTTGGTACTGAGGATTATAATTCTTACAGCAGAATATACCTGCGAAATCTATGCAATATATGCGCAGGTCGCGAGAAGAGTAACGATTGGGCCGGGAAGAGATGCCTTCGCCAAGGAAACTGCAACCCCGTTTAAAACCAAAACTGTAGTGTGCGTAGTGCAAAGTGATCCCGTAGGCGCGGTGTGAGAGGAATAGAGATAAGGAATCCGTAGCAATAAAGACAGATGAAAAATAGGTGCCTAATTTAAACAACGCCATTGGACCGCTGCTAAAAACATTGGGGGACACTTAAGCTTCGCGATAGCGTTCCCTGCGCTGCCGTTCGCCAGACTGACAGAGACGTCAATGTTTTAGATGACCATGAAGGGTTGCCTGAAGCCGAGCAGGATCTGCTTCCCCAGGTTGGCCATTGTCCCCTGCGATATTGTGGCCGCTTGGGCCACCTTATTTTGCACTCACGGCGACGACGACGACGGCGGATTTTCTGTGGAACGCGTGAATCTTAACGTTTAAAATTTGGCCAAAATATTGCGGTTGATTCAGGTAAAAATCTACAACTGCAAATTAAACTGTGAGTAACTGACAGTCGGGGAGGTGGGGCGTGAATGAGAAATCGAGGGACAGAGAGAAAATACCAATACCTGCTTTTTATTGACATTACGAGGCGTCCTTCGCAAAGACTGCGTGAGAGGGTAAAGATGTTAGGTGCTTTTGTAATAAACTACTCAGCATATGGAAGTACAGATGGTTTGCGTTCAACGTTTGGAAAAATGTCGTCAAATGAATCTGAACAAAGGTAGAGTAGGCACACACCAGAAGGATTTCCGACACCCGGGCGTTTACTGGGTGAAGAAGAGATTGCACAAAACAAATTTTCGGCTTATGCAGGCGAGACCCCAGGCTGGCAAGGATGAAACTGGAAGAATGAAGCGACGAATTTAACATTTTTAAAAGCGATTAAACTGTTAAAAGCCTAAATCTGGTCGACAAGTATGGAATCCGCTTTTATGTACAATGCAGAATTAGCAACACATTTTGGAAGGCCGACGGCATCACAGGCACTGCATATACGAGTGAGGATTCAAGCATCCACTTTCTCTCTTCTTTCTGTCTTCATGTTCTAATCGCACTTCTGTGGGTTGTATTGCTTATCTGAACGTCTTTGGGGCACGTTTTATAGGTATTTAACTTTAAATAGCAATTAATCACCTCCCGTTCTCCTGCCGAAAGTCACTTCGACGGAAATGCAAGCCATAGCATAAAACGCTGAGTACTGAGATGTTTCAGGCTGTCTGTTCTTTTTCATTGCTCTATTTATCTTTCTTGGTTTGAACCGTTGGTTTCAGTTCGTGGAACAAAACTTTTGGCTGCCCGTCGCGCATGCTGACGCACAGACAGTATGGCATTACAAGCAACAGCACATTTTGTTTATAAGCAAAGGCGTCGCTAAAGTTTAGCTAAATTGGTCCACCTCCTACTTCAGCGCAAAAAAAAATTAAAACAAATATTAACTCAATAAAATAGAATAAAATCCACTTGTTAATAATTTGCGGCCAAGCCCTCAATCCTGCTCTCAATGTCTGAGTCATAGCCATTATAGCCTAGGCATAGCGATAGCCGTTTTCGTTTTCTTCCCGTGAGGCTTGTAGCTATATAAAAACGTTGGCTTGTAGTCACGACGTTTGCTGCGTTAGCGTTTTCGGGTCCTCAGAACTGATGCGCATAGTCGTGGAATGGCTCACGGAGGCTTCGTGGGACGTATACAAGATCGGTGAGCTTGGGATATCCGTGTGAGCATGCGTCTTATGGCCGACACGAACGCCATAAAGGAGCTGTGGAACAGTCACGTCCCCATGAATTTGGAGTATGGAGAGCCTCCTGAAATGGCCAAGCTGCTTGACTGTGGTGAGTATGATTATAACCACACTACTCCTTTGTACAGTTCGCGACCGTGGGCATGCTTTGTTTGCAGGCACACAGCGAAGATGCAGAGGCGGCGCGCAAAAATCTCTCAACCCGGTACTGCATCCTCCAGTAGCGCTGGGGACTCCTCTGCCGAATCGCCTCAAGGGGTAAGTCCTCAAAATATTATCGTAATTTATTACAGGCAAGTCTCTCCCCTCCCCACTTTGCTCTGGATTGTAGGCGCTTCGAGGCAGTGCAAGTTACTTCGGTTGGCAGTGACTGGCATCGTTATAAAATCGCTTTGGTGCAAATTTTGACGAGAACGTAGGCATAATTAAACACCACATAAGCACGGACTATAAAACTTTATTGCCCCTTATTTTATACGGTGTATTATTTTCTTGTAGTCGTTGCTTGTGATGATTTACTGGTCAGTGTGCCCTGACGCGTTTGAGGCCAATTCAAGAAGCACCTTGCTAATTGCGACCTTGTTACTTGCTACTACGAAAGTATAAAGATGATTTGGGTCCATTGAGAGATTTAATTTCAATTGAAACGCCTTGCCGCATTCGTAGTGACGTATGCAACGTGCCGGAAAAAGTGCTCACCCTTTGACAATGGTATAAAATAGCCAGAAAAATTAGATTTTACACCTTTCATTTTTTTATCATGAACATGCGAGCGTCGACTGACCGGTGCAACGGTGTCGAGGTGAAGCAGAGCGGAAAACGGGAGAGGGAACGGGCATGCGCACTGACCGTGTCTCTGTAGCTAGCGTCGTGTGCTTTGCTGTTCTGTTTCGTGCGGACCAACACCTGCGAAGCAAGTCTTATGGCCGAGTTCTGAGAGTGCTGTTCGTTTCGTGTTCTATCTGCTACGGGTTTGCAGCTGTGGACTGTTGCAAACGCGTAGCGTTCCAAGCACGACTGTACAGGCCCCGGTTGTATTTTCGGGTAGCGTGTCGACAGCATTTTCTTCAACGAAAGTAACACGGCAAAGTCAAGGTTACTCTTCAATCAGCTTTTCATATGTAATGATTGCAACTGGTTTCTTGGGCATGCTAGGCAGTTCCCAAATGTACGCTCTTTTCAGAATCAC